>NC_072486.1:30252500-30568750 GCF_027574615.1 Eptesicus fuscus
TTCTTTTCTCATCAAATTTCAAGTATACCCCATAGTATGGCAGAAAGCAAGAGCCTTAGTTCAAAGATGATAGTTCAAAAGGTTGATTTTGTTAATACCAGAAATTTGCCTAATATGGAGCTTCTTGATCATTTTTTGTGCTAAAATACACATTAAATTTACCATTTTAACCATGTCTAAGTGTTCACTTCAGTATTGAGTGTATTCACATCACCACACACCATTCCCAGAACTTTCTCAATACCCCAAACTAAATTGACGTATCCATTAAACATTTACTCTCCATTCCTTCTTTCCCCACCGAGCATCTGGTAACCACTATTCTACTTTCTGTCTCATGAATTGGACTATTCTGGGTACCTCATTTAAATGGAATCATACAGTGTTTCTCCTTTTGTGTCTGCCGTATTTTACTTACCAAAATGATTTCGAGGTTCATCTATGTTAGACCATATATCAAATTTCATTCCTTGGTAAGACTGAGTAATATCCCATTGTATGTATATGCCACACTTTGTTTATCTGCTTATCTGTGGATGGACATTTGGGTTATTTCCACTTTTTGTCTATTGTGAATAATGCAGTCATAAGCATTGGTGTACAATTATCTGTTCTAGTCCATGCTTTCAATTCTTTGGAACATAAATGTATAAAAGTGGAATTGCTGAATCACATGGTAATTCTATTAGTTATTTTAGGAACTGCCATACAGTCTTTCACAGCAGTTGCTCCATTTTATATTCACACCTGCAATGCACAAGTGTTCTAATTCCTTCACCATCTTTTGTTCTTTTATGTTCTGCATATAATTGCATATTATATATAATTGTAATAGATTGAGGTAGTATCTCATGATGGTTTTGATTTGTATTTTCCTAATAATTAGCAATGGTGAGTATATTTTTATGTTCTTCCTGGCCATTTATCTCCCTTGAAGAAAAAAGCATGTTATAATCCTTTATCCATATTTTAATTGAGTTATTATTTTTGTTTTGACTCATAGAATTTCTTTATATTATCTGTGTATTATTCCCTTGACAGATAGATGATATGCAAATATTTCTTCCCACTTCATAGGTTATATTTCTACTCTCTTGACAGTGTCCTTTGATGTAAGAAGTACTTAATTTAATGAAGTTCAGTTTATCTTTTTTTTTTTTCTTTTGCTATGATTTGGTGTCATATCCAAGTAATCACCAGGAAATGCAAGGTCATGAAGATTTCTTCTGTGTGTGTGTGGTTTTTTTTTACTGAGATTTTTATTAGTTCAACTTTTATATTTAGTTCTTTCATCCACTTTAAGTTAATTTGTATATATGGTATAAGGTAAGGGTCCTACTTCATTATTTTGTATGTGAATACTCATTTTTCCAGCATCATTTGAAAAGATTGTCCTTTTCTCATTAAATCGTTCTGACACCTTATAAAAATCATTTGGCCAGATATATGAGGTTTTATTTCAGGTCTCTCTATTCCTTGTCTACATGTCTGTCTTAATGCCAATACCATGCTGTTTGGACTATTGTAGTGATATAATTAGTTTAAAATCAGGGAGTGTGAGTTCCCCTGCTTTGTTCTTTTTAAAGCTTGTCTTGGGTATTCAGGGTCCTTTGAGATTCCATATGGCTTGTAAGAACAGTTTTTCTATTCCTGAAAAATAATCATTGGGATTTTTATAGAGATTTCACTGAATCTGTAGCTCACTTTGGGTAGCATTGACATCTTAACAATATTGTCTTGTAATCCATGAACATGAAATTCCCCCATACATGCCTTTTTGGGTTTGAAACCATCTCAGACACTAGCTTTCTAGTTGAACTGAATTCCTATAACTTACAAAACTCAACATGCTAATTGTCTAGTTTTTTTTTTGTTTGTTTGTTCTGTTATTTGACTTCTCTACCATTAAAAAAATAACCATATACAGTGGCAGTACCTGTTGGGTGTGTAGCTTTATATCAGCACTCTACAGATTTCACTGTTACAGAGACAGCTACTTTGCTAATGTTCAGATGGAATGGTTGCTCTCAATAAGACACTGGGACATTGTTTTACTTACTTATTTATTTATTTTTAAATATTTTAATTTATTTCAGAGAGGAAAGGAGAAGGAGAAAGATAGAAACATCAATGATGAGAGAGAATCATTGATTGTCTGCCTCCTGCAAGCTCCCTACTGGGGACCGAGCCTGCAACACAGGCATGTGCCCTTGACCGGAATCAAACCTGGGACTCTTCAGTCTACAGGCCCAAGCTCTATTGAGCCAAACTGGCTAGGGCTGGGACATTGTTTTAAATACAACACTGTTAAAATCTATTATGATATCACTCCATGTGTGCACTAGTCACATCTATTTATATTGTGTGTGTGTGTGTGTGTGTGTGTGTACAATTTTGTGTTCAATATTCTTCCTGGAAAAATGGGGAATGCCACAGAACCACTTTTTTTTTTAACTGCAGACATCTATAAATAACAGAAACTTTCAAAATATATTGTATGTAATTACATAATTTATAAAATAGGACACTCATCAATAATGCTTTTTCCAAGTATCAATTTATGGCCACTCTCCTAGGCACTGTTGCTTCTGTGCCTTTTGAAACATGAACTAAAACAGAGCAATACTGAGTTCAGTGGGGAGAAAGTTTAAATCAGACCATGTCCCACGTTTCTACTCCTGTCCAGCAACCTAAACACTGATGTGCATCTGTTATTTTGAAAGAGCTACATGTCCTCATCTGGCTGTCTGCTTGCTCTATAAACTGCAGCATCAGATGGTACACTGAGTGACGAGCCCGGCAGATGCTATGTGAAAAGAGGGAGACCACAATTTACTAGCACAAACAATGATCCAAATTCTGCAAAAGCCGACTTTCTGGTCCTTAAGGAAGTGAATATAGACACAATGTATTTCAGGTCTATCTAAGCCTCAGAACAATGAATTATATATACATGTTTCTTCAAAGCAATTAAAATTATTGACGTTCAATTCAATTTTGACAATAAAACTCGACAGCTTTTACAAGGAAAAGCTTTTCCAGGTAGCAAAATATATTTTAATCAAATTCTACACTAAAAGCATCTATACTATAGAGAAAATTCTGCAGTTAAATGTAAAAAGCTAAAGCCACTTTCTTTAGAAAAATTTACTGTTTGGTATTCCCCAAGTAACTGTAAAGTCCCCTTTCCATAGGAGATACAACTCAGAGAAGATTGATGAAATATGGCAGGTCAGCATCCAGCTTTAGCACCATTCCTTGAAAATGTCTTTCCCTTTCATTCTCTGGTGTAAATTGCTGAGCAATCATCATTTTTCTTTACCTTTTTGTTTGGGATGATACATTTTATGTCATGCCAGGATCATAGTTCCCTGACATTAATTATAAACCACGGAGATCAACTTTTTACCTCATGCCCATGAGGCTAAATTCTGTGAGGAGCTATGAGATAAACGGAACACTTGAGCTCTTAAAGAATTTCATTTCGCCTCAGCACTTTACAAACCAGTGCTTGATTTTTTTTTTTTTGTTTGTGTGTTTTTTTCATTTTAAAAGATATAAAGTGGTCACAGCTGTAGTCAGGGCTACATATAGTTGAAAACTTCAAAACAGAATAGTAGTGTGGGGGGGAAAAAAGACATCCCCGAAGATAATTCCCTTATGAGTATCTCAAAGTCAACTTCAGGAAAAAACAAGTCAACCTTCATCTAGCATCTGAACAATCCAGAAATCACACAAATTATGAGACACAATTGGAGAATACCAGCAAACAACCACCTTAAAAATCAGTGAAGGATAGTCCCTTACAGCCAGAGAAAATGTATGCTGTCCATTTAAAATCAAAAGAAACTAAGCATTCTAACAGTAATGCCCTTAACATATGGACAAATATTTAAACGTAATTGTTTTTTATTTAGAAAACTGTCCTTTGAACTGAAATAAACATGTCTAATTTTATACTAAAATTTCCTTGGAGTAGAATTGGACCTTTTGTTATTACATGAGTGTCCCTTAGAGCGCGTGTAATAAAACTGGGAATTTGACTCACCAACTCTTTAATATCTAAAATATATTTCCCATACTAATCCTCTCTTAAGTTGCTATATATTCAGGGGTATTGTATTTAAAAATCTTCATCATCTAAGGCTATTTGTAAATGACAAAAATCATTGGAGCATTCAGAGCCAAAAATAAAGTATCAACATTTTTGTTCATTTTTATCCACAGAAAACTGACAGCCAATTAAATGTTGTTGTTGTTTTTTCTAATAGGTATTTATTGTTAAAAAAATCAACTACATCCTCTCTGTAGAAGATGAAAATCTGCTCAGGTATACATGTTATATTGTGTAGGTAACTTTTCAACTGAATATATTTTCACAGAGTTCATAGGGTGCAATACTACATCTCAAGAAGGAAATGTTATCTAGACTTAATGGAAGTAATAGAAGAAACTTAACTTTAAAAAAAAATCACAAAGGTGGTATGTTGAATAAAAAGATCTCTGAGAAGGATAGCAATGCTCTGCATTTTTAAGCTATCTATCACCTAAAAGTCATCTAAGAGAGAACTTCATCTCATTTCTCATCACTCCCCATTTTTACCATTGTTCCTCATATTCTTCTCTTATTTGCCTTCCCTTGCATGTCTAATAACTCAGATTATTTTCGTATAAGAAGTTTTCCATGATCTGTCCACTTCCTTTCGAGGTTAGCTAACACCACCAGTGTTCCCACATTATCTGTTGATGGAGCTTAAGTCACACTACATGATGCTTGTCTGTTAACTGCTCCCTCCACCCCAGTAGACCGTGGAGATTCTGAGAGCAGCGCTTAGTCTTATTGCTGGTGCTATGTCTCAGAACATGGAATAAATTGTCACCCATAACCTTTTACCTAGTGACAAGCAAGAAATATATATTTAAGTAATGGATGAATAAATATGTAAACTATTACAGGGAGGAATATGTAATCAAAAAATGAGAAGAAAGCCTATGTAATAATTTTCACAAAGGGTATGCTTTGTTAAAAAATGCACAAAAAACTGATGGTCCTTTGTTTAAGAAAATACTTTTATGATTGTTTGTCGGTTTATTTTTTTTTAATCCTCACCATTGATTTTTAAGAGAGAGTGGAAGAGAGAGCGAAAGACAGAGAGAAATATTGATATGAGAGAAACACATAGATTGTTTGCCTCCTGCATGTGCCTGACTTGGGCCCAGACCAGGAAGGAGCCTACAACCAAGCAAGGTACATGCCCTTGATGCCCTTGACCAGAATTGAACCCTGGACCCTTTGGTCAGCAGGCCAACGCTCTATACACTGAGCCAAACTGGCTAGGGCTACTTGTTTGTTTTATTTTGAACAAGTTAAAAGTCAAAACTCCCATTGCAGAAGAAGGAGTGAGCTTCTTTTTGTGTATAAGAAGCTATAAGGATTCTGACATCAGAACTTGTAACGATAGAAGGAAGAAGAGATGATAACAAACTGGGGCCAGAGAGGGAGGATGACCCATAAGACGTTAACCCTGGCATGGCATGGGTAAATTTTTGAGTGATAGCTAATATTAAATTTTAAGTTGCTGCCCATACTGGATAGTGCTGTAAACCACACCCATTTTGCAAAAGGCTGAGTAATACTCTGACTATCCACAATTATCATGAATTTGTGTCACTGAGGGTGGGAGGAGATTAAGGTGTCCATGAGTGAATAAGGTGGGATAAAGCTATCGAGGAAGCAGATGAAGAAGAGAGTCCGGGTAAGAATCAAGAAACTGGAAAAGAAACACAGGATATCAGACTAGAGTTGAAAAAGAGAAATGACAGCTCTCAGAGAACTACTGAAGATATTCTTGAGGATATACTCAGTTATCCTCACTAAGGATAAATAAGTAGAATGTGGGAGCTTCTAGCTGTTTACTTTGAATATTAAAAGCAAGCATCTACAGAAGATTAAAAACTTGGGAACAGCAAGACAATCAGAACATGCATATCTGTTACAGTAATAGATGAATTGATATATAAAATATACTAATAAGGTAATGTAACCAAGTTGAATTGTCCTCTTGCAAAGCACACTTGAAAGGGAAAACTTGTAAACAGTGACTACATGAAACATAGTGTGCTGGGTAACAGGAAAAATCTATGCATCTTACTCAGATTGAAGGAAAACACATCAGTGAGCATGACCTCCATATGTAAATGAGAAGTCAGAAACTAGGCAGAACTAGAGTGATGAAGTGCAAGAAACATTGAATGAGCTGAACACATCAGGCAGGTGAGCAACTCTCACTACAGAAGGGATTGAACCCTTTTCTTGTCGTCATAGATGAAGTAAACCCTGAGAGGATACTGCATCTCTATCTAGGAACCACGACTCTACTTTCAGGGATTTGATTTAAATCATAATTCCTCTGTGGGAAGACAATATAAAAAAAGAGAACATGTCTACCTCTCCATTTTTGAGATTAATACAGAGGGAATGCATAAAGCAGAATTTCTCCCAACACCATTTTTAATCTGCTTTTGTCTTGAGCAAAAGAAACAGAGGCATCCTACATCGGGAAAATCTTCATCAGAAATGCAAATAGTTTCTATTGCAGGTGATATGAAATCTGAGTCTCTAGAGGTAAATGAAGGTCATACCGGGTTTCTCTAACCAAAGTAAAAAATATTATGGTTAGACATATGGTAAGCCACAAGGTGGCCACCCATTTTAAGTGTTAGACATACTTTACAATGACCAGAGTAAACAGAATAGAACAAATGCTGTGAAGCTACCAGTATTTCATAGTGACAACTGTGGATGCCTCTGTGTAACTCTATCTGGCTATTTTCTCTTGCAATGAGCCAAAAAAAATAAAAAAAATAAAAGTCATAAATAAAATAAGATATATGAAAGTGTTTTTGTCTTTGAATAAAAGATATAACATAAGCATTGGAATTACCATTTAAATGTATACTTTGTCATATTTATGAGTGAATATTCATTTTTATAAATAAATTTCAGGGTGATAAACCTTTCACTTATATTATTTTATGTGGTTGGATCCACTGAACTTATAAAATAAAATATTTATATGAAAGAAATGAAAATATATGAAGACAAATTACCAACTGTCATCATCAATTGAATTTCTAGTGAAAATTCTAGATCCTATGGGCTTCAGTTATTTATCTAGTGTTTTCCATGATAAATATTCATGCTTCCTACATTTGAGTTGGTGACTTACTTTTGAGGCTGAAAAATCTAAAATATGATGCCCTAATTTCAGATTCACTGTTGTGAAATATAATTTGCCTTTAAGAAAGTGTTGTCAGCTATTTTTACATTCCAAATTAAGTAAATAATAAATCAATAATTAAACAATATAAGCATCTCCCTCTCTCTCTCATATATATATATTTATATATATATATATATATATATATTTGTATATGTATTTATATTAAGTGCAGAGACTAGCTCAATAGTTTAGAAGTAAATTACAAATTATAATTACTTTTTAGGCCTATTTCTGTGCTTATATAAGCCCCCCAAAATGTAGGGATTCAGAGAAGGAAGAACAATGAAATAACAATAAAATCATAGTTTAGAGTTAAACTTATCTATGTAATGTTAGGAAAGTTTTTAGTTTAAAATAATAACAATTTTTTGCCCTCAGTCACATCTGTGCAAAAGCCAAATTCCTTCAAGTAGCAAGAATGGCCTAAAAATGTTGAAAACATAGCCACAATTATCTTTCTATATGTAAGAATGTCAGAAAAGAAAAATTTACCTAATTATTAAAGATCCTGAGTATTTCTTGAGTTAATTCATGTTTGGTAACTTCTGTATTAAAGAAACATATACACGCATATTATCCTTCAGGAAATATTTATGTAGTCATGCTATATTAGCATATACTAGTAATTGTGCTTAAGGTTATAAAAAATAATTCATTTAGACTCTTTATTCGGCCTATAAATAAGCACATACTCTTGCAAAAATTATTTTTCTTATAGAAAAAGCACAATGCAGTGGCTGTTAATCAAAGATTTCTTAAAAATTTGTCTTCTGGACAAACATTAACCTTAACAAAGAAAAAAGGAAAGTAAAGCACCAAAGAGGCCAGAACCTTCCAACTTCAAAGGGGCTTCCTTCAATAAACACACAGTATTAGTGCTGAGTCAGAGACAGAAAGGCAGGGTGGCATGCTCCAAGTTCAATTATTGAACTTCCACTCGCTTACAATTCAAAATATTTCAAAGGAACTCATTCGCCCGATGAGAGACAGAGTATTAGAGCTCTCATTTGTAAGACAATATCTATCTATAGAGCAGAAAAGAAGTTGCTCTAATGAATGCATGAATAAGCCAATGCTGAGAGTGTGTTGCATCTTAAATTGAACATTCACACCATGAGAAAGCAGGTGCAACAAAGAAAACACAGTGCCAATGGCATTTATAGATAATATTGGAGAAACACTAAATGGCATGGCATCCTACCAGTGTGATTTCCATAGTATGAGATAACATATATAGGGTAGATTTTGTTGTTGCTGCTAATCTTCACCCAAGGCTATTTTTTTCCATTGATTTTTCGTGAGAGAGGAAGGGAGAGAAGGAGGGAGAAAGTGGGAGTGAGGGAAAGAGAGAAACATCAATGTAAGAGAGACACATCAATTGGTTAGCTCCCTCACATGCTTGAAAGGGGCCAGGGATGGAACCTGCAACCCTGGTAAGTGTCCTTGACTGGGAATCGAACCCACAACACTTTATTGTGTGGGCTGACACTGTAACTACTGAGAACACTGGCCAAGGCAAGGGTAGCATTAATTTTAATTTTGTATTAACCTGTTCATAATGAATTCCAGACAGAAGTGAAATAAACTATATCTATATCTATATCTATATCTATATCTATATCTATATCTATATCTATATCTATATCTATATCTATATACATATAAAACCCTAATATGCAAAGAGACCGAACAGTGGAACAACCAGTGGTCGCTATGACGTGTGCTGACCACCAGAGGGCACGCATGGAACAGGGCAGGTGTCGGCAGCAGTGGGATGGTGGAGCAGGTGAGCATGTACACCACCCAACGAGGGGCGCTGGTCACTGTCAACTGAGCGACCCTCTGGTGGTTACTGAAAATTCTTTGCTCCCATGCACTGTGGTCCTGCCTGGCACTCACATCTGCTACCAGCGCCGGCCCTGCTCACACCTGCTGCTGGCACCGGAGCTGCCACTTACACCCGCTGCCAGCGCCATCAGCAGGTGCGAGCAGTGGCTGCTGGCCCCGATTGCCCCTCAGGGCTTCTCCATCCCCCCCCCTGCTCCTGAGGGGTGATCAGGGCCAGCAGCCGCCTCTTGCACTTACTGCCGGCAATGGCCTGCTTGCACCTGCTGCTGGCACTGGAGCAACCGCTCGCACCCACTGCTGGTGCCGGAGCTGCTGCTCGCACTGCTGCCGGCGCCCTGTGCTGGTCCTGATCGCTTGGTGCCGTCTGCAGGTGTGAGCGGCAGCTGCTGGCCCTGATCGCCCCTGAGTGCTTCTCTACTTCCCCCTGCTCCTGAGGGGCGATCGGGGCAGCAGCCACAACTCACACCTGCTGATGGTGCCGGCCCTGCTCACACCTGCTGCTGGCGCTGGCCCCAATTGCTCTGCACCATCAGCGGGTATGAGCAGAGCCGCCGCTGTCAGCGCATGGGAGCAGTGGTGGCAGGAGCAGGGCTGCTGGCAGATGGGACCAGGGCCCGTGGCAGGAGGGGCTTGGCAGGGGCGCAGAGGATGGGCTGAAACCTGCTCCTGTGCCCACCGCAGCCTTGCAGCCCACAGTTCCTTTCAAGGTGCACAAATTAGTGCACTGGGCCCCTAGTCCTATATAATAAAAGCTAATATGCAAATCTACCATCGGCAGAACTACCAGTTGCTATGACATGCACTGACCACGAGGGGGCAGTGTGATCCCACAGGGGGAGCACCGCTCAGCCAGAAGCCGGGTTCATGGCTGGCGAGTGCAGCAGCCCTGGTGGGAGCCTCTCCTGCCTCCACAGCAGCACTAAGGATGTCTGACTGATGACTTAGACCCACTCCCTCTAGGGCTCCTATACTGGGAGAGGGCACAGGCTGGGCTGAAGGACTCCGCCCCGAGTACACGAATTTCGAGCACCAGTTCTCTAGTATTTAATATTTCTCCTCTTTTCTTCCCCATCACATTAAAAAACTATATTCTCATACATTAGAGAATCAAATTTGTTGCCACAGTATTCCCTAAGATGGAAAAGATAGATAAATAATATCAAAAATGTCTGTGGGACCCTGGCCAGATGTTTCAATTGGTTAGAGTGACATCCCTTATACCAAAAGGTTGTGGGTTTGATTCCCAGTCCCTGGTAGGGGCAGGCACAGGAGGCAACCAATCAACGTTTCTCACATTGATTTCTCTCTCCCTCTCTTTCCTTTCTTCTCTCACTAAAAATCAATAAACATATCCTCAGGTGAGGATATATATATATATAAGCCTAAGCAACCATTGCAACCGAACAGACAACCAAACAGGCTGCGTGGGGCGTCCAGGCTGGCAGGGGAGCAGTTGGGGGTGACCAGGCCAGCAGAGGGGGGCAGTGAGAGTCAACCAGGCTGGCTGGGGGGGCAGTTGGGGGTGACAAGACCGGCATAGGGGGGCACTTGGGGGTGACCAGGCCATCAGAAGGGGGCAGGGGTGTTAGTGAGGGGCGACCAAACAACTGAGCAGCAGGCTGCATGGGTTGACCAGGCCAGCAGGGGATTATTGAGGGGAGACCAAACGAATGAGTAGCAGGCTGCATGGGGCGACCAGGCCCACAGGAGGGTTAGTGAGGGACAACCAAATGACTGAGCAGCAGGCTGCATGGGGCTACAAGGCTGGCAGGGGCATTAATGAAGGACGACCCCTCACTAACTGCTCCACCAACTGCCCCCCAACTACACCCCCTGACCAGGCTGGTGGGGGGGGGCAGTTGGGGATGACCAGGCTGGCTGGGGGGGGGGGGCATAAGAGGCAACCAAGCCAGCAGGAATGCAGTTAGGGGCAACCAGGCAGGCGGGTGGGGGCAGTTGGTGGTGACCAGGAGAGCAAGGGGGGGGGGGCAGTTAGGGGCAATCAGGCAGGCAGGCAGGTGAGCAGTTAGGAGCCAGTGGTCCCGGATTGTGAGAGGGATGTCTGGCTGCCAATTTAGGCACCAGACATCCCCCACGGGGTCCTGGATTGGAGAGGGTACAGGCTGGGCTGAGGGGACCCCCCCAATGCACAAATTTCATGCACTGGGCCTCTAGTATATATATAAAATTTATATATTTTAGATATTGGTGGTTACAGATAGCTTTTGTTTGGGGTTTCTTGCTCCAGTGTTTTCCAGGTTTCATGGCATGACAATATTTTATTTTTGGTAATTATGATTAAAAGCTATTTTAAAACCAATCAATAAAGGAAGGTTTTCTCCATCTCTAACCTGCTTTATTATTAGATTTATAAAAACATGGATATGCTACTCTAATCAATTATATCAAAATACTGCAACATAAAAAGAGATTGTAAGAAATGAAATAAAGAATATCACAGACCAATATTGCATATACAAACAATTTATTTTGTCCTAAAATGCATCATTTAATATGCCCTTCCTATTTTTCCAACTTGGTCTCAAGTATGGGTTAATAAAATACAAGTCAAACTTTGGTTCTTGAACATCTCCCATCTCAAACAATTGGGTTCTCGACCAAGTTGTTCACAGGAAGTAAGTGTCTCGGTTGTCAAGCAAAACTTCAGTTCTGGACCATACAACCCTTTCATGTTGTTATATGAATTATTAGTCACGAGTCTCTCAGGTGACAAACAGAGAAGAGAATGCAGAGTATGAGTCAGTTTATCACTGAACCTCATATTGTTAAAATCTCTGGAAATTGTGCTGTGAATATTTTCTTGGTATTTTTTTTTTTGCTTCGGTTGCTGCTTATAATTATTACATTTTCATTTTAACTGTACATTTCATTTCATTTTTGTTAAATTTTCATTTACATTCCGTGTCCTTTTTATTTTCAAGTGTTTATTTATAGATTAAACAGAACTTTAGACATGTACTGTATATAAGAAAGGTTACATCAGGAAATCATTTGGGGTTCTAGAAAGGATTAATTCAATTTACATTATTTTTAATGAAAAAAATGATTCAGTTTTTTAAAAATAACTTCTACAACAGCTCTCTAGAATTAAGTTTGAGAACCAAGGTTCCACTTTATTTTCCTTTTAAAAATTAAACTGCACATGATCATCAGTTTGAAGTCTCACTAGTAGTGTGCTCCTCTGAAAACTCCAAACAGATCCAAAGAACAACAAGGAGAATGCATGCATATCAATGATAATGACAATAATTTGACCAGTGAAAATATGGCATAAGCCCAGTCAATCATGCTGCTAAGTACAGCATGGTCAACAAAACCAACAGGACTTTACAAGACCCTTTAATTTGAGAACTGAGCTGTGTACAGTCTGCCACGCACAGCCACCTTTCTCTCCCCTGAACTCGGGGACTCCTCTAAGTGACATTTCAGAGCTGGAAATGCCATTGCTCGAAGCTAAATAAATATTCCCTACGCATTTGCTTTTCAAGATATGCATTTCAGGAGTGAGGTGCCACCCACTGCCAGCTGGGAACAGATATAAATAAAGAATAGTTTACTCTTGGAAAAGGAATCAATTGTTGTGTGTGTGTATGTTTTCAAGTTAGAGTTTAAAAATCAAAACTTGTCCTTTTAAAAGTTATTCAGAAATATGTTAAAGAGTGAAGGATGACTATGTTTGCATTAGTTAGTACTTTTTTAAATGTTTGAGTTTAATGCCTGATAGTCATTTAGCTTATCTCCAAATGCCAACCTCCTGTGTCCATGTATTATAGTTCTGTATTTCCTCAGAAACCCTTTGTAATAAAAAGGTGTGCTGAAATTTTTACATGTAAAAATAAGTTGTGTCACATGAAGTGTGTCTTAAAATTTCCAAATATTTTAAAAGAGGTGATCAATAAAAATATTATCATCATGACAGAATCCATAACAAAATAATTGATGCTATACAATATACAGTCAATAAATAGATACAAATTGTGTGTGTGTGTGTGTGTGTGTGTGTGTGTGTGCGCGCGTGTTTACAAAATCTATTGTCCTTTGAAGCAGCAATGTAATGACTAGGACTCTAATTCATTTTCTCCTTCAAGTAAAAATTAGCATGATTCCTGAGCTAAGGTTCTAGTTTAAATGTTGAAACATACGTCCACAAATGTATACCTGTAAGGTGTTTACTTTTTTTAATTCAATATTTAAAAATGTTTTAGAGAAGACAGAGGAAGGATTAAAGCTGGCATAGCAAAGATTGAGTAACAACACAGGAAAGAAGCAGCATCCTTCCTGTACACCAGACACTTTAGACCCACTGAAGTCTTTCTGACATATTGGAGTTCTCCATATATTTCTTATTTAACAGGACTTGCACAAATTTCTAGAGTATAAACGTTCTTTAAGCATTATGCACTTTGGATGGATGGCATCTAAAAGATGACACAATCACAAAAGAGCTACACTTCCCTAATTTCTTAGTAACTTTTTAAAAGATACTTCATATAACAGTATCAAAAATAAAATCCTAGCAGCCAAAACATAGTTCATCTTCTTTTTTTCTTGAAGCTATAAAGGTTCTATGGAAATTTTTGGATCCCTAGAAGTATTGCCAATTCAAAAAGTGTTAATGGAGTATATACCACATGCAAACACCACATTTCTAACATTTGTTTCTCATCTTACTGCTCAGAATATTATTTCATATGCATATTCTAATTTGACCCTTATAACAAACATAAAAACTCCAAATATGGCTAGCAGTTTCCTGAAACTTTAAAAGACAAAGAGAAGAATTTTTGTGTTTTTTCCCCAACAAATATAATTCTCTTACTACTTTGGCTGAACTTCTGTTGATGTACAGAGACTTACAAATAAAAGGAGAGGGCACAGAGTCCAGGTTCTACAAAGCTACAGTCTACAGGTCAGCCACTGGGAAGAGATAAAGAATCCTACCATTATTCCCATAGACACAAAGTTACAGGATTGCTATTTAGACTTCCAACACAAAATGAGATAATAAATTATTGCACAGAAAACATTTTAAATCTAATAATTTAAAAGAGATTCTTGTAATCTGTTGGGGTTTTTTTGATGGTTTATTTTTCAAAATGTCTTATTGAAAATTACTTAATGGATCTTGACTTTTTCTAACTGGCTTATTTCACTTGGCATGATACTCTCAAGATCCATCTATGCTGTTGCAAATGTCAGTATTTTATCTTTTCTCATGGTGGAGTAGTTTTCCATTGTATATATGTACCACATCTTCTTTATCCAATCATCTATCAAAGGGCACTTTGGTTGTCTCCATGTCTTGGCCACCATGAATAATGTTGCAATGAACATAGGGCTGAAGATATGTTTGCAAATAAATGTTTTCAAATTTTTCACATAGAGACCCAGGAGAGGGATTGCTGAGTCAAATGGTAACTCCATTATTAATTTTTTGAGGAACCTTCATACTGTTTTCCATAGCGGCTGTACCAGTTTACATTCATACCACCAGTGAATAAGGGTTCCTTTTGCTTCACAACCTCTCCAACACTTGCTATTACTTGTCTTCTTGAAAATAGCTACTTAAGAGTTGTGAGGTGGTATCTCATTGTAGTTTTGATTTTCACTTAGGGGGTGAGAATATTTTTATATATCTATTGGCCCTTTGTATATCTTCTTCAGAGAAGTGCCTGTTCAGGTCCTCTACCCCTTTTTTAATTGGAACATTTTTTTTTTAGTGTGTGTGTTGAGTTGTATGAATTCAATGATTTCACTTGTATGTTGCATAAAACTGAAAGCAGCAAATGAACAAACAAGACAAATAAACAAAGGAAAACTCATAGACACAGACAACAGCATTGTAGTTATTAGAAGAAAGGGATGTGGGAGTGTAGTAAAGAGTAAAGGGGGTCAAATATCTGTAATAATAACAGCATAATATGCTAATTATACCAGACAGCCAAATGATCTTCTAGATGAAGCCGGGGCTGTGAGGGCTGAGCCCCTTGCACGAATTTCGTGCATCGGGCTTCCAGTGGAAGAATATTTGACTTTGGGTGGTAAACACACATTGCAATTTACAGATGATATATCATAGAATTGTACATTTGAAACCTATACAATTTTATTAACCAATGTCCCCACAATAAATTTAATTTTTAAAATTTGCCTAATGGATGAGAATTTATAGATAAGGATTAAACAAATCACATTGAAATATTTATACATACACTATAAGTCTATTGAAAAGAAAAACTATACCCACAAGTAACATACAGATGTATTTTCTCTATTTCTAGAAACATTTACTATTAGTAATTATTTTAAGAGCTTTACATGCAGAGTTCTGCTTCTGCTTAAGATTTAGAAAGCTTTAAGAGAATATTACTCCTACCCTAACAGCAAGAAAACCTGGGTAATTTTCAAAGTCATAATTTTTCTTGTGCTCATATGAAAGCTGAGATTGCTAAACCAAAATAATTACTATCACATAGATTTTCTCATATTGGAAACAAGTTAGCAATAACAATGCACTTCTAAATTCAATAGGTCAAAATGGAAATCAAAAGGGAAATTAGAACATATTAAGTTGAATGAAAATGAAAATACAACTTATCAAACTTTGTAAGATGCATTGTAAAGCAGTGCTTATAAGGAAGTTTAAAGCATGATATGTTTATCTTAGAAAACTAAATATTATAAAATCAATAATAATAGATTTCACCTTAAGAAAATAGACAAGGTAGAACAAATTAAATCCAAAGCAAACAGAAAGAAGAAAATAATAAAAATAAGGATGTCAACTAAATTATAATACAGAAATATCAATTAAACAAGAGTCAAACCTCAGAGGGAAGGTAGGGGAGGGTGGGGGTAAGGGGGAGTGATCAACCAAAGGACTTGTATGCATGCATATAAGCCTAACCAATGGACACAGACAGCAGGGGGGTGAGGGCATGAGTGGGGGGAATGGGGAGGGAATGAGGGAATAAGGACACATATATAACAACTTAATCAATAAAGAAATTTAAAAAAATAAATAAAAAATATAAATAAAATTGACAAGCTTCTGGTTAGACTACCTAGTGACAGTACAATGACAAATAAGACAAATAGAGAATAATGCAAAAGCAGAAAATTAAAACTATAAAGAAATGCATAGATCACTATGTAAGTCCAGGTTGAAAGCTATAAAAATAATATCCACTTATATATGAGGTCTGAATGCATGACTGTTGATGTGAACTACTTACCCAGGAATAAAAAATATAGAAATTGTTAATCACCATATTAATACTGTTACACAATGGACTTGAAGGCATACATATACATGTGACCACAAACCACATTTTAACTGTTTAATTATAAACATTTCTGAATATATGTCGAGCTCTGAAATCAATGATAGTGGAATAGCCTTCCTTATGCTCTGCCTACATCATTATCCAAATAATAAAATGCAGACTCTACTGAATTCAAGAAACAGTAACAGCAGTTTCACTTTTAGAGACACATACATAAAATCTGTGCTGAAACACTGAACTTGCCTCAAATATAAATGCCAATTATTTACTGCTCTGAATTATCATGTGTGGATTATAATCTAGCCATAAATTATATGTTATGGTCTTTATTCCTAAATTTAAATCTTCTAGACTAAAATTAGAATTATTTAATGAATAATTTTCAGTCTTATGGCAAAGAAGCATCTTTCCCAGGAAAGTTTATATTGTACATCAACTCTTACAACAAGAGCATCAGTAAAGCTGACTCATTGAGACAAAACACATCAAATTCCCCTGAGCCTGTGGCAAAGTAGACAGGTATGTTGAAACTACTGAATTATAAATATTATGGTTCAATTACTAAGCTATTGGCCAAAAAGAGAAGACAAGTGATGGCTGGACTGCTGACAGGAAGAACATTTTCAAATAGTGAAAATGCCTTTGATAACTCTCTCTACTATTACAGGACTTACAGTATAATCTCATAGGTATAGTTACAAAATAAAGAAGCACCTCTATGATTCTGGGTGTTCTACAGAATCTTACAGAATATTCTATAATCCTTAATATATTTGATGAATCATTACTACTGGAAGCATCGAGTTTTCCTTTTCCAAATGAATTTTCTCTTAAACAATCCTTTAAAGGTTAGCATGCTAATCATTAACTCTCCCTCTCTCCTTTATCAACTACCTCAAAACATAGAATCTAAACTATCCCATGCATACACATTCAATAATTCTCTTTAATAGTAATTAAAAAGTTCAATACATGAATCGCAAAGATAATTAAAGAGCAATGAATTAAAGCACTATTCAACTACAATCTGGGGTTATTTTTGAAACACAAAGTCTAGATTTATATTCAGATACTTGTTCAACCAGAAAATATGGCTGCTTTTTAAAGATTTCTTTTTCTTGCTATCTCTTTGTCTTAGAGATGATAGAGCAAAGAATTAGTTGGATATTTGTGATGAAATCTGACGCAGAAATACTTTCCATTTCTTCTCAATGATGTCACAGATCACTTACAAAATGTCATTGCTGAATTCTTAATTATCACAACTGTATCCCAGCATACCATGGAATATGGTAAAAGTAAATTTATCTTTTCACTACATTTTTATACATGACTTAAAACTTGAGATATTTGTGACAAAACATCAAAATAAAAACACAGAAAACTATGAAATCATATGGTGTTCGTCTTTCTCTGACTTATTTCACAAATATTAGGATTTCATTCTTTTTATGGTTGAGTAAAACTTCATCGTATATATGTACCACATCTTCTTTACCCATTGGTCTATACATGGGCACTTAGGTTGTTTCCATATCTTGGTTAATGCAAGTAATGCTGCAATGAACATAGGGTGCATATATCTTTTCAAATTAGTGTCTTGGATTTCTCCTAATTAATACCCAGTAGTGGAATACCATATGATTTCACTTATATGTGGAATCTAAAAAACAAAATAAACAATAAGAAAACAAATTCATAGATAGAACAAATCTATGGTTGCCTAATGGGAGTAGGTTTAGGGGCATGAGTGAAAAAGGTGAAGGGATCAATAAGTACAAATTATCAGTTATAAAAATATATGTGATATCAAGTATAGCATAGAGAATAGAGTCAATAATATCACAATAACTCTGTACAGTGTCAAATGGGTATTTGACTTATCAGGATGATCACTTCATAAGGTATATAAAAGTCTAAACACTATGTACACCTGAAACTAATAATGTATGTCAACTATAATTGTAAAATAAATTAAAAGAGAACTAAGACAAGTATGTAAGTAATATAGCATGTTGCTAAAACTGTAATTCATCTCCTAGTGAATTCTGAAACATAAACCCTTTGGTTTTATGAACTTTTCAATAAGTTGTATAAAGGTTAATAAATATGAGAAATGTAAGATTCTATCATTTTTTACATGGATACTCCAGGGAAACACTGAATATAACTCAAACATTCATTTTCTTAAACAATCTTTGTTAAAGAGAATATAAATCAAATGTATTTATTGAAAAGTGAAGAAAAATATCTCGGATCATTAAAAGTTTAAAATGGTATTTGGAGTCATAAATATATTAAAGATAGATTTATATTTTTGAATATGTTGAATTTTATGTAAACTTAAATCACTAAGAAAAAGAAAAGAAAAATCACAAAACTCTAATATTTTGAAATTATTTTAGAATTACCATTACAGTTATGGTAGAGTTGCAGTAGAATCCCATAAATAGACTATTCCCCAAAAAAGAGTACATTTATGTGAAATAATACTCTCTTGTCAGATGGAATCAGTAAATGTCTACAATAACTCAGTACTATCACAAGAACACAAAGGTAATTTCAATTAT
Organism: Eptesicus fuscus; assembly: GCF_027574615.1. NCBI lineage: Eukaryota > Metazoa > Chordata > Mammalia > Chiroptera > Vespertilionidae > Eptesicus > Eptesicus fuscus. The sequence continues at coordinate 30,271,509 of NC_072486.1, forward strand.
CCTTATACAAACTATAAAATATATGAGATGGAGCTGACAAGAAAGTAGTGGTTTAATAATCTACAGGTCTATTAGAAGTCAGAGGTGATATCTCTATAAAGATCTGTTGATGATCAGTACCCACCCTGAAGCTAAACATCCATATTGATTAAAAATATTACATAGTAAGTTTGAGATCCTTCAAACCTACAAATTAACCTTTTTTTCAGGACCCTAAGTAATAAAAAGCATGATTCACTAAGATTTCTTGACTGGTTACCCCACCTCTATACAGGAGCACAGTCATACTGACCCCACCCCCACCCCCCACTTTAGTCCCTCTCCCATTTCCATACCTATTAGGGGAGGGGTGGAAGGAGGTACTGAATTTCTAAAAAGGGCCACAGAAAAATTTTAGACTGAGCTTTGCATATAATAAAGGGACATTGTCTAGGAGCTCCATATGTATTCAAGTTGAGAATAGAAGTAAAAAAAATATTCTGAGAATAGGTAATATTAGGACCAGAACCAAAAGATGAACATCTCACAAAATTTCATCTTTTCTTGGAACTTATTCTTTATTCAGTAAACTACTTATGGCAATTCCCATGAGTATGCTGAACAAAGTATATGCGCCAAATGTGAGCCAACCAGGAAGAATTAGCCAGAAGATTTATAATGACCAGCCAATAAAAATAAAGAATAAAAGAACTAAGAAAACAATAATGGCAATAATAACATTCAGCTATAACAACAAAACAAAACAAACAAACAAAAAACACTTTTATATTACCATTTGTGTTTTGTCATCATAACTGTATATAATTTCCTTCCAGAAGTTTCTGATTATATATGACTGTATCATGAACATTTTAATTTGAAGGGCAAAGGGAAGGGTGAGAAAAAACTTCAGAGATTGTTCAATACAGGCATTTCTGACATTTTTTGCTTCTCTTTTAGGGAAACACCCCTGGATCTCTTCAGAAATCAAAATACAGACCAAATATAGGACATCTGAAAAATGTGCGCCAGATGTAGCACATCTAGGACTTTTTCCACCCCAGGATATTTGCCAACTCCCTCTTGACACGTCCCAAATATATTTAGCACTTCAAAACACTTTACTTATAGCTTGCACAGCTGGTCGCTAAAAATACTTACACTGTATAATGCTATTCTCTAAGTCAAAGAGCGCTTTCCCGAGTATCCTTTATTCAGAATGCGCTTTCATAGTTAGAGCTCAGGTGGAAGCAGGTTGGCTCAGGATGGAGAAGGTCAGAGCAAGAAGTGCAAGAAATGCTCTGAAAAGAGGAATAAAGTCAGCGGTCAGTGATTTTACGACACACAATTGACTGTGTAAATCTAAAGGAAGGTATCAGAGGTTAAGAACATTCTACAAGAATGAAGAGGTGAATAGGATTCATAGCTAAATTTCCAAAAGAATCCTAAGGACTAGGCTGTCTGTTGCAGACAGAGTGGACCTAGCAGCTTAGAGAGGGACAGGTGGGTCATTATAACACTGATAAGTTTTGGTAGGAGATACAGTCATGAATGAACCGGGGTTCAGAGAGAGAAAATATTGGCTCACAAAAGGTTGTTCTACAAAATAACTCAATTATGAGAAGAATTAAGAATGTACAGCAAATATTTAAATGCATGCGAATTTAAGAACAAGGTTCAGACAAGTTAATTTCTATTACTCTAAATGAGAAGGTAATGAGGATATGATTGTGAAACCATCAAAGGAAGCAAAAATATTAGGAAATATGGGTGCTTGAAAGAGAAGTGGTGATCACTTAAGAAAAAGTTAGAAACCAATCACTGGAAACTGTGATATATATATAGGTCGTAGAAAGGACCAGGGAGAGGGGAGAAGGAACAGGGAGGAGGAGACAAAGAAATTCTGCAGATTCAATGAACTTCTGTCCTATGACAAGGCTGGTCTCAAGGACTGGGATAAAGATAGGATCACTTTTCAGGTTGCCTACAGAATGAGAAGTATATAGGATCATGGATTCTAGCTGTTCGCCTTGAATGCTTACATTATGATTTTCAGTGGGCATGTTGTCTTAGTTCTTCAACAAAGTAATGCTCTTCTTCATGTGTTGAAGGCATTGAATACAAATCCTTCTCACTTTAGACCTCAATATTTTCTAGTTCAAGCACCAGCCACTTGTTCTTTTACTAAGGCAAAATTGCTTTTCTCAGAAATGCATCCGATTATTTGAAACTCTTCTGAAAAAATATCTTTATTTCTACATCTAATTTAATTAAGGTGTTCAACAGCATTCAATTCTACAGAGTGAATATTCACTCCTGGCTGTTTCAATGATTGTTTTTAACAGGGCAGTTTTGAAAGTTGGCTCTGACTTGCCACATTCAAATTATAAATTCTAAAAATTATTTTTATCTGTCAATTTTGGCACTGCTTTTATGATTAGGGCACACCTGGGAAGACAGGAATGTTTCCAAGAAGATCTTGAAGGACCTCGTTCCTCTTCACTAAATCCCCAGAATGCATGAGCTGCCACTCGCCTTTTCATTCTTTTGAGCATCTGCACTTGTGTGACAAACAAGCTGTTTCTTCATTTCTTTTCCCCTGGCATATCTAGCTCTGATCTGTAATTTTGTAAAACCTAAGACATAAGAATACAGCAGCATGTATTTTTTATATGAGATCAGAGGTGAAAAAAAAATTAGCAAAAGCACACGGTCTATATATAGGAAAGTTGGTGTTATCTTAGATTGGTGTTATAGGTAATTCCGAAGAGGGAATTAAGAAAATCACCCAGCAGCTGATAGCAAGGATGTTTCAGTGTTAAATAGGGAGAAAGATGGATTAGGAGGTGCTAACAACAATGGAATATGATATTACTTCCCCCCAACCTCCATTTGGGGATTTGTAAAGAAATCATATGATGTGAGAAATTCCTTTGATTTTAAATCAAAGAACAGAGTTAAATACTGTATGTCTGCCTGAGGTTACCAGATCTCCATGACTGAAATCACGGTTGACCCCCACCTTTCTCCTCAATGCATCCTGCATTTGGTCTACCAGGCGCTTCAGCTTGCTGTCTGGATGCAGAAATGAATTCTAAATTGCCCCACATCGCCATAGTCACAGTACTTATTTCCTACCTGCTGCCTACCATGATCACCTGGTCTACAGAACAGGCTTTCCGTTTTAAGTTTTTGGCCTAGAAAACCCATGTATGTACAGGACCCCATTCCAGCCTATAAAGCAGGTCCCTGAACATCCTGCCTAGATTTTTTTATCTCATGCCTGAGAGGGATCATGCTCAATTGTGAAGGTCATTTAGAATCATAACTTTGCCATGTACTCTGCCTTTAGTCTTCCTTATTTCCAGGGTTTTCTCTTCTACCTTGCTTTGCCATGTCGGCTGGATCAGAGTCCTGGCCATTGACCCCTGACTGCTCTGAGCTACCTTAGCCCAGGCTTTCTATTCTGCGCATGCAAGGCACAGCTGCTCCTGCAGGGCCAGCTGCTGCGGCCAGATCGCTCTCCTCAGCTTCTCTGACAAGGGCAGCCAGCAATGACTTTTTTTCTTTTCTATTATCTTTTTTTTTTTTTTTTTAAGTTTCTATCATCCCTCAGATAGGTCATCTCCAATTATAATAAAGTAGAGGTAAACAGGCAATCCTAAACTCAAAGATGTTTTTTCCCCAGAATGATCATTTAGAAATATACTTTTCCCTCAGAAACAATGCTTCATTAGTAATTATAACATAGCTTTAATTTATTTTGCCCTAGCCAAGACATGAAAACTACACTGTAAGTAGAAAGGGATACTGCACATGATTCCAGCTGCATCACTAGGGTATAAGCCAACCATACACTTTTCTTTCTTCCTCAAGATCCCTAGAAGCCTGTTTGCCTCAGGGGCTGCAGCTGCCCCCAACACTGCATACTTAGAAGTCACTGAGCGTCCTCAGACACAGATGTCAGGGAAACCTCAGAGTCATTGCAAAAGAGGCTCAGGCATACCTCCAGGCGCATGGTGTACGTCCAGTGAAAGAGCAGGGATGGTGGTGCATTAACCTGCTCTGGCTGCCGTAACAAAACGGCACACACCCGAGTGGCTCAAACAACAGAAATGTATGTTCTCATAGTTCTGGAGGCTAGAAAGTCCAAAATCGAGGTTTTGACAGGTTTGTTTGTTTTTCCAGAGGCCTCCCTCCGTGGCTTGCAGATGGTCATCCCACTGTGTCCTCACATGGTCCTTCCTCTGTGAGCACTCATCCCTGGTGTCCCTTTGTGTGTCCAAATTTCCTCTTTTTATAATGACACCAGTCAGGCTGGATTAGGGCCCTGACTTCACTATAACTCACCTCTTTAAAGGCCAGATCTTCAAGTAAGTGTTGGGGTTCGAACTTCATTGTGTGAATTTAGGAGGGGCATAACATCTCACAACAGGAAGCATCCGTCTCCTCGCCAGTAGCCTAGGCCCTGGAAGGGCACCGCCACATGTAAGCGAGGATGCCTCAGACAGCAGTGACCGCATAGTACAAATGCTTAGCTATACAGGCTAATGATTGTTAACCCTTTGTATGCATAAGCATCTATGGCGTGTGGGGATGGTTTCCATTTTGGACGTGTGGCAGTTAACTGGTAAAAAACATAACTGGTATGAAGCTCTGATATCTATATATATATAAAAGCCAAAGCGACTGAACGACTGATGGGTCAACCGGTTACTATAATGCACACTGACCACCAGGGGGCAGACGCTCAATGCAGGAGCTGCCCCCTGGTGGTCAGTGCGTTCCCACAGCAGGAGCGCTGCTCAGCGAGCTTACAGAACTGCAGCAGTGGCAGCAGCAGGCACAGCGGGGCCAGGATGAGTGGAGCAATGTGCACGTTCCTCCCGGCTGCCTGCTGCTTCACACACTACTACATCCCTCGGGAGATGTCGGACTGCCAGTTTTGGCCCAATCCCCGCAGGCCAAATCTGAACCCCATCCCCATCTGGCAGCCTTCAGGGATCGGGCCAAAATTGGCAGTCTGACATCCCGGAGGGGTCCCAGATTGCGAGAGGGCTCAGGCCAGGCTGAGGGATCCCACTGGTGCACAAATCCGTGCACTGGGCCTCTAATAGTAAATAAAGAATAACTCACTGGCAGATAATTAAGAATTAATACTAGGTAGTGCCGCCTGGCTGGTGTGGTTCAGTGTTTGAGCATTGACCTATGAACCTGGAGGTCACGGTTCAATTCCCAGTCAGGGCACATGCCCGGGTTGCAGGTTTGATCCCCAGTGTGGGGCATGCAGGAGGCAGCAGATCCATGATTCTTTTTCATCATTGATGTTTCTCTCTTTCTCTTTCTCCCTCTCCCTTCCTCTCTGAAATCAATAAAAATATATATTTTTAAAAATGTAGTGCCTATATCACTACTTAGTATGTATACCACAATATAGGCCCACATCAGAAGTTTATTACAAGTTACTTGAAAGATTTCAGTGACCTCTAAATTTTTAAAAAGTATATGTACCATCAATTAGGATAAAAAACAAATAAAGAATTTTCTCCTCAAATCTATAGCATTTACTGTGTGCAAGACTGAGTTTTAGATGCCAGGGGTGCAGGACTGAACAAAACCAAGACATCCCTGGTCTCATGGAGATTGTTGTATAACAGAGGGGACTGTGGACAAAAGGGTAGATACACAGCAACGAGAACTATTTCTATGAATAAAAACAAATCGAAATGTGGAGATAGAGGTGGAGTAGCGTTATTCAGTCCTAATAAAAGGAGGGAGCCATGTGACCCTCTGGTGCGTAGGAGCAAAGGCTTGGTTCTTTGGGAAATACACCAGAAATGAGGGCAGCTGGAGTGGGAGCCAGAAGGAGAGAGGTAAGCACAAGTAGAGGAGACAGGAAGTGGTACCCGGTGCTTTATTAGGAATAAAGTTAGAGAAAAAAATATTTAGCAAACATGTGGCAAATAGGTGGTTAATGTCTATCTCGAATAAAGAGCACCTGTAAGAAGATGAGAAAAGTATAAACTCAGACATAATAATAGGCAAGTTGGCCCTGGCTGGGTAGCTCGGTTGGTTAGAGCGTCATCCAGATACACCAAGGTTGTGGGTCCAATCCCTGGTCTGAGCACATACGAGAATCAACCAATGAATGTACAGATAAGTGGAACCACAAATTGATTCTTCTTTCTCTCTCTTTCCCTTCCTTTCTCTCTAAAATCAATCAGTTACAAAAAAAGGATAGGCAAACCAGATAGGGAAATTTTATTATTGTCTGTGTCTATAAGTTTTTGTTTGTTTTTCTTGTGTGTTCATTTGTTGCTTTCAGTTTTATAGCCCACGTATGAGTGAAACAGAAATACAAAAGATCAGACAAGAACACGATGATTTGTTTTTATCTAGGGGATAGAGTGAAACAACTGATTCTGTTTCTTATTCACATTATTTCCTAGAGCGTCGAGAGTCAAATTTAAGGCTCACCTCCAGCAAAAGTAGCAGTTTCAGAATATGCATTTGGTTTGCTCACTTTACTCCTTGCTTCATTTTAAGTGTAGTAAACACATTCTTATCTCCCCTAGATTTCTTCACGTACTTGTTTTTTCTCATTTACACAACATACTTTTGCAAACTGCCTTGCATACTTTTTAGAACAGTGTAAGGATAAATAAATGTATGGTTTCATGAATGCATTTATTGCAAGAGTCTGTTGGATACTGAACAAAAATAAACTTTTGGTTCAGTTGTCACAATAAACTGCAATTTAGCTCATTTGTTATCCAGCCATACAGAACACTGCCTTCCCTCGCCAGATCAAAAGCTGGTAGTAGGGTAATGGTACACATACCTTGAAAGTTACCAGGAGCATGTTGGTAGTTGTGTTATATTAGTAGTAACAATCTCTAACATAATTGCAGCTATGTAAAATCAATACTATGGAACCTAGGAGCTAATTTCTTCCTAAAAAATAATACACTTCTGCAGACTATACTTTCTAAATAACGAGACCATTATTAAGGAGGGAGGGTTCTGATTCCTGATTACTTCTTTTATAATAGGTCTACATTTTAGAGACTTTTAAAAACCCTTCTGTACTAACGTCAGTACTTAGGGTGGTTGTATTTAGTGCTAAGAACCAATGCCTTCTTTTACTGTGCTTGAACTGTATTTGTCTAAAGTTCTTCCCTATGTCTGTCAAGCCTCCCTCATAACATGCAGGCTCAGAGCTCTGAGATGTTTTCTGGTTTGAACTGCAGTGAAAGATACACCTTCACCTCTGGTGGGTTCTGTACTTAACACCTGTCTGAGTACAAATGCAACTACATTTCTTCTCTACTGAGCTGTGTAATGATTAGGATATAGGAAGTCATGACTGACATTTAAAATCGTGCTTGTCTCAGAACTTAGGCTGTTAATCACAATTATTGCACTAGGGAAAGCTATTACTTTTGTAATTTAAGTAAATATATGTTAGAAAAGGATCTGGATCACAGATTTGGAGTCAGTAAAGAACCAGATCTATGTGACCACAGGAAACAGATTTTATTAAATTCACTTCAGTTTGCAAATTTTGGAATCACAGTAATAAAAATATAGCTACTTGTGAGCAAACACATCTTTAAAAAAGACCCTGCCATGTATAGACTTAGCATAATCATAAATTGTGTAGCAATAGAGAGTGCTTCCTTTGAAAGGGACCAAATGGATGTTAAAATGTTTTGCTTTAAGAATACTGTCCTTCCTAATGTATAGGCTATCAATACTCGTATGTTCTATAGTACAGCTTCCTTTGGTTAGCAATTGAGTCTGACATCCTACTCTTATACCTAATTAAAATTCCTTTTCCTCTTTATTACAATGAATGAATACGTTTTATCTTCCTGAATAAGTAAATCCCAATTATTTTAAGATTTTTTTTCATTTTCACTACACTTTCAGTAAATTTGTCTTAAAAACCTCAACAGTTTATAAGAATAAGCTCTACCCAAACTCTCCAAGTATAGAAAGAAGTATATAGAAATACAGCTGATGATACCTCCACAGTTATAAACATGAAGTTCTATTTTTATTTTATTTTTTATTATATTCCAAATATAAGTGAAGTCTATTGTACTTGTCATTCTCTGACTGGTTTATTTCAATTAGCATTATACCCTCCAAGTCCATCCATGTTGTTGCAAAAGGTAAGATTTCCTTTTTTTTTTTTTTTCTTTTTCGTCTGAGTAGTATTCCATTGTGTACATGTACCACCCATCTCCTAATGAGCACTTGGGCTGCTTCCAAATCTTGTTTATTGTAAAAAGTGCTGCAGTGAACATAGGTGTATATATATTCTTTCAAATCAGCGTTTTGGGTTTCTTCTGATATATTCCCAGAAGTGAAATTGATGGATCATAAGGCAGTTCCATTTTTTTAAAGTTTTTGAGATAACCCCATACTGTTTTGCACACCAATCTGCATTCCCACCAATGCATGAGGGTTCGTTTTTCCCCACATCCTCACCAACACTTGGCATTTGTGGATTTATTGGTGATAGCCATTCTGACAGGCTTGAGGTGATATCTCATTTTTTTTTTTTTGTTTTTAATATGTTATATTGATTTGAGAGAGAGGAGGGGAGAGGGATAGAAATGTCAATAAAAGAGAAACATCTATAGGCTGCTTTCTACATGCCCCTCACTGGGGATCGAGTCCACAACCCTGGCGTGTGCCCTGACCAGGAATTGAACCTTGATCTCACGGTTCATAGGTCGATGTTCAACCACTGAGTAATGCAGGCCAGGTTGTTTGAGTTCTTCATAAATTTTGGCTATTAGCCCCTTATCAGATGTATTATTAGAGAATATGTTTTCTCATTTAGTGGGCTGTCTTTTCTCTCTCTCTCTCTCTCTCTCTTTTTATGGTTTCCTTTGTTGTGCAAGAACTTTTTAGTTTGATGTAGTCTATTTTTTGTTTCCCTTGCTCAAGGCAATATATCAGAAAAGATATTGCTACAAAAAATATGAGATTTTATTGCCTGTTTTCTTCTAGGATTTTTATGGTTTCAAGTTTTACATTTAAGCCTTTAGAACATTTTTAGTTTATTCTTTTGTATGGTGTAAGGAAGTGGTATAGTTTCCTTTTTTTTATTATTTGCATGTACTGTCCAATTTTCCCAACACCACATATTGAATAGATTGTCTTTATCCCATTTTATGTTCTTGCCTTCTTTATGAAATATTGACCAAAAAGGTGTAGGTTTATTTCTGGGCTATTTATTCTCTTCCATTGAGCTCTATGTCTGTATTTATGCCAGCTGTTTTGATTGCTATGGCTTTGCATTATAGTTTGATATCAGGTAGTATGATTCCTCCAACTGTTTTCTTCTTTTTCAAGATTACTAAGGCCATTTAGGGTCTTTTTAGGTTCCATTAAAATTTTGGAATATTTTGTTCAAGTTCTGTGAAATATAACATTGTATTTTGATAGGAATTATGTTGAATCTATAGATTGCTTTGGGTAACATGGACATTTTGATGATGGTAATTCTTACTATTCATAAGCACAGTATCTGCTTCCACTTATTTACTATTTGTATCTCCCTCACTTTCTTTTTTCAATGTCTTACAATTTTCTGAGTATAGGTGTTAAGTTTATTCCTAGGTACCTTACTTATTTATTTATTTTGCAGTTGTAAATGGGATTCTTTTCTTAGTTTTGCTTTCTGATAGTTCATTATTGGCATATAAAAATGCCACCAATTTCTGTATATTTATTTGGTATACTGCTACTTTACAGAATTATTTATCAGTTCTAGCAATTTTCTGGTGGAGTTTTAAGGATTTCTAGTTTTACATTTTCCTTTCCAATTCGGATACCTTTTATTTATTTAGCTTGTCTGAGTGCTATGACTAGAACTTCCAACACTATGTTGAATAAGAGTGGTAAAGATGGACATCCCCAAGAACAGACTGATATATGTCAGAGGGGAGGGGTCTTGAGGACTTGGTAAAAGAAGTGAAGGGATTAAGCTAAAAACAAACTCATAGACACAGACAATAGTATAGTGATTACAAGAGGGAAAAGGGGGTGTAGGGAGGTATGAGTGGGCAAGGGGGGTAAACGGTGACAGAAGGAGACTAGACTGGATGGTGAACACATAATGCAATATAATGGTGATGTATTACCACATTTTACACTTGAAACCTATATAATTTTATTAACCAATATAACTGCAATAAATTTAACTTTAAAATAAAAACAATATTGTGATAGTTTTGTGTGGTGACAGATGATTACTAAAATTAGTGGGTTGTTCACATAGTAAGGTATAGAAATGTCTAATCATTGCTTTAAACATGAAGTTCTAAAATGAAATATAACATACTCAGAAATAATAAATAATATGATTGGAGGTTTGAAAACTAAGCAATACAAATTCCCACACCCAAATCAACAAAGCATTATTTTATGCTTGATTTTTCCTAGCCCAAGTCAACTAAAAATGTGCATCCCTTCTGTTTGCCTTTTTCTGGGTTCCCTATAATGCTTTGATTTTTTTCAATTGCTTTCTACTTTGTGTTTAAGAAATATAGTCATATAATTCACTATAAAAAGAGATATGCAGAGATCCAAGCTCACTGGGAAATACTCATTTTAGTACAGAATAAGAAGAATCTATATTTTTTCCATAGGCCTTAGATATTGGAACATTTTACTGAAATAAAAATTAATCTTGATTTACCAGTATATGTACAACCCAGTCTAAGTCCCAATCTGAAAATTACTACATAATGTTTGAAAATGGTAAGATGAATTACATTCACTTTTGAAATTATGACAAGGCATAAATAAAACTGTGAAATTAATTTTCCATTATGAGACTTAAAATTTTATTATATAATTTATTGTAATGTAAACAGTTTCTATAAATGTTTAATATTAAAGTAATATTCTGGTGAGATAAGACGTTGTTATTTTTCAACTCTGCTCAGCAGATAGAGCAATAACTCACACAAAGAATCATTATAAAATTTGATGTAACATACAGATGTTCCTTGAATAAATCAGCCAATGATGCTCCTGAATTTTGACTTGATAGTAAGAGATCTAAAGTCCCCTGATCATAACTTAACTGACCCTCCCCCCAAATACAATAGCTTATATAATTAAAATCTTGCCAAAACTTATATTGTATACCTCTTTAAAATCACATACCACTGGGTTGTCGTGTTCCTGTAAAAGGATTTACTGAACTGTGAAACTAGAACTAAGATGCTCTAACTGCTTATCTTGTCCCTTCTGTACCAAATCAGCACCAGGGCTGATGGTTTATCTTGCTGAGTTCCAAAATGCTCTAAGTAAAGAAAAATGCTATTATCTTCCTATTAGAGATTATTGTCTTTCATTTCTCAAGTTCCATTACCAAGGTACTTTGTGTTGATAATAATGCCCACATATTCCTTATCTTAATTTATTTTTATTATTTTTAGACAAATCTCAAATTAATCATTTCTTCCTTTATATATTTCCCTCTTTCAGATACTGTATCAACCAATTTTTAATTCCCCTACTCATTTCCTGATCTATGTATTCTGAACAACTCTCATCTTTAAGTATTTTCTGATTTCCTTTAATTTGCTCAGTTTTCTTCTAATCTAATAATAGACAAATATGCAAATTGACCATACCTCCCACACACCCACAAGCCACGCCCACGAGCCACGCCCACCATCCCATCAGAGCGAGTATGCAAATTAACCCAAACCAAGATGGCTACAGCCATAGAGAGCAAGGTTTCCTAGGTAACAGAGGAAGCCAAGCTTTCTGCCTGCCGTTGCCAGGCCTAAGCCTCCACTCAAGCTACAAAGTTTCAATTATAGAAGGTAAACAAATTCAAACAAATGGCGGCAGAATGGAGCTTGAGAGAACAGGCCAGGGTTGCCGCCGGCAACAGGGGAAGCAAAGCTTTCCGCACACCCTGGCAGGGCCCACCCGCTTAAGGCAACAAAGTTTCAATTATAACCCCAACACAAATGGCTGCCGGCTGCCCGTGGAGGGAGCCCCAGGCTTGGCTCTGCTCCAAGCTACAAAGTTTCAATTATAGAAGGAAAATAAATTCCAGATACCAGGGCCTCCGCTTGCGTTGCCAGAGGGTGTGGCCAGCCTGCAAACCACCACAGGCCCCTTGCTCAGGCCGCCCCATGCCCCAAGGGAACCCCCACCTGATCCGGGACGCCCTTCAGGGCAAACCAGCTGGCCCCCCACCCCTGTACCAGGCCTCTATCCTATCTAATAAAAGAGTACTATGCAGATTGATCATCACTGCAACACACAATATAGCTGCCCCCATGTGGTCAAAGATCCTGCCCCCATGTGGACACAAGATGGCCACCACAAGATGGCCAGCAGGAGAGGGCAGTTGGGAGGCACCCGGCCTGCAAGGGAGGGCAGTTGAGAAGGACCAGGCCTGCAAAGGAGGGCAGTTGGAGATGATCAACCCTGCAGGAGAGGGCAGTTAGAGGTAACCAGGCCGGCAGAGGAGAGAAGTTGGGGACAAACAGGCTGGCAGCAGACTGGTTAGGGGGTGATCAGGCTGGCAGGCAGAAGCGGTTAGGGGCAATCAGGAAGGCAGGCAGGCAAGCAGGGATCGGGCCTAAACGGGCAGTCGAACATCCCTTGAGGGGTCCCAGATTGGAGAGGGTACAGGGTGGGCTGAGGGACAAGCCCCCTCCGTGCACGAATTTCGTGCACCGGGCCTCTAGTTAAAAACATAAAAGAGAATGGGAGAAGAGGCATTGGGTTTCCAGAACAATCTCCCATAGTACTGTGATAAGGAACTACGCCCTCCCCCAAAACACACACACACACACATGCACTCCTTTTATATTATAGCATCAAAAGTTAGTACTTAGCCATTACATTTAGTTTGATAATCTTGATGCAATTTGCAAGTTTCTCAGAAAATATAATAATAATTTTTACTAAAGAAATAGTTGAGTGTGTATGAGGATTGTATAATGGGTGTCATGCTACTCTGAGAATATAATTTTGGTTAACTGATTACACAGATATACTGACAAATAGAAAGTTGTTAAATCTCTTATTTTCACTTGAATCAAATAATATGCCAGACAAAAATGTTGTATTCAACTACACAAGATCCACAACAGAAATGGTCAGCAGTATTTTCTAAGAATCATCATATTCTTCATTAGTTTCAATATGTGCAACTGCAGCCTTTATACAAATATTAGACCCTGGTGCACGAATTCGTGCACCAGTGGGATCCCTTGGCCTGGCCTGTGGGATTGGGCCAAAACCAGCTCTCCAACATCCCCCGAGGGTTCCCTGATTGCAAGAGGGTGCAGGCCAGGCCGAGGGACCCCACTGGTGCACAGTCAGGGCCGGGGAGGGACGTGGGAGGTTGGCCAGCTGGTGAGGGACTGTGGGAGGGCTCTAGGGTGTGTCCGGCCTGTCTCACTCAGCCCCGATCAGCCAGACCCCAGCAGAAAGCTAACCTACCCGTTGGAGCTCTACCCCCTAATGGTCAGTGCATGTCATAGCAACTGGTCAACTGGTCAACTGTCTGCCCCTGGTGGTCAGTGCACATCATAGTGAGTGGTTGAGCAGCTTTAGCATATCATTAGCATATTACGCTTTGATTGGTTGAACGGCCAACCAGTCCACCAGACGCTTAGCATATTAGACTTTTATTATATAGGATTACCATTTTAACATGTTTCAACAACAACAATGACACTACTGTATTCAATGTGTTCAGATCATTTCACTATTAATTTTTTAAATCACATTATATTTCAGCTAGTTTGTCAGCTGAAGAATCTAGGCCGGCATATTTAAACAAATGATCTTCCACTAAAAACAATATTATTGAAACTCATAAATATGCATTTAGCTTTAATAAGAGTAGTATTAGCCCTAGTTGGTTTTGGCTCAGTGGATAGAGTGTTGGCCTATGGTCTGAAGGGTCCCAGGTTTGATTCCAGTCAAGGGTACATGCCCGGGTTGTGGGCTCGATCCCCAGTGGGGGGTATGCAGGAGGCAGCTAGCTGATCGGTGACTCTCATCATTGATGTTGCTATCTCTCTCTCTCTCTCCTTCCTCTCTGAAATCAATACACATATATTTTAGAAATATATGAGTAGTAGTATATTCCTACTAAGACAATACTGCATAATTTCCTTACATTTTGAGATGGTGATTCATAACATTGTCTAAAAATATAGACTAAAGTGCTACTAAAGGACTATAATTATAACATTTCAATGCTATTTTTATAGAAATAATAGCCACAGAGAAATATATCTAACTTGTATATATTAAGTAGACATTCTTCTATGTTTCTAAATAGTGTGTCGGGGGGAGGGGGCGGATCATTAGCACATGATGTTTACAACTTTTTATATATAATTGCACCAATCTTTACATTTTTTTTGCCAAAGTAAGGCTTCCAAGATGCCTGGACTCTCCCAAGCTGTGCAGTAGCAACACAATACTGTGAGACAATGATGGTCAATTGCAATCCCAGGCATTGATTTCTTTAGCAATATTATTATGACAGATTGTACCATACACACCCCTCAAAAATACCTTATAAACATCATTTTACTGAAAAAATCCTTGAGTGTCTATAATAGTTAATGATTATTATTCATGCATCCTTATAAGGTGAGTTTCTCAGCTTGGAGGTCGAAAGCCTTATATTAAACTCATCTGTGTCTTTGTTTTATTCAGTATGCAGAGTTTAGGTTTTGACAAAGCTATGTTCCATTCTTCCATTTCTTCTCTATTTCCAATATAACACTTTTTATTTTTTTATTTTGGATCATAGTGCTAAGTTCTAGCTGTTGAAAAAAAAAATCATTGTCCATTAACCTACACTTCAGCGTTCAACTTCTACAAGGTCCTAAAATATAAAAGTATGAAACAACAAAAAAGTATAGTTCTGAAAATTAAATAATTCACAAATAGAAATGTAGTATCATTTTCTTCCATTACTCCCTCTTCTATTTATAAATGCTTAGGCCATCTCAGCCATTAAATTCAGCTATGTAATTCGCTCATAATGTGTACTCATTTTTAACTTTCTGGTTATGGTGGAACAGAATCTCTATTGGGAACATTTGTCCAAGAGCATTGCATGCATAACCAGAGAGAGTTTTAATATGTCACTGATTCTGTTTGTGACAATATACACTTTGGGAATTTAGAATTCATAAACTAACATTGCTAATCAGAGCAAGTAGAATTATTGGCAGTGATTAGTGAACAGACATGTACCTGGAAAATGTTTGTACTTCCAGGAAGTTTTGTTATTAAAATAAAAATCAGTAATAGTAGAAACTCTCATTGAAGATAAGCAAGTTAGTTTCTCTTAATACTTAATTGATATAAAATACTTAATTGTGCTCAGTGACCTGCAAGTATGCCTAATCCAACTCCTATTTGTAGATGGATTAATAATAACTCCTTACTAAAAAAAGGATGGGATAGGTAGTATCCTATTCTAGTTCTTAAAAATGTATCGTATTAAATCTAAAACTATATACAAATAAAAAATAAAACTCCCAATTGGAAATATTTTAAATTCTAACTTAGAATAAAGCATATTTATCATAAGAATGTAATATTGGGTATGCTAATAAATCCCTAGATTTATATTTTCTTTCTCAATTTAAATTGCTTAATATATAAACCAGAAATATAAATCAAAATCATATTTAAGTTAAACTGTCAACAATGTTTTTTGATAAAATAAAATATATTTAATTTATAAAATATACTATTTTCATTTTTATTTATCTATTAATTATTCTCAGAAGTTGCTATATAATTTACAAGTGAAACATGATCATTAAACATATATTAGGGAATTATGCAAAGAAATGAAAATTTAACCTTTCTGGCTGTTATTTGTAAGATTCTCCTAATTACCTTGTTGGTGGATCAGCAGGCAGAGCGGTTGTTAAAATACACTAGTCCCGTGATTGGCAAACTGCGGCTCACGAGCCACATGCGGCTCTTTGGCCCCTTGAGTGTGACGCTTCCACAAAATACCTGGGCGAGTCTATTTTGAAGAAGTGGCATTAGGAGAAGTTTAAGTTTAAAAAATTTGGCTCTCAAAAGAAATTTCAATCGTTGTACTGTTGATATTTGGCTGTGTTGACTAAAGAGTTTGCCGACCACTGGCCTAGTCTCCCCTTATCTGTGGAGAACAGGTTCCAAAACCCCCAGCAGATGCCTGAAACCACAAATAGTACCAGACCCAATATATACTATGTTTTTTCCTATCCATACACACCTCTGATAAAGTTTAATTTATAAATTAGGCAATTTCACAGAGATTTGTTCTTACTGTAGGAACTTAGTATCGTCAACTTATGATGTTTTCTTTCTTTATTAAATTGAGAACTTTCACCTTTTCACTTAAGGAAAGTACTTCACAGTTTCTTTTTGGCATATTTGAATTGCCAGCATCACCTCATTTGCACTTCAGGGCCATTATTAAGCAACATAAGGCTTACTTGAACACAAGCACTGTGTTACCAGGATAATCAAGATGGGTACGAAGTGACTAATGGGCAAGTAGCATAAAGAGCCTGGATGAGGTACACGAAGGGATGATTCAAGTCCTGGGTGGGACACAGCAGAACACAAGATTCCATCCTGCTGCTCAGAAAGGCACACAACTTAAAACTTCTGAAATGTTTATTTGTGGGATTTTCTATTTAATCTTTTTAAATCATGGTTGACTGTGGGTAACTGAAATCATATCTGATCAGGCAATGACTAGGGTCCAAAGATTGGTGTTCCGCATCTGGTGTTGGTCATTTTTCCTCGGGAAATAAAGCCTTCTGGGGCCACATATATATTGTAACTACAGGAGAGGTGTTAACAAGAGTATTCGTGAAAAAGACGGGGAGGAGGAGAATAGGGAGACCATGCGGTACATGGACCCTCCCATTACTACCAAGTCTTATGAAGTCCTCTTTCTGAACTATTTTCAATTGTCTTTAAATGGAATAACATCTTGAGAGAAGCATGATTTTCATTTTTAAACTGCTATTTAATTAGTCACCCTTAGTTACCTGAAATCCTGAATTTAAAGAGGAATTGGGATAAGGGAAGGTATAGAGAGACAAACAGGCAGAACTCTGTCCACAGTCCACCTATCACCCTGCGGCCCCTTAGACACATCAGTGGGAATCAGTAGGACTTTTTCCCAGAACCCAGACCTCAACTACAATCGGTCAATATTTTTGGCTTCGTCTCCCTTTTTGGAAACACCTGTAAGTTTCCCATGGCAACTTTGCCCAGTCAGCTCTCTTTCTAGCCTGCCACTTGAGTTAACCTATGATGTTGAAGCCTCTTAGCAATCCTCAGGCAATCACAAAGCAAAGTCGAGCTTCTTGGAGAGCAGGTTATCTTACTATTTTTGTTAGAAATAATTACCATTTTCACAGTTAGCTAAATGATTTCATCAGCAAATCCATTTGTGTCATGTAGACAGGAAGGCAATGCGCTGTTTAAGAGTGCCGATGATGCTTAAAAATTCTAAGCTCCTTAAGAATAGAAAAAAATCCTGCTCCTTTTCCCCGTTCCAGAAACTGGTAGAAGTAAGGTATTTAATACATTTTTCCTAAAATTTACATTATATCTGAACTTTTCATAAACAGAGGTATAGCATTTTTAAATATTTAAATGATTTCATTAACTCTACATTCCAATCTCATCTCTCAAGGAATCCGACTGCTAAGTTATTTCAGTGATATAAGTATTTATTTCAAAGATACAAGTATTTATTACTCTGCTAGATTTGAAATGTTTTAACTCTTATGTCACCTAGAACAACACTCAGGCATACAGCAAGGATTGCTGAGGGAATACTGTGAGTTTTCATTGCAGATAGGATTCCCAGATGTAGAGACAGATGTTGATCTCCTTTTGCAGAACATCTTTCCTTTTGATTCTTCGATGGCACTTGCCTTGGATTTAGTCTCTATAAATATTGAGCAAAAAAGAGGAATATACAACAGTCTGCTTAGGGTAGAGAGCAAATGAAACATACCATCCCCTAAATACAGAGAAGGAAAATGCAAAGATTCACAATTTGAGTCTCTTAAATTGGAAAATGAATCCAAGGACAGTTTATCTACTTTGAATAAGTATCTACTATTTACCAGCCAATGAATGAGGCTCTTTGGAGAATTAATTTCACATGTTTTAAAGGTATTATAGGGTTATTTGGGCATTAAAATATTTATTAAAGTGGAATTAGCAAAGTGTCTCTTTAATCTAATAGACTTCCAGTCAAATTTTCTCAGAGAACTTTTAGAAAAATGGCATTTCAAAGAAGCTTCTACTTCACCTTGATGTAATTTACATGGAAAGACTCTTGCTTCAGACTATCTGAAAGACTGAAGAGTTTAGTTTATCAGTGCTGCCTGAAATTACTTTCAGAAACACAGAACATTTTTAGTGACCTAGTATAGTTTAAAAGGATTCACAATGGTGAGTGGTAAACCTGATGCACAGGTAAGCCTGCGCTGTTCTAAGATGCCCTGAGGCTGTCTCCACAGTCTATCTCTATCTACCAACTCCGTCTTTCCCCTGGTTATGTTTTTAATCTAGTGGGGATTTTTTTTTTAATAATAGTTCCAATATATCTATCTCATGATATATACTTTTTATACTCCAAATTAGATATAAGCAAATCTATTTAAATTATTGTCACAATGACAGCTAATGTATAAAAACTGCATTAAGCCAGCACTTACTTTCATGAAGTCATTTAATAATAGAAATGTGAAATATGGGAATAAAACCAAATTTGCATGTGGACATGAAGGCAATTAGCACACTTAAGGATTATCTTGCAATATCAACAGGTCAGGAAATAAATAGAATCAAATCACACTGGAAGAAAAAATGTACATAAATTCAAATGAAGGGAACTTTTTAAGCTACATAGCAAATATCAAACTAAATTGATTGTTAGGGATTAAAAACATTAACAAGGCAAACAGGCAAACTCCAAGCCCATGCAACATGACATCCCCTGAATTAGAAAGAGTTGAACAAGAGAACTGGTGATTGACTTGAGTTAATAACAAAATATGAACTTTGGTATTGGAGTATTTCCTAGGACATAAAATGAAGTCTGTTCTGTAATTTTAGGAGAGGAAGGATGGCAAAAACACCTACTTAATAGCCTGTCCTGTCATTTTCTGCTTTTCAGTGCTTACAGACAAAATGAAACACACTCCAGTAACTCAGCCTTTTCACTACTATCCTTTCCATCAGATGCGGGGGGATGAAGGGGAGGGAGGGGAATTAGCAACTTAAATATATTAACCCACAAAAGTCAATGACAAAATATTCTTCTCATGTAGGAGAGGAAATACACTTTTTCATCAAAGGAGCATGTTTCAAATCATGGTCATTTTCTGGACTAAGAGCAAAAACTACAATAGAGGAAAATACAGGGAGGGAACAATTTTGTTTGGGTTTCTCAGTTCTGGAAATGTCTGGCTTTATTTTGCAATCAGTATTTCCCATAAACTGAGCCATCAATTTTTTTTAATTAGTAACTTCTTGAAATAAATGTTTATTACTTTTTTATCTACTTTCACTGAATAGTAGTAACCTTTTTGAGGTCAGATATTTGCCATATAAATCTTTAAATTTTTCAAATTTGCATTGTTTAAATACTTAAATACTTAAAACAATGATGATATTTTATTTTTTTAAAATATATTTTTATTGATTTCAGAGAGAGGAAGGGAGAGGGAGAGAGAGATTGAAACATCAATGATGAGAGAGAATCATTGATCGGCTGCCTTCTGCATGCAACCGTGGCATGTGCCCATACCTGGAATTGAACAGTGACCTCCTGCTTCGTAGGTCAACACTCAACCACTGAGCAACACAGGCCAGACAACAATGATGATATTTTATATTTATCTGGCCCAATCCCATCAATTTTCAGATAAATAAATTGAAGGGAGAAGCAGAATTGATCCTTGACAAACTGTGAAAGAGTAGCAGATGGATTGTGACAGATTCCCTATTTCTAAATCAGTATTATTATCATCATGTCATGCTACCTTGAATGAATAGTGAACACAGTTTTATAAATAAGCACATGATATTTATAATGGTTGAAAATGTTCCCCATCTTCTCAAAAGTCTCCTATGAAATCAATTGGGGAGGACTGACAAAGTGTAAGTTCACATTAATAGAAAAAGCTTTTCAACATTAAAGAAGGGGGAAAACACATACAAAACCTTGGAGATTTTCTTGAGTTCTAAGAGATACTCTTTGCAAATGATGTATAAATAGTTGAACAAAGGTAGAAGTGTCTTTAATTAGTCTGAAAGACATTTCTAACAACATTTATTCAGAAAATACAAAATGTGCTTGCCAAAGTTTAATTTTATTGTTTTTAGCCAACTGTGAAAGAAAAATTGTGATATTTGCTTTTTTTCATTATAACATGCGGCCATTAATTATTTTTCCTGAAATAAGTATCATTCATAAGAATAACAGGGCCAAAAAAACTGGAAAATCAACCAGAGAATAATACATATATCCATTATACTATAGGAAAGAACTTTAAAAGTACAGCCAGTGCACTCTCTTGTAAGGATCTCAGAATACCATCAGTCAAGCACATCAATTGCCAAGGGTTCAAGATCAAAACTATGCATTTCCCTCTAGATTGCAATTACTTTAGCATCCAGACCAAATGTCTTATATATCTTTTTTACCTTCCCAACCCCTCAGAGGGCATTCAGTAAATGTTATTGATTAACTGACTAACCAATGAATCTCACCAAGATTGCTTGTTCCCAAACTGCTAATTCACAATACAAGTAAGGCTGGTTTTGCATGCAGTCCCAGCCAATTTAGTCAAATGGTCAATACAGATTAAAAAAAAAAAATTAAAGTTAAACCAGGTCTTTCAGTGAACAGCCTGATTTTTCTGACTGAACTAATTAAATGAGTTAACATGGATTGATTTAATAGGTGATTAAAATGTATCTTCTTAGCTAATACATGAGGTTAACCAGAAGAGAATCGAAGGCTCAAATTCAAACGCATGGGATTTGGGTTCATGTTTTCTTGAAAAAGTAGTATAGGTATTCGTTTAGAGCATTGACTGTGGAACCAGGCTGCCTGCTTTTAAATGCTACCACGTATAAGATTAAAGGCTTTCTAATCTTGGGCTAGTTAATGAATCTGTCCTTGCCTTGACTTCATTGGCTATAAAATGGGCATCAGTAATAGTTACCTCACTCATAGAGTTATTTTAAGGATTAAATGAATTCCTGGTACATAATAATGCTATTGTTGTGGTAGCTTTTGTTGTTATTATTCTTATTATTCTTACTGAAAAGTCACAAACTGGAACTCCATGTGTGGAACAGAAAATTCACACTGCTTTATTTGTGCTGAAAGATAGCGAATATGATATTGGGATTTACTACTTTTATCTTGACTGAAACTCAGAAATAAAAATTTATCCATATTTTAAAAGAATGTAGCCACACTCTAATGCATTAAAATAGTTTTTTTCATTTATAATAGGATATTTAAATAAATTTACTTTCCAACTAATGATATTTAAAGTAAAAATAGTCAAATTATTTTTCTCCAATAAATATAGATTTCTTTATTTTAGCTCTTAAAAAAATTAATCACCCTTCTGTTAGTGCACCACCACATTCACTTTACTCAATATTGAAAAGTTTCTAAGAAAGGCAAAACTGTATTTTTACTGACTAATGAATGCCACCACTTGCCTCTTTTCATTCCCTGTGAGTTATCTAGACTGAGTAGTCTGTCTTCCCAAATAACTTACCATTTATTTTTATTTGTATTATATAATTAAAATTAAAAATATATACTAGATTAATAAAAGGGGTTTTAATGCTATGGTATCAATATGAATGCTTTGGGAAGACTTTACAAAGGTAAGGTGCTAAAATACTCATCAAAATAGATTATGAAACCTTTGGGGAAATAATAAAAACAGCATTATATCTTAAAATTGCTCTCAAAACACTTTTTCCCACCCCACTTTAAAGAAATAAAAACTGTAAACTTATATATAATGTGTGAGGGGTTGGCTTAGCCATGCAAGTCTATGTGGACCTCCCAAACTCAAGAGAAAGAACTTATTTACATCTAAAGACTGACAAATGTAGAAATATTCATTCAGTTATGATTTTAGTATTATGATATTTAAGTTATACATGTACCATTTTTTATGTTCTCTGACTTTGGGTGGTTTGGGCCTATTAGCTAAATGATTTTTGTCTTTTGATCATGCTTTATGAGGCTTCCTCTAGGACTGCAATAGGACATGGCTCAAAAATAAGCTATTTTAGGTTTTAATACCATATTAAGCTATCATATTTGGGATAGATGGGCAAAGCTTACCGGAATAAAACATATATCTATGTATTCGTTATGATTACTCCACTAATATTAGATAAACCATGTAAATTCAAAACCTGAATCTCTGCAATCTAACTCAGTGGTCGGCAAACTCATTAGTCAACAGAGCCAAATATCAACAGTACAATGATTGAAATTTTTTTGAGAGCCAAATTTTTTAAACTTAAACTTCTTCTAATGCCACTTCTTCAAAATAGACTCACCCAGGCCGTGGTATTTTGTGGAAGAGCCACACTCAAGGGGCCAAAGAGCCTCACGTGGCTCGCGAGCCGCAGTTTGCCGACCACGGACCTAACTCAATTCAACAAACATGGACTGAGTGGCCTATCAAGGGCCCAAAGCTTCCAGCCTCATCTCCTGAAAACTTGACTTTGAACCAAGCCTAATCTAGAACACCCTCCTTCTAGTCTATATAACCACTTTAATGCCAAATAAATTTATACATGGGTTACAGTAGAAAAAAATAATTATTAAAAGAATTGCAAACATCTAGTTAAGCTTAAAGCCATGCATATGGAAGATTGGGATGCAAATGCAAATGTTGACGTTCTTGCTCACTCTTATTTGCAGGCTTCATTTATGCTGGTAATAATATACATTTTGTGGAATCCGGAATAAACACTAATTTGGTGAACTCTATAGATACTGGTTATTAAAATATTCTGCAAATTTTTAATTATTTAATTGGTATATTTTCTAGATTGTAGTTAAATGATAAAATAATTTTATATTAACTTTGACTTTGTTTTATTATATAATATATATACTTTTATGTAGCTAGGAATATGTATAATTTAGAACATAAAGAGCATTCTTACTAAAAGTCTCAGACAAAAAAATTGAACAGTTCTATACATTAGGCATTATAAAGTAAACTTTCTATATTTTTGTATAGAATTATGCTCAATGATTCTCTGTACTTTGTCACAAAATCACCAAGTTATGGATAATGCTTAAAAATTTTGAGGATTAAACCCACATGTGAGGAGAGTTACAGGTAAAATTGAAAAACAATTGAAATATTTTGTTAACATGTAAAAATGTGCCTGGCAAGAGGTTGTCTATGATCATATGTGTTACTAATATTATACAATATTTATTTTGTTTTGTTTGCAGTATGATATAGAACTGAGCCAATAAAATTAGACATGTTTCAGAAGGGTTGTTTTTCAAGCAAGAGTGAAAGAAAGTGGAGTTTGGTAAGGACCATAATTAGGATTCTGTGGGGAAGGTCTGCAAGGAGCCTTGAGTCTCTACACCACTCGGTTGCCATTTCTCCTGTGATGTTGTGATGACTACGGTGATTATACCAGATGCTCACAGGTCCACATCGACAGCACTGTCCTTGTCCAGACATCTGTGTCAAGAGACCCCTGGGTTGAGAGACAGCAAGGCTCATTCCTAAGTGGTTTCTGCCTGCTGCTTTGTGTTGCTAGTGATTGTGGCCACAATCTGTCACTCTCCTGCCTTCCTACTGCTACCAAAGACTATCCAGCCTGCCCTGAGGGTGTGATTCAGGGAGTGAAACTTTTTTTTAATGCCTAATAAGTTTCTCCATGTCCACCTTACAGTGCCTCTAAGAGTGCAGATTTTCTCTACTTTAGCTCCAAGAATATTAATTTATTCATACATTCATTTATTCAACACATTTCTGAATGTCTGAAATGTCCACACCATGTAAAACTAGGGATATAACATATCACAATTCCAACGTGATATGTTAAGACACACACAAGTGAGATAACTTAGAAAATTCAAAAAAAGCTTCACTGGAAGATGTGTATTGAGGGAGAGGGGAGGCAAGATGGGACCAATATTTAAGTAATGTATTAGCAGGAGGCAGAGGCACAAAACATGAGCAAATGGTCTGATAAAATAAAAAACCATAATGTCCATACTGTTGTTTCTATTTTCCAGGTAGATATTTTGAACTGACCTAACCCGATACCTGATTCTAACCATGAGGAAATCTAAATAGAGTATGGAGTTTAGTTTATAGTAATTTTCATCAATGTTGATTCATTAGTTGTGTCAAATAGATCATACTATTGTAAGGTGTTAAGGGGAAATGGGTATGGGGTATATGGGATCTCTGTCCTAACT
The DNA here is from genome assembly GCF_027574615.1 of Eptesicus fuscus. NCBI lineage: Eukaryota > Metazoa > Chordata > Mammalia > Chiroptera > Vespertilionidae > Eptesicus > Eptesicus fuscus. The sequence goes on from NC_072486.1 coordinate 30,296,050, forward strand.
CTGCAACTTTTCTGTAAATTTAAACTATCTATAATAATAAAAGGGTAATATGCTAATTAGACCAAATATCTTCTGGTCATCCTTTCTGATGAAGCCAGGGCCTGAGGGAAGCCAGCCAGGTCCCGGGTGCCGGGGGGTGGGGGGGAGCTGGTGCCGGCAGTTGGAGGAAGGAAGGCCTACTCTTGCATGAATTTTCATGCATCGGGCCTCTAGTTCTAAAATAAAAAGCTTGCCCTAACCAGTTTGGCTCAGTAGATAGAGCGTTGGCCTGCAGACTCAAAGGTCCCAGGTTTGATTCTGGTCAAGGGCATGTACCTTGATTGCAGGCACATACCCAGTGGGGAGTGTGCAGGAGGCAGCTGATCGATGTTTCTCTCTCATCAATGTTTCTAACTCTCTAACCCTCTCCCTTCCTCTCTGTAAAAAATCAATAAAATATATTAAAAAAATAAATTAAATTAAATAAAAAGCTTGCCTGTCCTGTGCGGTTCAGTGGTTGAGCATCAACCTATGAACCAGGAGGTCACGGTTTGATTCCTAGTCAGGGCATATGCCTAGGTTTTGGCTCCATCTCCAGTTGGGGGAATGCAGGAGGCAGCCTCTTGATGTTTCTCTCTCATCGATGTTTCTCTCTCTCTAATTCTCTATATCTCAAAATTTTATAAATGGGACCACACTGCATGTAATCTTCTGTGATATTTTTGTTAAATATTATTTTGCAGATTCATATAAGTTGGTGTATATCGGTGTTTCCCTTTCATTACTCCATATTATCTCACTGTATAAAATGTCCATGCATAAAATCCACCACACTTTATCCCTATTTGAGTTGTTCCAAGTTTTTTCTACTTATTCACAATACATATTTCCTTGCAAGTAATGCACATGTAGTTTTATTCCTAGAGTGATCTTTGCTGTCAATGTAAATAGTGCTTTTTCAATTCTCATCTACTAATGTACAGTCATGTGCCACTTAATGATGGGGATATGTTCTGAGAAATATGCCTTTAGGCCAGTGGTCGGCAAACTGCGGCTCACGAGCCGCAGTTTGCTGCTCTGTTGACTAATGAGTTTGCCGACCACTGCTGTAAGGCATTACCCTTACCCAGAAGTATTGACTTCAGGTTACAGACATTAGTACATTATTAAAATGTGTAAGTGTTTTTCCCTAAGGCAGTGGTCGGCAAACTCATTAGTCAACAGAGAGGCAAACCACGGCTCTAGATCCGCAATTGGCCGACCACTGCTTTAGGCAATTTCATTATTGTATGATCATCATAGAGTGCACTTACACAAACTTAGATAGTTTAGCCTATTATACACCGAGGCTGTATAGTATAGCCTATTTCTTCATTGGCTACAAGCTTGTACAACAGCATGTATTGTACAAAACAACACGAGGTTAAATCAAACACAAGATAACATGATGCAATCAAGAGAAGCTGTAAGCACAAGATTTATGAGACTGCTGTGGCATAACACAACATAGTTTTACAGCAAACACTTTTTTATAAGCAGAAAGAATATACTCTATACCAGTGGTCGGCAAACTGCGGCTTGCGACCCACATGCGGCTCGCAAGCCACGGTTTGCCGCTCTGTTGACTAACGAGCTTGCCGACCACTGCTCTATACTAATAATTAAAGAATAAAATAAAATAATGATTCAAAGCATAGTATAGGAAATACATAAACCAGGAACATATTTATTATCAGTGTCAAGTAGTATGTACTGTTTATAACAATATGTGCTATGTGACTGGCAGCACCATAGTTTAGGGGCTTAATCACAAGGAGCAACAACAGCCTGTAATTATTGGAATCGAGAGTCTAGGTCAGTGGTCGGCAAACTCATTAGTCAACAGAGCGGCAAACCAGAGCTCACGAGCCGCATGTGGCTTGCGAGCCGCAGTTTGCTGACCACTGGTTTAGTTTATACCAGCATCACCACAAATATGTAAATAACGAGTTAAGCTATGATGTTACTATGGCTATGAAGTCACTAGGTGATAGAAAATTTTCAGGTCCATTATAATCTCATGGGACCACCACCATACATGTGGTCCATTGTTGACTGAAACCATTGTAGGGGCAATGGCTCTATTTATTTATCTTTCCTATCCCCCAATAGAATACGGGCTTCTTAACCGCAGGAACACTTGTGTTGTTTGCCAATGTATCCCTATGACCCACAACAGTGCCTGGCATGTAAGAAACCTTCAATAAGTTGTTAATATTGAATGATGAATATTCATAATTGAATTTTTCATGTTATACTTATATGTAATAACTGATAACTTTTATTAATTATATTTTTCCCAATTGATGATAGACATCTATTTTTGCTTTAAGTATGTTGAAACTGCTTTATCAGGACATACAGACTTGTAACTCTTCCCCCTTCCCTGTGAATCATAATTTTAATCACTAGATATTTATTCTTAGCAAAAATATCATTTTCTACATGCTTATTCAAACATTACATGTCTTTATGTATTATTTATTTCTACTACAACATTCACATGAATCTTTTTAATCCAATCTAATAATCTTTTATCTCAGAAATGTACTACTTTTTCCTTTATTAAAATCATCAATTAATTTGAGTACAAAGTTATTATGTTTTTAAATTTTATATTTGCCTCATTTATCTAAGTTGATTCTTAAAAAATTTTGATCTTCTTTTGATTAGTTGAAGTACTTATCTGCCTTGTATTCTATTTTCTTTCCCTTTACTAGTTCAATAGTTATTCAATCTTTTTGTTTTTAATATTTACCCTAGATGATTATGTGAAAATTTAGCATACAAAAGACTAAAGTGAATCCTTTCTTTACCATCTTCTTGACAATAAAAGGTTCTTATAATATTACTAGAGGCCCGGTACACAAAATTCTTGCAAGGGGGGAGGGGGGTGGTTTCTCTCAGCCCAGCCTGCACCCTCTCCAATATGGGACCCCTCGAGGGATGCCCGACTGCCCGTTTAGGCCTGGTCCCGGTAGGCCTAAATAGGCAGGCAGTTGAACATCCCTCTCACAACAGGACTGCTGGCTCCCAACTGCCTGCCTGCCTGCCTGCCTGCCTGATTGCCCCTAACCGCTTCTGCCTGCCAGCCTAATCACCCCTAACCACTCCCCTGCCAGCCTGATCGATGCCTAACTGCTCCCCTGCCAGCCTGTTTGCCCCTAACTGCCCTCCCCTTCAAGCCTGATCGCCCCCAACTGCCCACTCCTGCAGGCCTGGTCCCTCTCAACTGCCCTCCCCTGCTGGCCATCTTGTGTCCACCTGGGGGCGGCCATCTTTGACCACATGGGGGCAGCCATCTTGCATGTTGGAGTGATGGTCAATTTGCATATTACTCTTTTATTAGGATAGCCAATGATCCTACTGACAACTTAAATGCTTTCATTGTTATTATTGCTTCATACAGTGTTTATTTAGATTTACATATATATTTTCTAATTTCTTTGATTTTTTTTTAGCATTTTAAACCTCCCTTCTCAAATAATTTTCTTTATTCTTGAAGTACAGACATTATGTGGTACTTGAAGAAGTGTTAGTATTTTTAGACTTACTTTTAAACTGGTTTTGTCTATGTGCAAAAATTATAATATCACTGTCACTCATAACAAATAGTTGTATTGCACTAGGAGGTGTTCTTTAGCAATTAGAGCATCAGTATGCACACCCAAGGGTTGGGGGTTCAATTCCTGGTCAAGGGCACTTACCAGTTACAGGTTAGATCTCCAATGACAACCAATTGATTTGTTTCTCTCACATTGATGTTTCTCTCGCCCCCTCCCTCTCTCCTTTAAATATCTTTGGGTGAGGATTAACAACAACAACAAAATAAACAGTTCTGTTGGGAGTCTATCTCTAGCTTAATTGCATTTTTTTCTCATTTTACTGTCTTCTGCCTTCCATTATTTTTGTTGGGAAGTCATTGCTATTCTACATGTCAACCCTTTGTAAAGACATCTTTTTCCTCTGGCTCCTTTTATAAGTTCTACAGCTTCACTGCCACTTCTCTCACTGTAGATTTTTATAAATTTATCCTTACTAAGGTTCACTGGACTTCCTATAAAGGTAAATTAACATCATTCATCAATCTGGAAAGTCTGATCCATTCTTTCTTTCTATATTAACTTTCTCAGTCTCCCTCTGAAATGTTGTCTTTCTCCTATATGTCTCTTATACTTTTATATCCTCTATTTTTCTCTTTTTGTTCCTGGGAATACACATTAGTGGGAACACTAATTTGGGGTCAATTAAAATAAACAGGTTTTTAAACCTGTTTAGGCATTATTACTTCTAGACCAAAACTTGTTTAGATGTAGGATTGTGGTTGGAAATTCTTAGGGGAAACATTATTTTTCTACTTCTCTCATTGTTTGCCTTGTCAGAGGAATTTTTTTTAAACTATTCTGTTTGCCCTCTGTGGGGTTTATATGGGGTTTTAATGGTGGTTTCAGATTTGACCTATTTGTTTAGGTTCCAGGTTTTGCCTCATATCCCTCAAGCACTTTGGTCATTACATTCCAGAATCTAGGTCAGAAGCTATCAAAAGATAACTCCGGGGTAAATGCCAGTTCTGGCACTTGCTTACCTTATGGATTACTATTTTATTATAGTTTCTGACCTCTGAAGAATAAAGTTGCTTTCTCACCACCTCAGTCAATAATTTAAAAGGGATTATCAAAAATATGTCCTCTATCATTTTGGATATGAAGTGAATTACTTTGAATATTCATCATCTATACTGCATTACTTGTTAAATTTAATTTTGAATTGATAAGGCCATTATTTTATATAAACCTATTTAAAAATAATTTTAAAATGAAGAGATGTGTGTGTCTTCTACTTTTTGTAGAAAACAGTATAGAAACTTTAGAATTATTAAAATTTCTCAAAAATATAAAAATCCATATAGTAGGAAGTACTTTAGTATTGGATTAAACATTCTAATACCTTGCTTTAAAAAATGGAAGCAACATGTAAAAATAAAATTTTGTTACCATATCCCTAGATTTTCTCCAACAATAAATGTCAGAGCAAAAGGTTAACTTTGAAATTCAATTAAAAATCATTTTATTTTCTTAGGGATATGGGTACTAATATAATTAATAACGTATCATTTTCATTATAATGTTTCATCAGGTGTAAACATATTAGGTGGTTTTATATGCTACAGATTTAACTATGGAAAAACGATTTTTATATTCTGGTATGGAATCTTAATACAAGTTATGGAAAATAAAAATCTAATTTCTGAAAGAGCTAGGCAAGAGATATATTTTTTTATGTTTTTTTTAAATTTCTTTATTGATTAAGGTGTTACATATGTGTCCTTATTCCCCTATTACCCCCCCCCCCCCTACTCATGCCCTCAACCTCCTGGTATCTGTGTCCATTGGTTAGGCTTATATGCATGCATACATGTCCTTTGGTTGATCTCTCCCTCTTACCCCCAACCTCCCCTACCTTCCCTCTGAGGTTTGATGGTCTGATCAATGTTTCTCTGTCTCTGGATCTGTTTTTGTTCATCAGTTTATGTTGTTGATTATATTCCATAAATGAGTGAGATCATGTGAGAGATATAATTTTAATACTTATTCTCTTCAATAAATTGTCCATATCAAGTTACCTATAGCTGTTTTTGTACCTCTGTATTTTTAATGTAGTCTGACTTAAGAAAGACTATTCAACATAAAACAAGTTCTCTAATAGGAAATGATATACAGTGGTACTGAATGATCTGATATGTTCTTTTCTTTAATCAGACTTTAGCAATATTGTATTGTTCAACCAAATCAGGTCAATACCTCACTAAAACAGCAGCAGCCACAGGGAAAAAAACTGTATTGTTTTATGAGAAAAGATGAGTTAGCATTGTAAATGCAAGCTAGTGATCTCATTGAGAGATCTGGCCTCTAAGCCATGTACAATTCAACACTCTGTTGAAAAAAAAAAAAAAGGCATTTTTTTTATCCAAAATAGAAAATTCCTGACCTGAGAATGACATGTAATGCAATATAATTATCAGCTATTTTTACTTTGATGGTAGGATCTTAAGTACATAAACATAACCTATGGATTTTACTCAAAAATACGAATCACCAAATATGGGGTGACTAGAAATCGAACTCTGCATTTGAAGCTGGGGAACTATAATACATGCATTGAAATGTCTTCTCTTTTGCATTGGCTGATGGGAGGATTGTGTGGTAATGTATTCAGGAGCACTATGAGTCAAAGTGGAAAAGCATTAACAGAAAATGATTATTACTATCCTTTTAGGAATGAAATGTGTGCACCATGATTCAATGGATAAGGCTAATAAACATAATTGTAGGCTGTTACTACGGCAACTTCCACTCAATGGCAATAGCATTCTGATGAAATTTTTTTTCCAGAGTAAATAAGAAGTATCTATAGAAAGCTTTTAATTACAAAGGATGTTCTCAGAAACTTTAATATTTTATAGACAAAAGGATATGCCAGAATGTTAATCTGCAATGTAATTTACCAGGTGAGTGATACTGGGCAAGTAGGTTATTACAGCTAAACTCTGTTTCTTCATCTGTCATATATTACAAAGCAAAAATGGCTATTTCAAATATTAAATTTATATAAAATGCCAAACTCTCTATCAAAATATATAATTCCTCAACATGTAAACATAAAACCATTACTGGGAAATCAAAGCCACATAGATGTATATAGCATCATAGATATTTTTTAAATTTTAAAGAGAAAAAAACCTGAAAGTTATTTTTAAAAAGATGGAAAAATAACTCAGTTAAGTCAAGCATGCAAATGACAAAGGTACTACATGCACTTCATATTCTAGGGTCTCTGATATGTTTCAGAAATTTAATAATATGCTCTGTGTTTCAAATATATGGTAAAATAATGTATATTTATAGAAAACCTGGGTAATTTTTTTAATACAACATTTATCAGAGTGTTGTATTTTGCTCTATTTTTTAAAGGAAGTAAAAATTAAGAAAAGGGCTCAAAAATCAAAAGAAATCATTATAGAGATATAAATTAGTACCTCAGGGAATGGTTGAAGTAGCTTGGTATTATTTAGTTTAAGATAAAGTGGCTAAGAAAGAGTAAGATTAGATATGTTTTCATTCTAATCTGAATTGAACTAGATGATTTCTTGAGATCCAGTTTACTTTTACTGAGATCTATGAATCCACTTTCTTTTAAAGTAAATATATCTGCAGACACAGATATAGTTCAATAGGAGATACATAATTGATAACAAACATTAGCATTAAGAACATTGAATACATGCACACATTCAGTGTTTCTCAAAGTGTAGACCCACAATCACACGTATTAGATCTCCCTGGTGATTTTTATAATGCAGATTCCTAAGCACCTCCCAGTATCTACTGAACCTTGATGATAATGCAATAAGCACACAAGATAATATGTATGTGCACTGAATTTGGAGAACGACAGATTTAGAGGAACATGCTATTTCTGTACGTTTTTGTTTTTATTATTTTCAAGGTCACCGTGTTGGTCACTGCCTGGCATTCCCCAAGCAATAGAATCAAGTAATAAGGAAAGATTTTGTAACCTATCCATTTTAATGTTCCCCAACCAGTGAATATTCTGACACCTTTTCAGATGCCTTGAACTCAAGACCTTTCTTTGTGAAGCAGTAGGCTAAATAAAAGTGTGACCACATATTGATGGAGAATCTGCCATGTCCCAGGCACCTGGCAGAGAATAATGCAGGACCACTGTTCCTGTGTGCCTAAACAGGCAATATATTTTCATGGTGCATTCCTAATTACAGACTGAAATCTTCACTCAGACCTAGGTTGTCATTGTTCAGAAAACATTATTTGTATGACACAAGGTAGTTGTATGAAAAACAGCTTATTATAAATTCTCTTTCCAAACACAATGTATTCATTTCCTCTTATAAATAATTTGTACTGCATTGGGAATTATTTTATACCTGCTGTCATAATTTAAAATATCTCAGATATTTTAGTAATTATAAAGATATTTTATTCTATATTTAAAACACTATTTGAAAAATGGAGAGATCAATGTACTCATTTTACAAAGAGAAACATGTCATGAGATGTCTTTTGTTCAATGCATAGATGATAGAGATACAAATCTTTAATGAAATAGTGTTAATTTGCTTCTATTAATCTATCTAACTAAATGCCTTAATATTCAAGAAATTTTCAATTAAAATAAAGTTCACTAGCTATTAGAGTAATAAATATTAGAATACTACAAGTATTAATAAATGTAAGGATCACAAGAGAAGTAAATTTCTGATCACCATATTAAAAATGAAGTTATTAGTAATTTTTTGAGAAGCTTTATGTACTGTTTTCCATAGTGGTTATACCGGTTTACATTCCCACCAGCAATGAATAAGGGTTCCTTTTTTGTCACAACATCTCCAACACTTGTTATTACTTGTCTTGCTGATAAAAGCCATTCTAGCAAGTGTGAGGTGGTATCTCATTGAAGTTTTTTTTTTTAATCTTTATTGTTGAAAGTATTACATATGTCCCCTTTCTCCCCCCATTGACCTCTCCCAACCTGCCCCAACCCCCCTCCCCAGTCCCTCACCACCCTATTGTCTGTATCCATGGGTTATGCATATATGCATATGAGCTCATTGGTTGATCTCTTCCTCCCCATCCCCCCTGCCTTCTCTCTGAAGTTTGAAGCTTCTATGTCTCTGGGTCTATTTTTGTTCATCAGTTTATGTTGTTCATTAGATTCCACCTATGAGTGACATCATGTGATCCTTATCTTTCTCAGACTGGCTTAATTATGGACCTAGAGAGCATTATGCTATGTCATTGTAGTTTTGGTTTATATTTTCCTAATAGCTAGTAGAGTTGAGCATATTTTCCTATATCTGTTGATCAATCTGCAACCTCCTGCATGACCTACACTGCAGATGGAGCCCACAACTGGGGCATGTGCCTTCATTGGGAACCGAACTATGACCTCCTGGTTCATAGGTCAATGTTCAACAACTGAGCCATAGGAGCCAGGCCCCATTTTCTTAATTGGATTGTTTGTTTGTTTGGTGTTAAGTTGTATGAGTTCTTCATATATTTTGGAAATTAAACCTTTGTTGCAGCTACTGTTTGCAAATATCTCCCATCTGGTTGCCTGCTTTTGTTTTGTTGCCAGTTTATTTGCTGTGCAGAAGCTTTTTAGTTTGATATAGTCCCATTAATTTATTTTTGCCTTTATTTTCCTTGCCTTTGGGGTCAAATTCATAAAATCTTCTCTAAGACCAAGGTCCATAAGTTTAGTACCTATGTTTTCTTCTATGTAATTTATTGTTTCAGGTCTTATATTTAGGTCTTTGATCCATTTTGAGTTATTTTTATTATATAGGGTTAGGATAAGTCCCCTGCTAGATAAGAGCTGAGATACACAAGGAATAAGAGAGGAACATATTTACAAACTAGAGGCCTGGTGCACAAAATTCATGCACAGGGGTGTGTGTGTGTCCCTCAGCTCAGCCTGCACCCTCTCCAATCTGGGACCCCTCGAGGGATTCTGTGGGATCAGGCCTAAATGGGCAGTTGGACATCCCTCTCACAATCCAGGACTGCTGGCTCCCAACCACTCGCCTGACTGCCTGCCTGCCTGCCTGCCTGATTGCCCCTAACTGCTTCTGCCTGCCAGCCTGATCACCCCCTAACCACTCACCTGCCAGCCTGATCAATGCCTAACTGCTCCCTTGCTGGCCTGATTGCCCCTAACTGCCCTCCACTGCTGGCCTGGTCACCCCTAAATGCCCTCCCCTGCTGGCCTGGTCACCCCTAACTGTCCTCCCCTGCAGGTCTGGTTGCCCCCAACTGCCCTCCCCTGCCAGCCAGCCTGGTCACCCCTAACTGCCCTTCCCGGTAGGCCTGGTCACTCCCAACTTCCCTCCCCTGCTGACTCGATTGCCCCTAACTGCCATCCCCTGCCAGCCTGGTCACCCCTAATTGCCCTCCCCTGCTGGCCTGATCGCCCACAACTGCCCTCCTCTCCCGGCCATCTTGTGGTGGCCATCTTGTGTCCACATGGGGGCAGCCATCTTGTGTGTTGGAGGGATGGTCAATTTGTATATTACTTCTTTATATATAGGATATGTTGCTTCTCTAGTATGTGATAGGGTTGAACTTAACCTTTTGCACTCAGATGTCGAGTGTGACTCGACACGGTTAGCATTAGAATAAAGGAATCGAGAAAAAAGCAAGTGAGTGCAAAGGGTTAAGAGAAACAGATTAAACATGTTCATATAGCAAAGAATTTTCAATAAGCAATTCTTCTCAATCCACTACAAAAATAAAATACATATGTTGTACTTGTGATATACCTAAACTAAAATCATTAGAAGAATATCTCTTTCTTTTTGTGCCAAAAGGAACTGACATCTAAAAAAGCTTTTGAGTTCTTTACAAACCAGCATTTCAAAGCTAGTTTGCTACCTGAAATCTAGATTTGACTTAGCTGATTCAACCACTAAATTCAAAGATAGCCTAAATTGACCCAATATGTTTTCTGTTTTTAGATATGTTGTAAAGCATCTGAGATTAATGGGAAACCATAAGAAAAGGTCTTGGGACCTGAAAACATCAATGAATGCAGTCAGCCAATTGAAGCTGGCAGTGGTTGGCCATGGTGTGATACAAATAAATTGTCAATTGCACTGAGCTGAGTGGTGGAATACTTTTTGGTTTGTGCATATGGGTGTATTGCCTGAATGGTTAAGATCTACTTTTCTAATTCCTCCTATTCTAGTCCCTGCATGTCTTCTAAAAGTATTCACCAAGGAGGTAAAAAGACTTTTTCATATTTGGAAAGCTAGGGAATTATAACTGCTAACTAGGGTAGTAGCAATGAGCTAATAATAGATTACACTATATTAAAAATTTCTTTATTCTGTCCTAACATGAAATTCTTACTCTTTAGTAATAAATATGCATGGCCAAGTTGGTTCATGGACTGATCAAAAAGCAGTGAGGGGGAAATTCTAATTACAGCATCCAGATAAGAGATAGAAAGAGAAAATGGTACATATAGTCGGTCTATCAATAAAGGGATGTCATTCATCAAAGCAAATAACTTCCTCAACATTCTAAAACATCTTAGAATGGTAGTATACATTTCTTTAAAAAGAGAAAAGTACAATACATAAATATATATTTACTATCTAATGAAAGAGAAACATGCAAATTGACCGCACCTCCGCTATGCCCACCAGCCAATCAGGAGTGAGTATGCAAATTAACCCAACAAAGATGGCGGCGGCCAGAGAGCTGGATCAAGCAAGAGGCTTGGGTTTCCTCGGCGATGGAGGAAGCCAAGCTTCCTACCCGCTCTGGTCGGCCCTGGCCTCTGCTCAAGGCTACAAAGTTTCAATTATAGAAGATAAATAAATCCCAGATACCTGCTTCCAGCTGGCCCTGGCCTCTGCTCAAGGAGGCGATGAAAAAAAGAAAAAAATGAGGGGTTGGGAGACTGGGTCGCTGAGGGGCATGGCCAGCCTGCAAACAGCCCTCAGCCCCTTACCCAGGCTGGCCATACCCCCATGAGGTGACGGTCCCAGCTGGGGGGCTTGGACAGCCTGCAAACAGCCATCAGCCTCTCACCCAGGCTGGCCAGGAACCCCAGCAGGACCCCCCCACCCTGACGGGGGTGTGGCCAGCCTGAAAATGGCCCTCAGCCCCTCATCCAGGCTGGCCACACCCTCCCCCCCAGTGGAGACCCTCATCCCATGGGGGCATGGCCAGCCTGCAAACCACCACAGGCCCCTCACCCAGGCCACCCCATCCCCCAAAGAAACCCCCACCCTGATCCGGGACACCCTTCAGGGCAAACCAGCTGGCCCCCACCCATGCACCAGGCCTCTATCTATACTAATAAAAGGGTAATATGCTAATTAGACTGGGAGATCTTCCAGGAGACCTTCCAGATGTTCTTCTGGACAAAGCAAAGCCATGGTGGCGGGGCCAAGGTAGAGGCGGTTAGAGGCCAAGGGGGAGGGCAGTTGTGGGTGATCAGGCCAGGATTGGACGGCAGTTGTGAGTGATCAGGCTGGTGGGGGGCGGGGCCGTAGGGGGTAAGCAGACCAGCAGGGGGGCCAGTTGGGGGTGAGCAGGCCAGTGGGGAGGGAAGGCAGGTAGGCAGGTGAGCGGTTAGGAGCCAGCAGTCCCGGATTACAAGAGGGATGTCCAACTGCCGGTTTAGGACCAATCCCTCTAAACTGGCAGTAGAACATCCTTCGAAGGGTCCCAGATTGGAGAGTGTGCAGGCTGGGCTGAGGGACACCCCTCCCCCCATGCATGAATTTCATGCACCGGACCACTAGTATGCACCGGACCAAATAGGTTTATGAATATTATGTATACATCACATATAATTATATATACATATATGGTATAGGTAATGATACAAATAAAAATTATATATTAGTACAATAAAAAATTACATATTAAGAGTAAAAGCTTTGGTATCAGACAACTTAGTTTCAGTCAGACTGAACTACTTACTGGTGTGGCTTGGCAGAATTTACTTAACATCTCTAAATTTCAGTTCCATTAGCTGCAAACTAGATTTAATAATAGTTATCATATCATATGGTTGTTCTGAGTAAGGCTGACCCTTTAAAGCTACTATTTTCTAGGCACATATAAAGACTTAATGAAAATGAGTTTTCTTATGGTTATCTTTATATTATACTAGTGACCCAGTGCACGGATTTGTGCACATTGAAAGGAAATTAATTAGAAGGTGGGCAGTGGAGCAGAACTGCGCAAGATGGCCTGGACATATCCTGGAACCAACCTCCTGCGTTCCCTCCCTGGCCGGCCGCACCTGGTGTGGTGCAGTAGCTCGAAGGGCTTCTGTGGAATGAGTGGGATCTCTCTGGCAGGTAGGGTCCCTCGGCCTGGCCTGTGGGGATCAGGCCAAAACTGGCTCTCTGACATCCCCTGAGGGGCCCTGGAGTGCAAGAGGACACTCTGCAAAGTTGCTGTCATACAGGGTGTGGAACGCAAATGCAAGTGTGCAGTAAACCAGATTCAGGGCCGACAGTGCCCCAGCAACAACATAACCCATGGCTGAAGGTGGAACCGTGTGGCCCCACGAGGAATCGGGCTCCCTCCTCTCTGGTTTCGGGGTGCATTACCCGAGAACCGTCACTGCCAAGTCACTGCAGCTTGGCAGCTCCTGTGTTAAGTGTCTGCTCCCTGGTGGTCAGTGTATGTCATGGCGGCCAGTCGGATAGTTGGACTCTTAGCATATTAGCCTTTTATATATATAGATTAGACAAATTGTTAAGGAATTGCATGATTTCCATTATTCTTAATTATGTCAATGCTATTCCTGGACATAGAGTCTCCTCAACCAGTTGTTCCTTTCTCATATTTCTCTGTACTTATTATTCAACTAATAAGGGTCTACTGTGTGTGTATCACCACTAGGTGAGGTGCACAGTTCTGTTGAGTTCATCTCATGGTTCATTCCATAATGTTCTATTCACAGAAATATTTAGTAGACTCTTATAAACTGAATGACCATGCTTGATTGTAATTAAAGCTAGGACCATTATCAGAAACTAACCTTTTTGGTACTAAGTTGTAAAATTAAGTAAGATTTTTAAAGGAAATGCAAAGCTAAATATGGTATTCAGTAATCCACTGATATGCAAAAATGTTCCCAATATTTTGTGGATTAAAACAATGATTTTTTTATTTCCTAAGGTTCTGTGGATTGGGTGAACTCAGCTGAGTGGCTGTTCTCTTCCAGGTGGCATTGACTGGCATGACATTGGGTGCATTTCACTTGGCTGCAGGGCTGGGTTGAAAAGCACGTAGAGGCTCATCATGTGTCTTTTGCCCCACTATTCCTCCAGGTGTCCACTTTTTCTCTACATGACTAGCTTGGTTTTCTTCACAGCATAATGGCATCAGAAAAGATATACTACTTACACTGCAGCTAAATACTGCCAGTGTGAAATGAAAAGCTTTTAATATTCTTATAGGCATTTCTCCTACTTTCTGTTTACCGAAACCAATAATAATCCCAGCCTAAATTTAAGAAGAAGGAAAGTAAATATCACCTCCTAATGGGAGAGTAACACACACAGGAAGAGAAATAATTAATCATGCCCATATTTTAAAGCTCTATCATAAAAATCATTGTTTTAACAGATTTTAGAATATTATCTTAGTTATAACAATGAAAGCCAGAGTTTACTTTAATTAGTGATAATATAAAATTATAAACATTATTTCCTGGCTTTTTTCCCCCACATTAAAAGTGGATAAGATAGAAAGATCTATATTGTTCACCAAGATTATTACAACATTTCCTATTTCATTAATCTAACTAGTGTACCTTTGTTTAACCAACATTTATTTACTACTGATTATGGACCAGACATTGAACCAAACAATCTATATTAATAAAAGGGTAATATGCTAATTAGACCAGATAGACTGGACATCTTCCGGGCGTCCTTCTTTACATCCTTCTGAACAAAGCTACAGCGGCTGCGAGGGTCAAGGGCCGGCAGCGTGGGAGAGGCGGCTACAAGGACCGAGAGCCAGCAGTGTGGGAGAGGTGGCAGCGTGGGAGAGGGGGCTGCGTGGTCCCAGTCCCAGTGCTCTCCCTTCCGAAAAGGCAGCGGCATGGGCCCAGGTCCGGTGCCACACCTCCGCAGAGGCTGGACGGGGTGCGACCTGCTGTGCCTCAACCTCCCACAGCCCCTCCCCCACCCAGCCTGGCCCCAGATCGCCCCCCACCCACCAGTGGGCAGGGGGCAGGGCCAGCACTAAGAAGCGAGGGCCAAGGGCTGGCAGCCACAGTGGCTGGCAGTGGCAGCAGCAGTGGTAGGGTGATGGGGGCGGCACCTTCCCCTAATCAGCCTGGTCGCCTCCTGCAGAGGGATGGTGAGTGGGCCAAAGCTGTCAGTAGGACATCCCCTGAGGGCTCCTGGACTGTGAGAGGAGGCAGGCCAGGCTGAGGGACCACCCCCCCAGTGCACGAATTTTCGTGCACCAGGCATCTAGTTGATACATAAAGATGAATTAAAACAATCAAAGAATTCAAACTTACAGTGTTTATAGGAGGATGTATAAAATATCCTGTATTACATTAACGTGAAAAGTATTATGATTTATGTAAGTGAAGGATGTCATAACTAAGAGGAGAGGCACGACATTCAGACTAAGCTTGGGGAAGGGTCAGCAAAGATTTTCTAGCAAAAATGCCATTAGGACTGAGTCACAAAGACAGAGAAAGGAGCAGAAAAGGATTTTCAAGGTAGAAGTGAGAGCAGGATCAAAGAGATGAGACCATGTAAAAGCACAGGGGACATGGGATCTAAAGGAAACTGGGCGCTGGCCCTCCATCCTGTGTCAAGTGTGAGTCACAGAGAAGCTAGACATGTTTTGGCAGAAATAAGAGAGAAAAATTGGGTAGAAAGTTGAAGGGGAACTTAGGGTCACATAAATTTTTTTGTTTTTATTTTGATTGTTGTTGTTCAGGTTGACTTAAATCTTCTTATGGGCTGAGAAGAAGGATCTTAGAAGGAAATGCAGTGTGAAGATTTTATTCATCACTTCCTATGGACCTTCTCAAAGCCCCTCATCTTCACCTGATTTCAGGCTCTTGGCCATTTGCCCCACCACACCTGCTACTGCAGTGACTGACTGTGAGTGAGCCCACATGGGCCCACCTGCCTGACACCAACTGCAAACCTCTGGTTCTTTCCATTGCATCTCTGATGAAGCACAATCATTGAATCGTTCCCAGAGGCTACCTAAGAGGCCAGGTGATCCAGGGGTGTTAACATTAGACATTGACTAATGGGAAACAGGAGGAAAGAGGACACCAACATAAATCCCCTCCTCATTCCCTCTGATGCATATGTACCTCTTCAGTGGTTGATTTTCTGTGCAGCCTATTTGGAGATATTTCATATGTCAATGATCTGGTTTGTCGCTCCAGGAGCCAACCATGTAGCATCATCTCATATTTATTTCTTATTCTGCCTGGCCTCACTCCCCACTTCTCTGGCCCTGAGATTGCACATCTTAATAACCGCATGACCACTTAAATCTTACCTCAGTTTCAGTTTTCCAGGAAACCTCAACTGAGATAAAAATAGAATTCATAATAGAGATAAGGCATGTATGCGCTCATTGTTTTATTCATTGCAACGAACTTTTATCGAATGCTCTTAGCTTATTATGCCAGGCAATTAAGCTCCCCATTTGAAACATGCAAATGAATCAGTAGTCCCTACCCTCAAGACACTGTTAGGAAATAGTGTACAATATTCTTCATATTAAGAAAAATATGTGAATGCAGTAGCATGGAATTGCAAAGGGAGAGTGATCAATCCTACCCAGGGTGAGTGTAAGTATAATAGGGATGAGCAGGAAGCAGGTGGGGAAAAGTCAATTTTTTTCAAAAGGAGATAACTGCTGATAAGAGTTTTAAAGTGTAATTCAATACAATTAGCTTCAGAGATAAAGGAGACAAATAAAACACTACCCTCAAATATGAACTATCCAGAAATATACCACACACACACACACACACACACACACACACACACACACACAGGTCTTGATATAACATCCCCTCATTCCCCTTCATCTTATTGATGAAAAGTAGTGTTGTCTTGAAATAAACCCAATAAAGCCTATCTGCTCATTGGACAAAGAGGTCCAACGTTAAGCATAATGTATACTTCACTGTCACAATTAATATTTAAATATTTAAGGTTTTCATAAGACTGCTCATATAGATAGATAGACAGACATTCAGGAAATGTTTATACATCTTCCCATTAATAATCTCTATCTCAAACTTTTTATTTCCTGAAACCCCTGTTGAAAATATGTCCACCTTATAGTTGTAAAACAAACCAAAAAAAAAAAAAATAGAGCTGAAAAATATTGGCACCATTAAGTCCACAGTTGTTGCTGTTGTGTTTCCCCAAATGCATAAATCTGCTAACAGATTTATTTTCAAGGTCATTATTTTTTGGAACATCACTGTATTTCTCTATGCTATAACATTTCTAAAACTCTTTCAAAGAATACATTATTTTTATTTTAATATGAATATAATTATGGTCTTACTCTCAATGATTTTGTCATATACGGTACTTGCCTCAAAGTAATTTATAGTATTCAATTGCGTCCTAAGACTTCAGGGACCACGCTATAGCTCATAATTCAGCATTATTTATTACATATTTTCTGTATGTTTTATTTACTATAAAATATTCACCAATATCAGTTGTATGTCCTATTATCTCTTTCCCATCTTAACTATTATCAACTCTATAAAAAGGTGGTCAGCAATAATCCCATGTAAAGAATTATAATCCCATTTTATTCCTTGACTGCAAGTTATGTGAGTGCTTAAATTCACTTTTCTCCCCCTAAAGTTACTTTCAATCCTTTGCAAGAAAGGATAAAAAGTTTATCAAATTTAACTCTTACTGTCACAAGAGGATTTAGACTTAAAAAAGAAGCTTAAGGCATGGAATTTAAGCGGGTAATGCCTCTGTAGAAAAGGCCAGAGATCAGCCTAATGTGAGGAGGAAAGAGTATTTAGACTCCCTTGTTATTATGAATTAGAAAAATTATGGGTCAGGAGGAATAGATAATTCTAGGTTAAGAAATGCAGTACTTAAGAGCCTCTGGAATCAAACTTATGGATTTTAAGCTTGGTTCCTAGTATTTTTCAAGTGTGAAATTTTGGTTCCCATAACATTTCTAAATAGCCAAATAACTTCATTTAAGCATATGCTATGCATTATATAAAACTGAGGCAAAATACTTGCGGTTTAAAGAACAGAACTCTTGTTAAGTGTCTAGCACATTGCCTAGCTTTTAGTAAAAGAGAAAGTTAGCTATTATTTTTAGATGGAAGACCCATGAATTATGGAAACCACAAATTTGCTGCCCAATTTTAGGATTTTTCTCCTGCCTGTGTAGAAGATCAAATAAAAGAGGTAGGTGGTATAGTGCTCTAGGGTTGATAATTTACAAGGCTTATCAAGATATTCAGAAGTTAAATCCCACACTTAGTTTAAAAATAAAAGCAGTGGAATAAAACAACAAAAAAAATCACTGTTATTAACTATGTATCCTAAATATTTTCCTCATGGGATTTCAGTTTTTAAAAAAATGTGCTAGGTCTAATTACAACAGCCTTCAAACCATTTTAATCTCTTCATCACTATCATTAAACACACATTAAGTCCCCATGTGTGTTTAAAGCTCTGAAAGTTAGAATTCAATAAGCACTATCTTTTTCAAGGAGGTCACAGCATCTTGACACTTATGATTCTTTCTAAGGATCATCACACATTGGTTAATTTCTTGGCAAAAAAAAAAATTAAAATTTGGAGAAACTTGATATATTGCTACTTCAGTGCAAACAGATATACATGGAATATTTGAGAAGACTAAATTTCTGTACCTTGTAGGTTACTGATGTAATACTACTTATCCTATATATTAAATTAAACATTTTAAAGATAGATATGGACTCTGTGAAGCAGAGTTTTAAATTTGGATAGAACGTAAAAAATTACTGTGGCATAATCCAGATAACTCTCAGTCACCAATTCTTTGAAATTGGCACCTCTCTTTATTCCTCAAAATAAATCCATTTTACCAATGAAGACTTGGAGAGCAATGAAGATTTTACTTAAAATTTTAAAGAGATTTGGACATCGCACAACTCTCCTCATGTAACTAAATAAATCATTTACACATCTCATCTGCCAACTCTGCAGGCTCTGCTTCAAATTACTCACCCTTCCCCTCTCTTAGGGAATCGAAAATAGTCTGAGGGTCACTATTTTGGTTTGTTCCAGCAAATGTTTATCTGATTGATGAAAGACCAATTTTATAATTCCAAGAGAGAATAAAGCAAATTACCTTTTCTCCAGATGACAGTCTATTCACAGAGACACCAATGTGTGTGTGTGTGTGTGTGTGTGTGTGTGTGTGTGTGTGTTTAATCACACACACCTTTAATGTTGTCTTTCAGGGTATGGTCACTGTTATGGAAAGTGTTAAGAGGAGAGGAAAACCATTGTTCAGTGATGGCCACGGGTCCTAAAAAGCTGTATCCTTTCTATCTCAGGAAGAAAAGAGAACAGTTTATCAGTGTAGGTAAGAGGCAGTTGAGTGAGTGAGAAAGAGCATAACTTTGGAGGCAGACTGCCTGGTTTGACTCTATAACCCAATTCCTAGCATGCTTCTCAGAGAACTGTATACTGAGAATTTAAAAAGACACAAAGCATCTTGTTCCTGCTCCCAACACTTGAGGGTGAGAAGGAAAATATCTAAAACAGTGTTTGTTTTTTTCTATTATTTGGCTTCTGCCTTTCACATTTAATAGGGTCAAATATGCTCTGAAAAGTATGAAAAAGTACCTTTTTTTTCAGGACTTTTAATCACATCTTTTTTTTTCAGTGCTAATTAGTTTATAGGCAGATGGTACATAAAGTCATGCAAAAATTACTAAGGCGGCCTTTGTATCATAATCTAGCACATCTCTATATGTCTTTCTAAGGTACTTAGGATAGTGTTTTTTAAAGAAAAAAGCATTGTGATGGGGCATCAGGCCACTTATTAAGTTTCAGACAAGGCCAGACTGTAGGGGCTCACACCTTCCCACAGCGCACACAGCCAATGGGGCTTTACACTGATTCGTATGAGCACAGTACATATACTACCCTCCTTTTACTTTGTTATTTATCATTTTACTTCTAATCCAGGTGTGCCTTTTACAGATTTTCTATAGGTAGCATTTTTTTATACAACCTGACAATGTCTGCCTTATGTATTTTTTAAATTTACGTTTAATGTAATTATTGATATAACTGGGTTTAAGTACACCATTTTGCTATATTTTTTCCTATTTGTCCCAACTCTTCCTTGTTCCTTTTTCCTCTTTCTCTATCTTTTGAATTGAGAATTTTTTATAATTCTATTTTACCTCCTTAGCTATAGCTGTTTTTACTGGTTGCGTTGAGGCTTACAGGTATATCGGTAATTTAACAAAGTCTACCATCAAGTGGCCTTATATCATTTAGTAGGAGAACCATTTAAGAGTATGCATCCATCTTTCCCCTCTAAAACTTTATAGTATTGTTTACATATTTCAAATCTATGGTACAAACTCCATAATGCAGTTTTATTAGTGTCGCTTTAAACAGTTATTTATAAAGGGATTTAAATAGGAAAACATCTTTATATTTACTCGTGTAGTTAACATTCCAATGATTTTTACTTCTTAATGTAGATTCAGATTTCTATCTGGTGATAATTTTCCATTCTTATAACGTGGGTCCAGTGGTGAAGGATTATTTTAGCTTTTGTTGTCTGAAACAGTCTTTATTTCAACTTTGTTTTTAAAATATGTTTTTACCATGTAAAGAATTCTACGTTATGGTTTTGTTATTTCAAAGCAATTTAAAGATGCTGTCCACTGTCTTTTAGCTTGCATTGTTTCCAAAGATTTCTCTTTTCACCTTTGTTTCGCTGTTCCATAATGCATCTTTTTACTTTGGCTACTTTTTTTTTCTTTCTTATCACTGGTTTGAAGCAATTTGGTTATAATGTGCTTCAGTGTACTTCTCTTCATGTATCTTTTGCTTGTTGAAGTCTTGTATATGTGGATTAATGTTTTTATTATAGAAAATATTCAGGTATTATTTCTGAAATATTTTTATGCCCTACCTCCTCTTCAGGCACTTCAATTAAGCACATATTAGAATACTTGAAGTTGTCCCACAGCACAGATATGCTCCATCTATATTTTTTTAGCCTTGATTTATATACTTTTCTTATGTTTTCCTGTTTTGTATGCCTTGTAATTTTTTTTACTTTTTAATTTTTATTGATTTCAGAGAGAAAGGGAGAGGGAGAGAGAGACAGAAATATCAATGATGAGAGGAAATCACTGATCGGCTGCCTCCTGCATGCCCCCTATTGGGGATCGAGCATGCAACCAGGGCATGTGCCCTTGACTGGAATTAAACCCGGGACCCTTCAGTTCAGGCCAACACTCTATCCACTGAGCCAAGCCTGCTAGGGCTGTAATTTTTGTTTGGATGTCATTCATTGTGAATTTTAACTTACTAGGTACTGAGTAGTTTTTATTCCTATAAATATTATTGATCCTTGGGCTGTGGCATGGTTGAGTTCCTTAGAAATAATTTGATATTTTGGGGTTTTGCTTTTACACTTCTTAGGCATTTTGTGTTGGGTAAATTTTACATGGAGGCAAGAAGATTCTGAGTACCGTCATCTGTGAATTACAAGTCTTTCCTCTCAGGCTGCTATGAACAGGCACTATTTCCAAATGTTCTTTCCAATTATTTTGGGTGATTCTTTCCAACATTGCACATGAAACTGATATGAATTCTATTGAATAATCACAAGGAACCTTATGAAGATCTGGTTTCCTGTCTGTGTATCTCTCTCCTCTCTGGTACTCTGTCCGACAGACGTTGGCCCCCTTGGCTTCCCTGGGCTCCAGGCTCTAACTCGGGTTATTGCCAAGTTCTACTTGGGTTCCTGTGCCATGCCTAGCAAGTTCCTCCAGGTAGTAAACTGGGGCACTCCTATGTCGCCAGAGCTCACTATTTTTCACTCCCACCTCATAGCAATTTCTGTCTTCACTGTCTGATGTAAAATGTTTTGAGAATCATTACTTTAAATATTTTGACTTTTTAAATTTGTTTCAGACAGGGAAATCAGTCTATTGTCTGAAGTGGAAGTCTTTTCCTTTTTTTATCATTCATCTGTCTTAACGTTGGGGAAAATCTCAGCACTCATTTACACTCAAGTGTTTTGCTGGTGCATTTTTATTATATTTATAATGGAAGGCAAGGGTGTATTACATTCACCGGGCAAGAGTAGGAGGGGGACTTAACTCCACACATTTAAAATAACCTTGCCATCATTGAAATTATTATTTTAAAATATTTACTTTAATTGAAATGGCTTGAAATAAATACTAAAGACAAACATATATTTTTACACATGATCTTAGCCAAAAGGCCAAGTGACTAAACATACATTTTTAAGAACTAATTTTAATGTAGTACTTTTTCTATTCTCACATTTGTTAATCACTTTATTCACATCTTGTTATCTATTCAGTATTTATAATAAAAATATAAAGTGTTAGATTAAATCTACCATTATTTTCTTAAATCTTTCATAACTTAACAAGAGGAAATTTATCAAATGTTTCTTTTGAATAGACAATATCTTTCCTAATGATCAATTTTGCACTGAACTTTATTAGTATCTTTTGTTCAATTTGAATCATGGTAGGTGAAGTGAGATATGGGAAAACAAAATTGGAATGTGTGTAGAGGTAAAAGCAAAATAAATCACTGAAGTGTTGGGAAATGTGCCTGATGAGGAAAGGCTAAAAGATAAAGTGTACATGCCCAAGAAAATTGAAAGGAAACTTAATAGCACATTTCATGTATATGAAGGAATATTTTATGGGCGGCAGTGAGCAGCTATTTTGTTTGTAAATTAAGGGCAGAATTTCAATAGTCCCCTAGCTGATCACCCTGTCACATGCCTCATTTTCTTCATGCTGTGATCTATCTTACACAGGGCTGGAAAAACAGGATCACTCAAAGGCCATTTTCATTCATTTCTCTCCTATTCCTGAACTTCCAAGGACTCTGACTCATTGCAGCAAATCTAGACTTGTAACAACTAGCATCCAAAGCTCTCCAGCAAATAATGTTATATTTTTCTGTCATGGTTCAATACTTCCTAAACTAGCTGGTCTATTTAAGCCAGACTTTTCTATGGCATACTTCTTGACCTCTCTTATCTCTAAACCTTCTTCCCATTTTTTACCCATCGGCATGCCTTTCCCAGTGCTTTCTGTAAATAATGCCCATAATTTCTAAAATTAGACACAAAATTGTTTTTTAAAAATACTTTTATATTAAACAGCATCTAAAACTAAATCTAAATTACCATCATCTCAGCTTTCACCATTTCTTCCATTCTTTAAACCTGTCAATAGGTTTCTTGACTTCAACTGGTTGTAGGGATTGCTCCCTGCACAGAACCAGGGGAAACTATGTGCCATGTAACCTGTGAATGCACGCCCGAGGCCTGTGCCCTGCACACCTGAGCAGCTGTATGTTTAGGTCTGCAGCTTACCTTTTATTTCTTCATCACTGATAATACTCCCACTGTTCATTTACTCCTGAGGCTGATATTCAAAGCCACCCCTTCCCCCAGCCCAAAAATAGATACTTTCTGCCTTATCATATTTTCTTTCTCTCTGTTTCATTATCTCAGATTTCATGCTTTTTAACCAAGGCTTTCTCAAGTTTGGCATTATTGACATTTGGGATTAGGTGATTCCTTGTTGTGGGGGATGTCCTGTCTATATTGTAGGGTGTTTAGTAGTATTACTGGCCTCTCCCCACTAGATTCTATAACATCCCTTGCCTTGTAAGAGCCAAAAATGTCCAGCCATTTTCAAATATTCTTGTGGGGGCAAAATCACTCCTGATTGAGAACCACTGCTCTAGCCACATCAAATTAGTAAAAATTCCTCAACACTACATGCTGATTCATGTGTCTGTGCCTCTATCAGCATGATTTCTTCTCCCCTTTATAGTCTTCCTGTATGGGAAAGCTTGAAGAACTTCTATTCATACTGAGAAATGAAACCAACAAAGAAACAAAGCAACTAACAAAAATTACCCCAATACTAATCACAATAGTTTAGGTCACTACCCTGAGGAAGCATAACAGGATCCCTAGGCAGAATTTATCATGCTCTTCTTGTTGCTATTATACATGTAGATGGTGTGCATTTTCCTGTGGCTTTTCTTCATTACATTTCCTCATAATTTATTTTACTTAAACCCATCTTACCTAATGGAATATGAAGGCTGTGAAAATAATGTGAATCCAAACCATCCTTGTAACTCTATGCCAGGCATGTATGCACTAGATAGTTATTGAAGAAAACATTTAATATTACCTTTTCTGCTGATTCTTCTGATAAAAAAAAGCCATATACACATTATTCCAAGCTTAATGAAAGCCTTTAGTATTCATTTTATAATTTTTAAAACCTTATAAGAATTATAATTTTTATAACACTGGTGGTTTAAAAATTAAACTTTATAACTCAGTATCTAAAAAAATAAATGGTTTTAAAAATAAGCCTCAAATGTTAAATATATTTTTTTAAAAAAATAATATTATTGAAGGAAGGAATCTTTTTATTTCTTAACAAAACTTTTGTTCAAACAAATGTTTTTGACTGGATACTAACATAATTGAGAAAACTATTATACTCACAAGAATGAGAGTGAATAATATTAAAATGAATATAATTTTTCTGAACAATTTTCCCTGCTTTACTTTTTATTTCATATATATGAAATTTAATTATGCATTCTAAAATATAGGCCATTTGGTTAATTTAATAAACTACAGACTAAAAGCATCTTTTAGTTTTCCAGATCCTATGTCAAATTTAAAATATTACTTGGTTATAACCTTTTCAAAAAATCGAAGAACTGTTTCCAGTTTCTTTGCTGTCATTTCTATTTTCTTCTAAATTTCTAGGGCAATATTTGTTAGCTGCATGCCCTTAAATAATTGTGTGTGTATAAAGTACATGCAACTATCTGATTAGGCACACACACATGCCTAGACATAGACATAGACATAGACATAGACATAGACATAGACATAGACATAGACATAGACATAGACATAGACATAGACATAGACATAGACATAGTCATAGTCACAGACATAGACATAGTCACAGACATAGACATAGATATATAGTGGCACATAGAGACATATACCGCTGATTCTTTTTTATCATCCCAGAGAACAGAATGTGAAACAGGAGCAAATGGACCTCCATCCTTCCTGCTCCTCCTTGTGCTTTGGGAAAGAAGTGTTGTGAGTAACTGAGCTCCAATCCCAGGTCATCCTGCTGCAGTTAACATCTGACAGTGCCAAGCTTCAAGACATCCAAAGCGAGTGTGTGGATAAGTGTCTATTTTCATATTCTGACTAGCACATCCCAAAAGATCCTGAGGAAATACCAGATAACATTTGCTTTTTTGGATCTTCTTATCCCTCACGTTGGATTCCTCTCCTTCGCAGGGGCTCCACAGACGTTCAGAAAGCTGGAGACTTTCTGGTCTCACCTTGAGATCCTTCTTTCATGCTTATTCTTTTTCGGCAGACAGTTATTTCATCTGAGCTCCAAATAAGCGTGTCTAATATGTGGCATTGACTCTGTGGGAGGTTTTATGAATACAAAGTGCATGAGACTCAGCTCCAGTATATCAGACTCCAAAGGATGCTTATTTGGGGATTTAAAACAATAGGGACTTAACGACATGAATAGTAATATTAAAATGTTCAACTTAATGCACAATGTTATTTCACTGTCAGCATATTTTGGACCACCGGTGCCTTTCTGAACTGGAAGTTGGTGGTATTCCTAAGCCAGAGCCTTAAATCAGATCTCGGGCCACTATATTGATTACTTTTCTCCCTTTCTTCCTCTTTTCTCCTCTTTACCCCTGTTCAGTGTCACAGAGGCTTGAACACAAAAAGAATTTTATTTGTGCACTAAACAAATATTTATTGCTTATCAGATTCTAGGAACTGACTAACAGAGATGAAAAAGACATGGTACCTGATCCTGAGGGCCTCTCTGTTTAGAGAGAAAATAATTACACCAACAGATCAATTGCAAACTAATAAGTTCTGTAATAAGAAGGCAGAAAAGAGGTTGATGGAAGGTTTGAAACACAGGAAGACTTGTGTACTGCTTTTGAGCCATAATTAAGAGTTTTCTTGGCAGGAAAGGAGGAAGAATAAGAGAAAAAGCCTGAGCAAAAGTCAGCAACTTAGAATAACCAGTCCCATTTGAGAAATGATAAATACATTTTATGGGCCATGCCTCGGGGTTACACTAGCAAATGTTATATGCCTGCCTATTGCCTCCTGTCTTGAGAGAGCTGCAGTGATCAAGGTTCCCAGCTTCTTCCTCAGGGCAACGCCCTCTGAGTCAGGGCCAGGCTCTCCACCAGGTACTGAGATCCATGTGGAGAAGAGGTGGCACTTTTTTGCGTAGTGTATGTCATTATTTGTCCAATTTAGTGACTTCTCAGTTAACTTACTCAGTTTAGTCTCATCTCAGTTTAATATTATCCCTGGGAAGATAATTTAATTTGATGGAAATAAGTAAGTATCCATCAAATAGTATTGAGTTAAATATTTTTTTTAATTTGATGCTCTATAGATCTACTTGCTCAAGTCTCTAAAACCATCTGAGTTTCAATTTTATCATGTATAAAATTAGAATGTTAATAAATCCTCATTATTATAGGAGTAATAAATGGGCTAAATGTATCAAGTGCTATGATTCAATGATAACTAAATGGATGGTGGAATTATGAGCAGTGGTGTCATCTACACCAATAATATAATTAGAGTAAGTCCCTTACTAGATTATTTCTCCAAAAGATCCTTTCAGCTTTCAGAACATTCCCCATCTTCTGTTTAGGAATCACAGCACATTTTATTGCATATGTTAGATTAGTTATTTCTTAAAAAGTGAGATAAACATCCTAAATTCTTCTTATAATTAAAAGATTACAGAAATTATGAGTACCGACACATTTCAATGAAATATTTTTCTGTATTACAGAATCATTACAATTATTTCTTGTTGGTAGGCATGTAAAAGAAATTTAAAAATGCTCAAGAGTTTTCAGGATTAGTTTGCAATAATTGTATTATATTTTGAAAAGGTGCTATGTGTGTTTCCCCAACAAACTTGGGTTAGAGATAAGATCATTGGTGCACAGCAGTCCAATTACTTCTTTATTAAGTTCTTTTTAAATAACAGGGCTCAAGGAACTCCTGGACTCTATTTTCTAAGTAAAATGGCATTCCGTTAAAAAGTGTCAGGGTCCAGGAACATTGGATTTCAGAAACAGACTACCTAATTAAGTAGATTATGTGCAGGGAGATCAGGTGGCAACCTTCCTTAATTGATTTTTAACAATTTTGGAGCTATAGTGCTACCATTTGTGCCGCAGTAATTAAAGGCCCAGTGTTTCAATTTCCACTCTTTCTTTCCTGACCTGTTCACAAGTGCCTGCTGCAGGGTGAAGCCCACAGTGCAAGCTTTATTAATAATGAATTTGAGAAATAACTGTGATAGAATTTACGTTCCCTCAATAGAGTTGGCAGTGTTCCCCTCCATGGGAGAGCTGATTCTGTAATCTCACTTCCCAGCAATGATAATACTGAAGCAGAATGAATGAGAGCTAATCAAATGGAACCAACTTACGTGGCTGGTTCAATTCATTTACACAATTGATGAGAACACAACAAAATAATTAGTCTTGCTATTCTTAGGTCATTAAGACAATCTTAGGGAAAATCAGACAGAAAAAAGCTCCAAATTAGTGTTTGATTTGCCCTGTATTGAAAATATAAAACTTGAGATGAATTTGGAATAGGATATGACTCTTCTATCCAAATATTTGTATTTTATCACTTAATGAAAAATGTATATTATTTATATTGTTTAGTCTAATCAGAATGCAGAGCATGGCTGAAACTATGACATGCCCCTATCAATTAAAAATCTGAAGTAATAAAAATAATCATATATGTCAGCTAGACATGTATAGTAGGAAATCAATAAACACTCTATTACTTGAGTGTTTAAGTAGCTCTTCCTAAAACATATAACATTCTCAAATAACAATAAAGCCCTATTAAATATAGTTTAGGCTGAGAAATTTTTAAAGGCAATTCAAGATTTTTTAACAATGCTTACAATGTTTATCAAGAATACCCAGAGTTATCCATACTGTGAAGTGTAAAGGCACAGTCCCCAATGTTGACCTCAGTTCAGAGGGTTCCCCAACCTACTCTCAGGCTTAGTGATTTGCTAGAAGAGCTCATAGAACTGACTGAAAGCTCATAAACTATTGTTTATTATAGGGGAATATATACAAATTAATATCAGCCAAAAAAGAGACACGAGGGCAGAGTCTGGGAGGTTTCAAAATAGGAAGCTTTCATTGTCTTCTCCTGGCATTGACATGAAGAAACACTGTGCACATAGTCTTGTCAAATTAGGAAGCTCATCCAAGATTCTGGGTCCATAGTTTACATGGAGACTAGAATCCATAGCCATGACTAATTGATTTAATTGCTCACATGTTGAACTCAGTCTCTAAGTCAACTGACACCATGTGATCCAAAGTCCCCACCCTAGATAACAATGTTTGTCATTCTGGTGGGGCCAGACCCACCCTACAGTTCTTTGGTAGGATGACCCATACACAGATCCAGTATACACAGACCCCCACTAAACAAAGACACTTCTATCAAGTATGTAATAGACTATCTCCCAAAGGTCAAATATTTCTTCGGGCAAGGCAAATTCTTAACTACATGATAAATATTAATGATTATTTTTGTTACATCTATGTGTGGAGATAAAGAAAGTACATAGTAGATAAGTATATGGTGATATCACTAGTTTTATCCACTGTGACTTTCCTTAACTAAGATAGTATAATCAGACACTATTAATATTCTATTCCCTAGCAGTCAATGACTATTTTGTCTATATAGTTTGATGCACAATCTTCTACTTTAGAGACTTATAAAAATATTTTAATCCCAAGCTATTTTATTTTAGTCAGTCAATTTTGTTTATACATCCAAGTCTACCAGAGCTGTTATTTCACCAGGAAAGCTTTTCATCATACAACTTAGCACTTTCCCCCACTTCCCCAAACACAAATACAACAAAACTAATTTTTGGTTCTCCCTCATCTAATTTAGTGACTTCTCAGTTAACTTATTCAGTTTAGTCTCATCTCAGTTTAAAAGTATCCCTGGGAAGCTAATTTAATTTGGTAGGAAAAAGTAAATATCAATCAAATAGCATTGAGTTAAATATTTCAGGAATCCTGCTAACTGTGTCTGACCAATATTAACATGTGATTACTAATATTCCCATTTCTAAGAGGAATTACTCATAAGGATTAACATTTTTAAAACTAACAAGATTATGTTGTACTACTCTGAAAATAAATATAACACTATAAATAATTTTATAAATATTTGTTATAAAAAACAAAACTGTATATTATTACTCTTCCATGAAAAGTTCCATTTAGAATATCTTTATCCAGATGGGGAATACTCATTAGCAGAGAATCTGACAACAGGAAGGAAAAAGCAGCCAAACAAACAAATTACCTTAATGACAATAATCATTAGGAACGAAACGAAACACTTTAGATGAAGAAGTGATTGCAGGGTTGGGGGCCAGAGCAGAGCTTTGCCGTAAATGGAGCTGCAAACACCCCAGTGTGTGTGGAAGGCTGCAGGGGTGCTGCTTCTGTGCCAGGACTTGGTTCCAGCCTGTAGTTATATTGTTTTAAAAAAATATGTCTCCTATATGGATATCAATTTGCATTATGCTGCTCTATTGGATCCTCTAAAATGCTGTGGCATTCACCGTGAAGAGGACAACACAGGAATCAGCACTTTCAAAAATCTTGAGGACAAAGGGCTGCTTTAGGAACTCTAGTCTAATGGAAAATGGCTAGGACTCACATAGCCAAATTACAAATAGTTTCAGTATAAGAAGGAAGGTATATGCTATGTATATATATATATATATATATATTTCATTTAATCCTCCTGACTATCCTATAACTTGGAGATTATTATATCTTTTTTATTTCAAATGAAGAAATGAGGTGCACAGGGATGAAGAACCTGCCCCAGGTTAAGCTGTTGGAGTGGCCGGTGAAGGATGCAATTCCCACTTTAGGGTACCCTGTACTCCGAAGACTGGGCTCTCCCACATAGTCTTGTCTGAAGTATTGCAGGATCACACCGAGATGGCTCACTGCTGTGGACATAGTATTCCGAATAGCCATACTGGTGAATCTAGTTATTATTTAAGTGCTTTTCCTTGAGGCTATGAAGGGTGGACCTGCTAACAGTTTTAGAGAACAAGATGGTCAGCCTGGCTTCAAATCTCTAGTCTGCCCCTAGCTGTGCAGCCTTGAGCATATTACCCAGTTCTCTGAACAAGATCTTTCCTCTTAAGTGAATTAGGTTAAATGTAAGCAGCTTCAAAGGTGTGCTGTCCATATTAAATAAGACAGGTAATAGAGCACGCAGCACAGTGCCTGATATTAAGGGGTGGGACAGCTCAGCAGCTGTTCAGGTCGCCATAAACAAGGGATTCTATCGGTATAGCTCCGTGGTCGGCAAACTGCGGCTCGCGAGCCACATGCGGCTCTTTGGCCCCTTGAGTGTGGCTCTTCCACAAAATACCATGGCCTGGGCGAGTCTATTTTGAAGAAGTGGCGTTAGAAGAAGTTTAAGTTTAAAAAATTTGGCTCTCAAAAGAAATTTCAATCGTTGTACTGTTGATATTTGGCTCTGTTGACTAATGAGTTTGCCTACCACTGGTATAGCTGATTAGAAAATTTGATGCTAGGGACACAGGATTTTCTATAAAGGTCCTTAAATTTCATTCACACCTAAATTGAAACAAGTCCTGCCCAAAATAATGTTGGAGATAAGCAATGCCTACATTAATCTATCGCCTATACTTTTTATTTTTTTTTAAGGCTAACAAGGAAGTTAAGAGTTGCAATGATAACAACTTTAAAACCATCCAACTATCAGACACTGAAGACAGAAGGCAGTTAACTGACATTGAACTGAAATTTTATAAGGGCTAGTTATAGTTAACTGGAAGACTGAACTCAGGAGTGCAAGGTTTGGTTCTATTTATAATACTTTTAGCTCTACTTGTTATATTAGTGACTGCATACCATTACTTATTATAACAAAACAGCTAATCTGAATTTAACACTTACCACAAGTTTCTTATGAAGTAACTGCTACTATTACCTCAGTTTTATAGAGTAGGAAACAGGCACCTAGATTAAAAGGCTTGCCCAAGGACCACAATGTCAGAACCAAGGAAAGGTGAGCCTCTGCTCTCTTACTATTGCAATGTATTGGCTCTCTAAGGTAGGAGGGGCTGAAAATGTAAAATAAAAGGCAATAAATCTATTAACATTTCCTTAGTGGTGTAGGTAACAAACCCATCAAACTTTGAAAAGTAAGCATATACTTTTTATTTGTAAAAATTACATTTAATGCCCCTCTAAATAAAATTCACGTCAGAAAACACTGTGACACACAGGGGGTCATAATAAATTTTCAAAATTGTAGACAATACAAGCAAGCAAAATTTAAAGCCTACATTTGCCTTTGTTTTTAATCCTATTTTTCATAGAGTTCTTTCTCCCCAAACTCGTGAAAAATTTCATATATACAGAAAAGTATATTGAAGTAATAGTACAATAAGCACCCATCCATACACTCTCCATCTAGATTTGTCAACAGTAGTATTTATCCATAAATTCTTTATTTCTTTCTTTCTCTCTACACACACACACACACACACACACACACACACACACACACACACAGATATGTGGGGTGGGATGGTGTTTTATTTTGTTTTTCTTTGATTTGCTGTGCCATTTGAAAAAGTTGTAAACATGGTATTTCACTTCCTTAAGAATAAGGAATTAGCCCAGCCAGTGTGGCTCAGTGATTGACCATTGACCTATGAACCAGGATATCACAGTTTGATTCCCAGTCAGGGCAAATGCCCGAGTTGCAGGCTCACTCCCCAGTAGGAGGCATACAGGAGACAACTAATCAATGATTCTCTCTTGTCATTTATGTTTCTATCTCTCTCTCTCTCTCTTTCTCCCTTCCTCTCAGAAATCAATAAAAACATATTTGATAAAAGAAAAAGAAATTAATTTGGTGCTTTGTTGAAAATATTATTTTGATTTTCTGTATCTTAGTTTCATGAGTCTAAATCAAGAGATACCCAAGGTTTATAATTCTAACTTATTCATAATTAGCATATGAATAGAATGACCTTGCCTGCAACTGCTTGCTAGAGGATCTGTCAGTCTTTAGTAAGTTCTCCTGACACAGTCAAGTAGTATCATCCTCTTCAAAGGAAAAAAGATGTGCAAATCACAGGGTTCCTATATGCTGAATTCAAGTAGAGCTCAAAGCTCTCCTGTGATTTGCCATCATTCACAATCATGTCTGGTACCCAGGAGGTAATCTTGCTCAGCACTTCAGCATTTGTATGTGGAAAGGAACACCCACAGCTCCCACTACTTTGTTTAATATTCAACATGAGTCTTAAAACTCCAATAAATAAGTACTGTTGTTTAAAGATTAAACAATCAATTCCTCAGTGTTTACTCACTACTTACACAAAAATAAAAATTTGTAAAATTGACAAATTAAATCTCATATTTGTTATAAATTGATTACAATCTTAGTAGAATATTGATATTTGATTTTAAATATTTCTAATAAAAATTATTTTAAACATAGAAACCATTGTAAGATTTAGACAAAACATAGCACAGAGAAAGAGAAAAGATGTTACACAGTGCAGACTCTGAGCTATACTGTCTGGGTCCAAATTCTGACATTTTCCACTTAATAGCTGTGTGACTTTAGGGAAACTGAGCCTTATTTTCTACATCTATAAAAAAGAAGTTATCGTAATATTTATCATATTGTCCTATTGTGAAATCAAATGAGCCAAGAGTATCTTTGCAGAGCTCTGATAACAGGTATATAGTATGTGTTGAAGTGTTACCTATATATACAATACCACAAATATTAGAGAAGCAATTTTCAGACTTTCTGGGGTTTAGAGAAACCCCTCTATTGAGAATTTTGAAGAGGTTTTGCTTAAATTGGTTACATTTATCAATAATTACTATGTCAGCATAAACAGAAAAAGTAAACTCAAAAAATTATATTTGTTTTCTCTTTTAGGATATATAGCCATCTTGTTTATCAGTAATAACTATACATATACAGTAAGTCCTCACTTAAAGTAACTGACTGTAACTTTAGGAATTGCATAGCAAAACCAATTTTACCATAAGCTAATTCATATAAACAAGAGTTAAGTTTCTATGGCATCTCATCAATGTTATTTGAGTACCTGATTGTATGTACTTATATATACATAAACTTAAATATTGAAACAAAGATAAATGAATATGTAGAATAGATGTATACATGCATTCTATTCTATTTTTTTAATTCAATGAAAACCAATAACTACTATCAAATTACCCTTTTTTTGGCATTACAACTACCCCACATTTTATCTTGGCTTTTTATTTGAATTTCATTTTGAGCGCATGGCCTTTTATAGACTTGAATTTGCAACAGAATGGATGAAACTGGAGAACATTATGCTAAGCGAAATAAGCCAGTCAGAGAAAGATCAATATCACATGATCTCACTCATTTATGGAATATAATGAACAACATAAACTGATGAACAAAAACAGATCCAGAGACAGAGAAGCATCGATCAGACCTTCAAACCTCAGAGGGAAGGTAGGGGAGGGTGGGGGTAAGGGAGAGAGATCAACCAAAGGACGTGTATGCATGCTTATAAGCCTAACCAATGGACACAGACATCAGGGGGGTGAGGGAATGAGTGGGGAGGGGGGGTTAGGGGACAATGGGGGGATAAGGACACATATGTAATACCTTAATCAATAAAGAAAAAAGTATTTCAGTTACTTATGATTTCAAGCTTACATTTTTCAACTCTTCGCTGGCAACAGCCTTCTTCAGCTGTATTCTCTGTCCATTCAGTAATAGTCTTGGCATTTTTAAAATATTTTTTACAGATACTATTTTTTAAAAAACCTTACATGAGAATATGTTTTATTTATTTATTTATTTATTATTTATTTATTTATTTTAGAGAGAGAGGAAGAAGAAAGAGAAAGAGAAACATCAATTGGCTGCCTCCAGTATGTGCTTTAACTAGCGATAGAATTTATGTGCCCTGACCAGGATTCTAACCCACAGCCTTATGGTGTACAGGATGATGCTCTAACCAACTGAGTCACCTGGCCAGGGAAGTCCAGGAATTTTTAAAAGCTTTCATGCTTTTCTGAAGTAACGAAAAGTTTTATGCCCATTTTGAATGATCTCTGTCCTAGAACAGAATCAAATCTCTGAGAAGCTCTGGCTCTCTTTTTCTGTGACTAGGATTTAAAATAAAAATCTTGGCACTAGAGGGTGCATGTGAGTACTGGTAGTATGAAGATGTAGCTGCTTATCTCCAATTTTAAAGTAATGTAAATAAGTTCATTAAAACAAATGAATACTATAGTTCTGTTCAGGAGTGAGAGGACAGTGAATGTCCCGGGGTGTCTTTCTTATAAGTACATTATTTACTTCTTTTTTTTTTTTTTTTTAAGGAACTGTTTATTTTCTGTCAACATCATTTTCACTTTCTATTTAAGAGTCTGTGGAAGAACAGCTGAAGGAACAACCCCTCAGTGGTTGTTCCTACCCATCCATTAGCCTGAGTGATGGGAGCTGCAGAACAGTCTTCAGTGGCTGGCTCATGCTTCAGACTTCAACAGGAAACTGCTGGATACACAGGGCACCTGCGTCCCTTCAGACCATCCGGGTCCCTCAGGTTGAGCAGCAGTACACTTGGGAGCTGAAGCAGTCTATCCACCTGGAATTTCCTCCCTGGTCACATTTTCCAGCAGTGGCCTGCGCTTCCTTTTCAACGTCTTCCATTTCATTGTGATGGGAACCCAGAACAGCACCTTCTAGGCCCCTATCTGGGTATCACTTTATACAAAATGCTGTGCTGAACTCCATAGAGAGCTGGTGTGCTTTCTATAGTTATCAAAATTGTATTCTATATTGTTTTATGACATTTGGCAAGTAAGTATTTCCTCATCCTTTTCTTTAGAAATGTATTATAGGAATTTATTTCCCAAGGGCTACATAGTAATTAAAGTATAGGAGCTAAGAGACTGAATGAGGAAAAGTAAACTGATAAACAGAGCATCTTGCATCAATGCAACATCAAATTTCAACTTAATGTTTCGTTAAACCCACTTTATTAAAGTATAATTTATATACAATAAATTGCACACATTTTCAGTGTACACTTCTACAAGTTTTGACAAATATAAAAGCCTAAAATACTAAGATGCCAATCAAGAGAATCTATCAACTATTATAAAGTAAGTGTCACCAAGGGGACTGTATTTTTCCTTAAAAACTTTATATTACTCTAACTCCACTGTCATGTATCTTCTCAATTCTGCACTCTTTAGGATTATTAGAATCACCTGTCCTTTTATCAACTAGAAAGAAATAGGTCCTTTTCTTCAGATAGACTACATTGGGATTCTGAAACACCAAGTGATGCATGTTATTGGTTTATTGTCTGAATACATAGTTCCAGTCAGCTAATTTTTTTGGATATAAAGACTGTAATAGCCACAATTCAAAAATAATTCATAATATACTTTATATTTATCTGTCATTTTTATGTTATTACAATTGCATTTGGTTAGAATAATAGTTATTTATAAAGATACTTTTTGTATAATTTCTCTTAAAAATAATTTTTTTTTTCCTCATAGAACTGCCATTTACTCTCAAGGTACTTCGATTTCTTGAGTTCAGATTATTTCTGAATGTAGCCTCCCAATGGAACCTGTACTCTAAATAGCTAGAGTTCACTAGTATGCATTAAAAAATAAATAGATGTGAAAACTTGCACCGTTCCTGAAGAATCAATCTTTAAAAATTTTAAAACTTGTATCACTTACCTGAAAAACATCTAATCTCATTTTCTCAATAGTGTTTCTGAGAAAAAAGGAAAAAAGGATTTTGGCCTTAGTGTAGGAATATGCACATAAAGTCAACTAGGACCCTCTATTTAACCATGTTCTTGTCACCAAAACCCTGAGAAGGTCACTTCAAATCTCTGGTTCTCATTTCCTCACCCTAAAAAGGATGTATAAATAAAAATTCAATTATTCTTAAACCTTTGGTGGT
Source organism: Eptesicus fuscus (assembly GCF_027574615.1). NCBI lineage: Eukaryota > Metazoa > Chordata > Mammalia > Chiroptera > Vespertilionidae > Eptesicus > Eptesicus fuscus. The sequence goes on from NC_072486.1 coordinate 30,332,133, forward strand.
TGTTGTTGTTTGTTTTTGTTTTACAAATAGCACACACAATTTGGGCAGCCTGGCCTTCTCATACAAGGTCAACAGAATTAAGGTTCTTCATTAAATTAAAGATGAAACAGACATTCAAATAGGATGACAATGAATTTTTCCCCATTATATTATTAGCAGAAATAATGAAATTAAAGCTATAATGCCCTCCTTGAATTAGTCTTTCTGAAACTCTCCGACTCTAAATCCCCATGTCCTTTATTAGTCCTAACATTTACTGAAGGCTAAATTCCCACCTTCTTCATCTTAATATCATAACACCCTAGAAACAGGCCAGGCTCATATAATCACTTAATTTTTAAAAAATAATTTAACTTCAGGACCAAAGTTAATCTTCACTACCACCTTAAAAAATAAGCTATTTTCAATTCACTTTACTGATTGGAAAAATAAAATTAGAAAGGTTAAGTAATGTCAAAATCCCACAGATTATAAATGACAGAGGTAAGACCTCACTCTCAAATCTTCTGAAGTTAGAAAAGGTAGATAACTCTAATTATAGAGGCAAACATTTTCTTTTGTCATCCTTTACAGTGATTTATTTAACATCAACAATAACATACTATTTGTTAAAAAGAGGAAGCTAGGAAAGCAAAAGAAAACATTAAAGAGGATAGGAATGTAAAATTTTCAAATGTACATTACCCAAGTATAAATTCACATCAGATTAAAAAATAAAAGCACTGAATAAAAATAATCAGAGCTTAGCACTAAATAGACCATTCAAATTGGCACAGACTCACTATACTAATAATATGAATATATTTTCAAAATGACATCCCTGCATAAATTCCTCAGAGTTTATGTTTATATACTGAAAAATTGGTTAAGAATATAAATCTCATGTTAAGTGTTCTTATTACAATAAAAAAAATTAAAAAAAAAACACACACACACACAAAAAAACACAACCTCATAGACATAGGCAACAGCATTGTGATTACCAGAGGTGAAGAGGGGTAGCAGAAGTAGAAAAGGGTATATGGGATAAAGGGTGATGGAAGGGAACATGACTTGGGGTGGTGAACACACAATACAATATACAGATGATCCTATATTATAAAAGGTTAATATACAAATTGACCAAACAGCAGAACAACTGGTCGCTATAACATGCACTGACCACCAGGGACAGATGTTCAATGCAGGAACTGCGCCCTGGTGGTCAGTGCACTCCCACAGGGGGAGCGTCACTCAGCCAGAAGCCGGGCTCATGATGGCTAGTGAGTGTAGCAACAGTGGCGGGAGCCTCTCCCACCTCTGCAGCAGCACTAAGGATGTCCGACTGATGGCTAGGCCCACTCCCCGAGGGAAGCGGGCCTAAGCCATCAGTCTGATATCCCCCCGAGGGCTCCCGGACTGTGAGAGGGTGTAGGCCGGGCTGAGGGACACGAATTTAGTGCACCGTGTCTCTAGTGTATTTATAGAATGATACTCCTGAAACTTATATAATTTTATCAACTGTCACCCCCAGTAAATTAAAGATAAAAAGGTAGAAAGAAATGGCTAGACCAGATGCAGTGCAGCTGGCATCAGATCTGTTTCTAAGGACAATATAGTAGGAGAAGGTTAATTTCACTCTCAAATTGTTCTGGTGAAAATGTGTGTCTGGGAGAGAGAAAGGTAACTTAAGGGAAATTTCAAATATCAATAGCTGAGTCAGTAACAAGATGAATGATTTAGAAAATAATAGAAATCAACATTATTGTAAGCAATAATCTTTCTCTTGATTTTTCTTATTATTATTGTGGGACCAAGACCTGGAGCAGAAAGAAAAAAACAAAAACAAACAAACAAAACAAACACTTCAACACCTGCTTTTTTGTTGTTCTAGAAAGAGAATATTTAGTGTGGGTCCAAAGTTCTTTGATTTTTCTCCAGAACCTATATCTTCAAATCAATTTCAAACTATATTGAAAATTACTTTGTGTAGGAAACAAGGCTGTTTCCTGAATCTTTAAAAAAAATTTAGTCCTAGCAGGTTTGACTCAGTGAATAGAGCATGGGGCTGTGGACTGAAGCATCCCACATTGGATCCCTGTCAAGGGCACATGCCTGAGTTGCAGGCTCAATACCCAGTAGGGGCATGCAGGAGGCAGCTGATCAATGATCCTCTCTCATCAATGATGTTTCTATCTCTCTGTCCCTCTCCCTTCCTCTCTGAAATCAATAAAAATTAAAAAAAAAAAGAAATTTTAGGTGTGTGTCTTAAGGTAAAAAAATAAATAAATCAAAATTTAAAAAACCTAATGAGGAGGAAGCTGGGTACAAGATACACAGAAAATGCACTACTTTTACAATTTTTATGTGAAACAAAAATTATTTCAGAATACAAGTTTTTAAAAAGAAATGTTAACAACATATTGAGTTTAAAAGGAAAGTAATAAAAAGGCATGTATATAGGATCCGAATATGTTGAGAAACATAGGCTACAAACTAAATAAAAGTATAGAATAATAAATTATATTATATTTAAGTGATTTGAATTATAAATGATTTGTATTTGTGTTTTGTATGTGGTTATAAGAGTGGGTATTTCTGTAGTTTCCAAAATTTCTTAACTTGAACATTTTTGCAATGGGGGAAATTTTAATTAAAATAATAGAAAAAAAAGTCCAGTGCTCTGGCTATAAGTTTACCTGCCTGAGAGTAATAAGTGAACTGGTCTTTCATTTTCTTCTTACTTATCTTTCTACAATTCTAGAATAAACCAACTGATACATATATATTTTTAGAGAAATCAGAGATGGCAATTGTTGCTAGAATTTCCAGAAGAAGTTATATATACTAGTAAAATAACATATAACTGACTCTAATATTCTGTGTCCAAAACATGACATATTTCAGAGAAAATCTGTTATGCATCACTCAGTTTACAAGCATTTAAAAAAATATAATTAGGTATCATTTTGTGAGCTGGTTAATGAGATCAGCATAAACTTTTAATCACATAATTTGAGTTCCCCAGTGCCCTTTGGCAACACAAGTCTCAGTGTAATTCTTTTGTAGTAATCAATTATTATTTGGTAAGAAATACTACAGAAGTACCTGCAGTATTTTTTTTTTCTTTCCCTCTTAGCCCAACTAGAACACATTCATTAAACAAATCGCGCCAGTGTAGCATTTTGCCAAAATGTCAGTGGGCATACCAGAGATTACAAAATCATAAATCAGTGATGAAATAGAAGCTTAACTAAATGTATTCTAACAACTGAAATACACGGCTTACAAATGCATTTAACATATGAAAAAACCTTAACGATGCAACCAAGTAAGATTATAATCAACACAGAAATTGATGATACTATTATAATCATTAGTACAATAACGTATGTTCAGAGTAAAATATTATACCAGTAGCACAACTTATGATTAAAATAAATAATACACCTTTTGATTTTCATTTCAAAGAGGGTTTTATATAAATCTCTTCACTCTTTATCATTTTAACAAACAGATGACTGTTTCCTGGCTATATGTCTTTGGGGAGCTCATGAATAAAAGTCACCTAAACCTTTAAAATAAGCACCACCAACTTCTCTTTATTTTATTTTTTTATTTTCATCAAATTGAAAGAAATTGTGGCATCTGAGCCAGTTATATTATATAAAACTTCCTTAGGTTTTCTAATAAAAGGAAATTATTTAAATTATCACTTGCGAAGTTTAATCTCAAATTCTGGCTAAAATGAGTTATTTTCTCTTTCCCTTTAATAGGACTGGTTCCCTAGTTGCTCCTTCAGCTGTCTTCTTTGAGTTTTATGATTCATTACTGCCAGAAGGGATGTCTCACCAAGCAAAGACTCCTGAAATAATGATTGATATTTAATTAGAGAACAAACTCAGGTCCATGTGGCTTTGGCAGAATGGATTCAGTACTATGGTCTGGTTAACACAGCCCTTAACACTGACCTCATAGATCATTTAAAAAAGAAAAAGACATCTAATCTCGAAAATAAATGTCTGATAATAGATAAAGAATAATGGATAAGCCCAAGCAAAACCTCCATCATCATAACATTTCAGTAGCTGAGTAAAGATAGACTTATTTTGTGGAGCAGGAATGGGAACACAGGGAACTCCTATGACTACAGAATATTTTATCTGTCAACCAATCCAACTGTTTCCCCCCGAATCCTACCTTTGATGACATCTTGGGAAACACATTGGCCCACAATGAATGAAAGAAAAAACAGAGTTCTGGTTTCAGGTAATTGTTAAAATGAACACTATCTCTTCAAAACAGTATCATTTTGTATTAATAGTTTTTTAGAAAAAAAATGGCCAAAATTGTTATCTGTTACATATTTTCTCTCTCTTACTGTTCATTAAAATAAAACTAATATTTATCGAGTGGCTACATGACTAGGCACACATCATTCTCCATCTTAAAAAATCCCTCCTTGCCAAAGAGTTTCTACACTATGAACTTGTGACAGTAAGTTATTATGACTATTGTAAAACAAAAATGTTGGAGCCATAGAATAAAGATGCTTTGGAATTCACCCAAGCTTAGTAATATTCCTTAAAGCCATCAGCCAACTAAGGCTCATGAGAAAGACCTTAGCATAAGTTGAATTTATATATAAAAGCCCTAATTAGACTCCTGTTGGTGCCATTATCATTAGATTTTTCTATTGTGCCTGGCCACTAAAATAGTTGTTCTCACTGTGTATACTAAAAGAGAAGCAACATCAAATCATAACATTTTAAACTGAAAGACACCTTAGAGATAAGCTATTCAAACCTTTTGAATTTGTAGATGAGGAAAAGGGGGTCCAGTGAGGTTGATTTGCTTAGAATCAGTTTAAAAATAAAATGTGTTACAGGTATTTATAGTATATTGTATGAATGAAAAGGTTTTAAAATGTTATGAAATATTTTCTCTAATCAAATGCATAATCTCAGTTGTAGAAAAGAAAAAATAGAAACTAAACTCATTGGATTTAAGTATGATGGCTGAGATTATAGTATTTTCTGACAAATCTGTATCATTTATTCCCAAGTGTTTTCTTTTTCCACATAGTTCACGTATGATGACGTAAAGTGCATAGATCATTAAACCTCGCAGAGCCTTAAATCATATGTTATGAGAAATCTGGTTTTAATAAAAAGCAAGCTGACTTGTTCTCAATAAAATATTTGCTGACTTTGCAGTTCAAAACTGAATTCTCGAAAAGGAGATAAAGTAAGTGCTCATGCTCCTATATTGTTCTGTTTTCAATGCCAGGAATGGGACAGGTCAGTGCTGATTCTACAAGGAACTGAGTCAAACAGAGCTTGGTGTATATTGGTTCAGACATATGAAGGGCTTAAGTGAGAAGTATCATCAGATAGGTACGGAATGGGACTCAACTTCTAGTAAAGATGAGAAAACTGAGGACCAGGAAGGAAAAGTGACTCACTTTGGTTTTATACTCCTTGTGGGTATGTCAGGGTTGGAAGCCAAGTCTCCTGGGTCCTAAAAGAATACTTTATTTGACCTCACCACCCAGTGGAGACCAGAGAACAAAGGTATCTTCCCCCCACCCTGTGTGTGGAGGAGTCAGGGACAGAGTAACAGGACAGGGAGTATTTGGGCTGTAATCTGAGATTGTCCCTGGAGACCCAGAGTGTCTGGTTTGTATATCCAGTTTTCCAGTCACCCAGTGCTCAGAGGCTGGTGCCCTGTGGCATTTGGATTCTGTAAATTAAAGTCATTTCTTTCTCGTGCAATCTTTTCTTCCTTAGTTGATGGTTGGACATGATTAAAAGTAAGTCCATAGTACATAAACTATGGCATTATCACTATCACCAATACCAGGACCTCTACCTCTGCCCACAAAGTACTGGACATTCTGAGAAGTGTAATTCCGCAAAATATGAGATCAATATCTTTACTTCTGCATCATGATAATCTTTCACACTATCCCACTCAGCTCCTCCCACTCTCCTTAATCCAGTCTTCTATCTGACTTTTTGTTAGGGTTTAATCTTTGAACACAGACCCAGATGATGACAAAAGGCACCAGATAAATTCTAATATGTCATTGCCTTTTAGGTTTGGGATGTTTCAAGACCTTTCTCAAAACCACAACCACTTGATTTTCCTTCAGTGATCATGACTATACATGATTAATTTTGCTTTCTCCACTAAGATTATAACCCACTAAACATTTTTCCTAAATTCCTTCACAGACGTATTTGATTAGTAATTCTGATTGTAAATCTCTAGCTCATATTATTTCGTCTGACAACTCCGCTTACCTAGGACAAACTTGAATTATGGGATAGGGTTCTAGGCTCTGGGATGGGTCAGATGCAATCTAAAAAGAAAGGGCAGAGCCAGAAAGCCAGAGGACTACATTCAGCATTAGCTTTTGAGAGACTGCAAAAAGCAGGTAAAGAGATAGCAAGGGGCCAGGATTAGGTCAAGAAGTGGTGTTTCAACAATATGAATTGGAAGGTGCCGGACAAGGTCTGGTCCCTACATCTACTGAATTAGTCGCCTTCATCTACCAGACACTCAGCCTTCCCACTTCCTTTGTCTTTTCTAACCCTCAGAAAAATAGGGTTTATGGAAAAGGTTATCATGCATAAACCAAACCACAGAGTTAAAGTCACTGCAGTCATTGCTTTCTCCTTTTCCTTCGGGTCATTGATGCGACTGCTCATTCTTCCTGGGGCGGCCACTGTGTGAACTCCTGGCTTCTGTAGCTCCTTGGGAACTGATGCCTCTGCCAGTAGTTTTCTATTTGCAAACATGTTCATTTTTTTGTTTATCTAAAACCTTCGTTGACCTATTTGATCATTATCACTGACTGTAAATCAGGAAAGAAATGCTCTTCTAGTGTCCAGCCATCAGCAAGTGTATTGGTGCCAATAGCAGGGGCATCTGGTCCACCTTGAGCTGTGCAGTTGGCCACCGCCTGGGAATAAGGTAATGGCTGAGTGTACCTGGCTCACTGCCCTGGAAACCATTGATGTCCCCACCAGATCTCCTCCTTGCTCCCTTGCTGCCCACCATTCAGGCCCTTATCCTGAGTCTGGTGCCTTCTGCCAGACTTCTAACATTCTCATGGTGATTTTTTGCTCTTAGAAACTTTTGTTCCATCTTGAATTGTGGCCTCACTCAGGGGATACTGAATTTGCCACACGTGTCAGGATATATCTGAATCCCAAGTGTGGACAGACTGCCTATTCTTACCTCCCCGGGAAGGGCCACTGCCCAGGCTGGGCTCTTAGCTGTGCAATAGCCTTTTTGGTTTTTCGTTCTGAGTGTTTTGCACCCTGATGCCAGCTTTAGTGTGTGTATATGAACTATGTTTTCATTGAACTTGTATAAGTAGACTCACAGAAGGATTCTTATCACCTCTTACAAAATTCTTTCTACCAAGTAAGTGCTTGATCAGATGACTCTTGATTGCTCCAAATAACTGACAGAACCAATGATTTGACTAAATCAAAATGGAAAAGCATTTATATTCTGTTTGCTTATTTTACTTGTATTTACAAGTGGCCATGCATAGAGCTATTCTTGCAATTTATGTCACTTCAAAATTGTGTTGCTATTGTCAAGCCCATTGAATTGTATCATTTTCTACCCTGCTTCTCTGTGGGATTACCTCTTTTTCTCTCTACAGTATTGATTAAGAGGATCAATTTTACAGCTGAGGAAAAGCAAAAGCGTCAGACTGAAAATGGAACTCTGTTCAATTGTTCTTATGCTAAAACTCACTATGTTTTTGCCCATCCTTTCCCAGGCTGAAAGAGGTGATTGAACATTTTAGGATAAAAGATCTTCCCTTTCAGCACCATCTGGCCTATAGGCTGCATTCAACAATAACTACAAACAGGGCTGGCAATAATGTTAATTAATTTTAAGCAGAGAAAATGCCTAGATAAACAAATCAGGATTGTTTGTATATAAACTATGATGAGGCTATCTAATCAATGTTGTGTGTGTGTGTATGTGTGTGTGTGTGTGTGTGTGTGTGTGTGTGTGTACATGCACACGCACTTGGGGGTGGGGTTTCCATAAAAATAAAGGCTGCTGTTTTTGTGTCACTTTTTAAAAATGTTTCTTTGTAAAACCAATGTTGTTTCCAAAACCTCAACTAAAACTAATGAAAGACCTTTTTCTGCAAAGTTCTATTGCCTTGAAAACTCTGATTAGAATGCCATAAGGTAAAAGAATATGTACAAATATACCATTAGTTGGTCTTATACTCACATAATCTTTCTAAGTAGTGTTGCAGCTTGATTTGGATAGAAATCAATGACAGTCCATACTAGCACCACACCAAAGAGAAACTTCTGGATTTCTACCTCTAGCAAACATTATATTGCATGCTTCCAAAAGCCAATGGTGCTCCAGGATTCCTTCTCATAATAAAAAGAGCCTCAAATAAAGCACAAACAGTATGAATTACGGCAGACTAAAATCAGCAGAACTTTGATCTAAATGCTATGCATATAATAGGGTGGCTAATAGTACATGAGTTAACTTATAATTCATTTTCCTCAACTAGCAAAAAGTAATATGTGTTTTCTATATGGACTATGTTTATTCCTTTGATTTTTATAAAAATAATATTATTAGTTATACATAAAATTTTAAAAGAAAAAGAAGCAACATTTTCCCAGAAAGAATGGTTGACTTTGGTATTTCTGCCTCAGAATGACCTGTAAGGGTTGGTTATGAGGCTGTAATTCTAAATTTCTGCAAGTGCATGGTCCCCTTGCATGTGATTAAAGAATATTATTTAGACTCAGTAAGAGTTACTACTAAGTATTGTTATTATGTTTGGAACTTCAATCCCTTATCAGTACCAATTTTGGCAATACCATATTGTCCTCCTCTCCCTAGTACTGCATACACAAGGAACATTTAAAAACTTGAAGTAAATATATGTTGAAAATGTTGGGGATTTATTAAACACCATCTGTGATTGGTGAAACAATGAGAGCCCTAGCCAGTTTTGCTCAGTGGATAAAGCTTTGGCCCATAACTGCTACTGAAGGGTCCTGGCCTTGATTCTGGTCAAAAGCATGTTTCTCTGTTTCAGGCTCCATCTCCAGTCCTGGTCCTGGTGTGTGCGGGAGGCAACCAATGGATGTGACTCTCTCACATGGATGTTTCTCTCGCTATCTCTCCCCCTGCCCTCTTTCTAAAAATCACTGGGAAAATATCCTTGGGAGAGGATTAACAAGAAGGAAGGAAAGAAAGCAAGAAAGCAAGAAAGCAAGAAAGCAAGAAAGCAAGAAAGCAAGAAAGCAAGAAAGCAAGAAAGCAAGAAAGCAAGAAAGCAAGAAAGCAAGAAAGCAAGAAAGAAAGAAAGAAAGAAAGAAAGAAAGAAAGAAAGAAAGAAAGAGGAGGAGAGGGGAGGGGAGGGAAGGGGAGGGGAGGGGAGAGGAAGGAAGGAAAGAAGGAAGGAAGGAAGGAAGGAAGGAAGGAAGGAAGGAAGGAAGGAAGGAAGGAAGGAAGGAGCAGTGGGGAAAAATAAAACAAAAAACTGAATATTGGTAGAGTCACATACAGATTCTTTATATCTGACCATTTTTAAAATAATTATTTCATTTGAAGATTTCAACAGATACAAATTGCAGTCTTGGAATTACTATGAACACTTAGAAACACCCACTAGACCTGGACTTGTTGCTGAATTGGCTTGGTGAGGAGCTATTGTGATCACCTACTTATGATTCACTGTAGTTTCTTTGTAAACTCACAAAGGTGGTTCTTGACATTTACAAAATAGACATGTTTGTGCATTATGAATTCATCACCAAGTCACCTTTCATGGGCCAAATTCAGATTTTCACACTAGAACTGATTAAGAGTGATTTACAGAGATCATGGAGGTTTGGGCAAGGGTAGGCAGTCAGCCTTCATGATGTAGCTGTGATATTTGCAGATTATTACTTGTAGCAGCCCAGCCAAGCCAAAAAAAATATATAATAATAATAAAAATACTTTCTGAGCATGCTCACAACAGCATATCCAATCTTTTCTATCCTCCCTGTCTTTTCCATGCTAAGGAGGATAGAAATCAATGACAGTCCATACTAGCACCACACCAAAGAGAAACTTCTGCTTTCTCTTTGGTGTGGTGCTAGTATGGACCTGTGCAGATCCCGAGGAACGTGGGACACTGCAAATGATCAGTTCGTGCATTTCACCCCTGGCTAATGTCCCCTTACCATCTCCATTTCCTCCAAACCTTTTCTTCCTCCTCAGTCCTAACTCAACTCCAGGCTGTGAGAGTGGCAATAAGAAGAGGAGGTAACGTGCAGAGAGCCTGTGGAAGACAGCTGGGGAGTCCCCATACCCAAGTAGCCACATACACAAGTGTGGGATATCTGCCCACTCTCCCATTTGGGTTTGCCCTGCTCCAGAGCCCTGTGGACATCCAGTCTAGGTTATTTAGAGACTGAAAGCCACCCAACTTCCAGATCAATGCCCTGTGGAAGGGGTCAGCCAGAGGCAGTAGTCCTGTGACAGGGAGATGCATGGTTTGACATCTCTGGTTCCCAGGAGGGAGCTGGCAGGATTCCAGGTGCAGCTGCTTGCCCTTGTGCCCATAAAGGTTCCCACCCACTGGAATGTCTGAACCCTAGGAGCAGGGGGCCGTGCCAGCAGGGAAGGGATTTAACAATATAGTATTAATATTTAACTTTCCTAAAATGGGACACCACACTCACTTTATTAAAAATCAAGTATTTTAATTGGTTTTAAAACATTTGGGTTCTCAAATAATTTTTCAAGAATGCATTATGTAATCAAGTATGGACTGCCTCTATCCTGCAAAATATGTCCATGGTTATGGATCTATATGTCCGCCTTAGAGTTCTTAAATTATTTTTGTAACTAAAAAAGAAAGTGTTTTTTTTTTTTTTTTCCAGGTCTTACCTATGCAGCTAAAAAAGAAATGGCAGAAAAAAAATCCTTTATTTATTACATTGTCCTTCCAAAGAACAACCTCTGGGATAGAGCTTTCATTAAACTTCAAATGACACGGAGTTCAGAAAATTGATTAAAAATATCTAAAGGGGCTGCAAAAGTTACCTGCAAAAAGCTTAACAGGACAAACCATACTTCCTGAGTAAAACTTTGATCAGTTTCTTGATCCTGCCAAAACATACGAATCAACCTTCCTGAGCAATCTTCAGTCAGGGCCAGCCTGTCGTATCCATGAAGCAGAAGAATCGTCACTTCTTCTAATCTTCAAAACAGTTTTGCTAAACTTATTGGAGAATGGGCCTTTTAAAAACTATAGATTTTTATAATTACTTTCTACCTGGAAACTCATGTTCTTCATATAATTGTTCAGGAGGAAACTTTCTAATAGATTTTTTCTACTATCCCTATAGATTTTTAAAATGTATTAGATAGACTATAGACAAAGCACTTTAGTGTCTGTGGTACAAATCACTAAGGAGAAAGCAATCTAGATGAGTGTGTATATTCTAATGGAGCAGACAAAAATTGATGGTATGTTGTCCCTAAAATGCCTCAGGTACCCCACTCTTCATTGGAACCAAGAATAAATCAAAGAGAAACAGAAAGTAAGACAGTGAAGAAAACACAGCCAAGCACTCTAGTATCTCCTGCTGCTGTTTATTTACAAAATCTGGGTGTGTTTTTCTAATATCTACATTAAAAACTCTGTGAAGATCCTAAAATGTTCTCATTATGTCAACCGCATTGTTTCTGACATCTATCTAAATAAAAAACATAGTGGTACCAACAATAAGAATCATGATCTGTAATTTCATTTAACATTTTGTTTGACCTGACCTTTTACTAAGTGCTTTCACAAGCATTACGTCAATATAGATGCACAGGTACAATTTGTGTCCCCTTTTTACAGAGGATGCAATTGCCCATCAGAGACGCCATGCAGCATCCTGATATTTGGAGAAACTAAGTGGCAGGGCAGAAAGTCAGCCAACGCTTCTGACTACAAGTCTAGGTTTTTCCTCACTGTAGCCTATACTGCAGAATGCCCTGAAAATGAACTAAATCACCTATTGGAATGTGACGGTATTTTCTACATTACCAACTTATTATTCCTCCAGTACAAATATTTGTTGAAATAGAGAGAAAGAAGAAAAGAGAAGCAACATTTGCTGATCTCTCAGGATATCTCAGATGGGAAATTTTTATGATTGTCACAGATATCCTAATAAGTATATTAAAAATTTACTCCCATCCACATAAAAATATTTTCAGCTAGAAAAAGACAAGAATAATTGCTATTATCACTTTATTTTTGAAATTATTAGCTATAAGTTATTCATTTAATTAGGATAAGCTCTGACTTGTCAGCATTCATTTTTGTAGAAAATCTAACCTACAGGTTGTCTTCAAATATGACATTTTTATGAATATGAAACAACTCACGAAGGGGACATAATGTTATGCTTCATAGACATTTAATAAAACATTTACTCATTTAGAATTTGCCATTTTCTTTTCATAGTTTCAGAGAATGATTTTATTTTCTTGGTCCAAATTCTTTTGTTTCCAGGCCACTGAAAGACCTATAGCCCTTTAACACTGTTTCTCTGGTGCCTGATAAATAAAGTGTCCTGAGCACTGCACCAGGCACTGTATAGACCTTTATCTCCTAAGATTATCTGTCCAGTTTAAAAAAAAAATCATGCTGGGCTACAGATGATAGGTTGCTGTAACAAAACCCAAGAAAATCTATAAATAAGGAGGAGGAATTCCTAGGCTAGTGAATTTCTAACACACCAGCAATTTCCGTGTTCCTCCATCTGAATAACAATTGAATCCAGTGGGAAAAAATTTAATCCAGATGAAGGGTAAGTTGAAAAAACATGGATAAAATCCTTTCTACACTTTAAAAATGTTATCAGAAACATTAGTAAAGTGTGGGCTTTATTTGATAAGAAATATATCAATATTGGTTCATTAGTTGTGAAAAATGTATCATACTAATGTAATCTTAGCAATAGATAAACTGGGTGTGGGGTATACCAGAACTCTGTACTAGCTTCACAATTTTTTTTCATAAACATAATGGTATTCTAATAAAAAATGTTTATTTTTTAAAAGGTTATTAAAATAAAAGTATTTTAAACAGAAAAATATGGCCCTAAGATCTCTTTACACTTTCCCTTTGTTGCTTTCCCTTCATGAACAATTCGGTCATAAAGCAGTTAGGTGAGGCAGGGCTACCCACCATGCTTGCTATGGAATGATGCATCTCAAGAATGGTGAGTAAGTCATTTACATGGGGAGAAGGCACCAGGTTTCTTGCTGGTAAAGAAAGAAGTTTCAAATATGAAAAGAGAGAAAACTGAACACAGCACTGTGATGGGCTGGAATTGGAGGTATCAGCATGAACTGATGTTTGTCAATATATATAAATTTAGAAATATCAATATGTGTGTACTAATTGTCCACTGAGGAAGACCTAGGATCAGTTTCATCTCAACAGTAACTGGTGGGCCTAGTGTCCAGAGATTAATTTCTATATATCATTCTCAACTAAAAGCAAGTGGGGCTCTTTGGTAGAAATCTACACTAATAAAAGAGAAATATGCAAATTGACTGTACCTCCACAATGCCCACCAGCCAATCAGGAGTGAGTATGCAAATTAACCCAACAAAGCTGGTGGGTTAATTTGCATACATAGGCGTGGAGCGGCCCGGCAGGGTGGGATGCCTGCTATGAGAGGGAAGGAGAGAGGGAGCTACTGGAGCAGCGCTGTGGCTGGAGCAAAGACAGAAGACAGCAGCCATAATGAAGGCCTGGGCCCCGGGTGCTGGAGGAAAACCAGTGCCGGCAGCCAGGGGAAGGAAGGCCTATTGCATGAATCTTCATGCAACAAGCCTCTAGTAGCTAATAACAGGGCTGGGACAAAAGAAGTGGAAGATGAGACAACTATCCATTCTACTAGATAGCAAAAATGTCTTCAAACAATGAGGGGCATGTCAAAAGGATATAGGAGCCAGCTTAAAAGAGTATCTATGGTCAAATGTGGGATAATAACAAATAATAAAGTAGAAATGAATAAAAAACAATCCATGAGTCAATTCTGATATAATAAATTAATAAACATTTAAATAGTCTTAAATTACCATTTGGGGTAGGCAAGACACTCTATAGCCCTCCATTCCAAATAATCATGCCCTTGTGACTTGTATCATATGTGCATGTATGTTAGATTATATGGCAAAGGGAACGTTACAGACGTAATTAAATTTACTAATCAATTGACTTTAAAATAAGGAGATCATTCTGGACTGTCTGGGTGAGGAAGACAGAGAGATTCTAAGTGTAAAAAGGATTTGACTCAGAGTTGCTGACTCTGAGATGTAAGAGCTTGTGTGCCCACGGATTGGCCAGAAGTCTCTAGGAGCTTTTCTGTAAGTTTTAGATTTTATATATCTACTAGTGTCCTGGTACACGGATTCTTGCACATTGAAAGGAAATTAATTAGAAGAAATATTTTAATATCGCTATTCTATTATATAGATATAATCTATCTAGATCTGCCATATATTATGCTATAAACAGACATATGTTTTATATAATATCTTGAGAAGAATATATCTAACTTACAGTCTAAATACACACGCACACACACACACACATACACACTACTATTAATATATTAATATTATATCCTGACAATGTTTTTAACTTATGTTTTCTTAGAAAAAGAGCTTGACATGAAAACCTATGCTGGGTTTCTGGTATTTAACATAGTAAGTGTAATTTTCATGCCCAGCTTTTGTTCAAGTTATACTGAATTTCTACAGAATATTGTGAATAGCATAGATTACTAAAGAAAAGAAAATTTATATCCAAAAATGAAGAAATTGACCCTGTGTAAAATGACTACATTAAAGGATCTTATTTAGGCTAGATAACAGAATACAATAATGAAATAACATTTTAAATGTATACATGTATATTACACAAAAATTTTGATTGAATTTTGTATATCTCTCACAAGTTGTAGTCAAAATGTCTAGTCTTTCTCCTGACAAACATGTGCATATGCACACATATTATGAATGTATATAGCAGGAGTGAGAAGATGGTTAAATCACTGGCAAACTGTTCAGTTCAGGGACAAAGAGACCTCACTGTCTTCTCGCTACCCCATCTGCTACCCCTGGCAAGTTGACCATACAACCCTTACTGACAAAATGACAACACCTAAGAAATAAGTTCTACTTTTTTAAAACTTATTTTCATTTATTTATTATTTAAGGAATCAGACCACTTCTCCAGTGCACCTTCTGAAGTGGGAGAGTGTTTTTAAGTTCAAGCTCAAGCACCCAGCCTGCGATGTTGTGTCATGTGGGCATATGGGTTTAGCTGCCTCAGAGCCACCATGACACCCATCATCCACAGGGCCCCCACACTCAGATTGCTTAGCACCTTCTAAAAGTGGTACCTTTTCCACTTCAACCATAGGAACTCCTTTGGCTTGAGAAGTTAATAGTGAAGACGAAAAAAAATTTGCCTTCTATTTAGAATATTCTTTATGCCCTCCTGAGTGCAGGAAGGTAAAATGCACTTAATTACATCCAAGGATTTATTTTAAAACCAATAATTTACTGATTCTCAATCCCTATACTGATTGAAAAACCTAAAAAGCAGTCCTTAATCTTACAGAAGAGTTACACCTGGAGATCTTTTACAGTGTATATCTCTCACCAGTCTAGGAGAGCCCATTTTTATCTGTGCCATGAATCAAAAGACATTGGCACCCGCAACAGGATTATCACCTGCCTACTCAGAAAAAAAAAATGATTAATTTAAGATAAATAGGTGCTGACTTCAGAAACTGATTATATTTCCAAGATATTGCTTCAGCAATACTCTCTCCACTCAGACACTTTAAAGTATACAGAAGGATCATTCTTTTCTACTCATGTAATACAGAGCACTCAAAATTTAATCTAGCTCCCTGTATGCTTGAGTTTTATTTTAATTTACCATCAACCTATCAATATGAATCTTCTCTTTAATTCTTGTCATAACATAAACTTTTTTGCCTTTCATTGCTCACTTTTATATTCCACTATATAAAAAGTACTTAACTATAAAATATTATAGTAAACTTATGTCACTTAAAACAATAAGTTAAAGAGAGAACAGCAATCACAACCTGATAATCACTTTTTGAAAGTTTGGCAGAGCATGACCATGCATTAGTTTTTTCCCTGAAAAGATTTTTTATTTTTCTAAAAATGAGCTTTTTAAAAGTATAGGTTATAAATGTAAAGGTTACCTTTAGTAAAAAAAAAAAAAGCTATTAATTATTTATTCTTTAATTCACAAAGAAAACAGCTGCACTTCAATTCCAATACAATAAAAACATGACCTAGAAGAATCCCCCTTTTATGAAGTATAGGTCTTGGAGAATGACCTTCTAAAAATTTAAGACTAGCCTGGTTCCCAAATATATCACTGGAGGTGAATTTCTAACAACTAAGGATAAGTTACTGAACACCAGCCACACCATTAGCCTCCACCTCTGCAAATCTCTATATAGAAAAGCCTAATATGCAAATTGTCCCCTCGGGAGTTCAACCTGGAGACCGATTGCTCGCTATGATGTGCGCTGACCACAAGGGGGTGGTGAGGAATGAAGGAAGGCTCCAGCCGGCAGCCGGGGAAGAGAGGCCTCGGCCGGCAACTGGAAGGAAGGCCCCGGCCAGCAGCTGGAAGGCCCTGATCGGTCCTGATTGGGGGCCACATACGAATTTTGTGCACCAGGCCTCTAGTTCATTAATATCACTTCTCCCAACTCTGTAAGCTGGGATCCAAAAAGACACCTTAAGTCAAGCCTCAAAGTTTAAAAGTACCCTTTCTTTTTTACCATGGTGCTGTCTTATTATTGAAAGGTCACACACAGCCCTACCTGGTTTGGCTCAGTGGACAGAGGGTCAGCCTGTGAACTGAAAGGTCCCAGGTTTGATTCTGGTCAAGGGCACATGCTCAGGTTGTGGGCTCGATCCTCAGTGGGGGACTTGAAGGAGGCAGCTGATCCATGATTCTCTCTCATCATGGATGTTTCCAACTCTCTCTCTCCTCTTCCTTCCATTCTGAAATCAATAAAAACATATTTAAAAAAAAAAGAAAGGTCACACACACACAAATGTGATAAAGATTGAATATGGGTCTGTGGTAGATAGGTGCAGCATTTTAGGAAGTAGATTAGAGAATAACCCATCAAACAATGGCTAGGCCAGGCTATTTCTTTATCTTGTAAAAAGACTCCATAAAACTGTCAGATATTAAATAAATGTCACACTCACTTTCAGCTCTGTTTATGATAAAAATGAAGTTACCCTATCCATCAAACCATAGCCAAAAAAGCGTGGTCTCTCTCAGAATCAAGAATCCTTAATAAAAAGTAAAATCACAAATAAACTTAATCACAGCAACTGCAATCAACACTCAAGTTGTTTTGTTAAAAACGTTGAAAGTCCTAAGGAGTGGGTGATCCAAACAATCTTAATATTTGGCCCCAAAACTTATTATATAATTCTGCGGATTGTGCCTTTGTAATTATGCTTTTGTTCATTTTGTATTATTAATAGTTGGATTTTTCTGAGTATATCAAAACTGAACAGCAGAAGTGGTTTAGCCAACTGAAAAGTGTTATAAGAACACATAATAATCACATGGAGTCATAATTATTTCTACCAACTAGATCAATGGGTTGGTGGTTAAGACTTTCTAGTTAGCCCAGCCAATATCTTAAAAAATGTGATGCTTAGAACCTCTTGAGGCTAAAAAATACACAAAAATGATTATTTAGCCATGTTTTAGTACCCAAAAGGCTCAGAGTCAAAAATAACTCTGCCTAAGAACTCTCCTGAAATAAGCATCCACATTTAAATTATATTTCCATGAAATCAATAGCAGCATATATGTAGCTGAAAGGTGACTGTCATAGAGACAAGGAATTAGAGTGACAGATGAGGCATGAACCAGAAAGGCATTCGTGCATCTCTAGCAGAAGCCAGCACTGAAAGGTGATGATGGAAGACCAGGTGCCTACACCCCCTCCCCAATGTGATGTTACTCTAGACCCTAGGAATCTGTCCTTCCCAATGAAGTAGTTACCCTAGCATATTTCCATTATCTAGAACTCACTTCACAAAAAAAGTGATTTGCACCTTATAATGACATATATTACATATCTAATATCCTATGAGGCTCTGAAATATCCTCAACTGCTAATGTTAGTGGGTGCAGTTTCTGAGGAAATATAAAATTATCCTGAATTAGAATGGGCAAAGGGCTTTAAATTTAGTGTAGGCTGAAAAGGTTGAAGGATAATAAAGGCTTGTTGGATAAATTAACAAAATCTATTTAAATATTTAGGGCACAGTCAATCTTTAAAAATATTTTACTATCTTGTTTTTGCTATATTGCTTCTCTGGTTACAGGAAATAAAATTATATAGTTACTCAGACTTGGTTAACATTACTTTTACTTATAAAAAGAAATGCTTTTTAAAGTTTTAAAATCTAGTGAAATTGCATTATATATAGGGAATACAACAATAGTTTAGTAGGCATTACTGACTCTAAGGATTGTGCCTCCCAAGCATTCTGAATAGTTTTAATACCATTAAACGTGGCACCCATCATATTATTTCTCTGTGCTAAAACATTTTATGGTTCTCTATTGAGCATCACAAAATTTAGATTCCTTGAACTGTTTTAGAATGCCTCTAGCCACCACTTTACTTACTGAAACATCTATCATATTTCCTGAAAAGTACTCTAGTAGGAACTATCATCTCACTGTTTCAGTATTTTAGGTACATGTTTTGGTCAACCTTGCTATTAGGTAAGCATTTGAAGGAGGTAGTATCAATTAGCCTCTTTCTGCTATATTTTCCTTAACTCTAAAAGGAATATGTTATATTGCTGGTGCTAAATTCCTTTCCAACTCTAAACTTCTATTCGTTTAATTTTCTCCATTCCATTGGTCACAGGTTAAGTCAAAAGCAAGCACTAAAATAGATACTAACTTATTGATGATGTGTTTTATCATAATAGATTATATGGACCAGAATAGGTACTTGTACTGAAATTACAAATATATTACTCCAATGATAATTATCTTTGTATGTGGAAAGCAACTTTGCTATTTTATTTCTCAAAAAAAGCTTTTTATAGTCATTTGAAATGCGTTACAAATATATGAAAATCCAAATTAAGATGTGTTGTATTTATGTCACCTGATACAACATGCACTGATAAAAGAGAAAAAAATATATAAACCAGAGTTTAGTGTTATTGGAAGTCTCCTAAATCTCTGTATAGAACTGACAATCTTAAAATATTTTTAAAACACACAATGCAGCATTCCATTTTCAGACTTCACCTTCCTGACTGGACACAATGGCAATTAAAAACAAAAACAAAACAAGATGCTAGTTTTCAATAGAGAAAAACCCAGGATCACTGTAGCATAATTACCCTCCAGTCTTTCTCCTCTGCAGTTCACGCTGAGTACTTTCATCCTTTTTACTACCAATGTGTGGAGGAGTGTCTAGTCTTTGACCACTTATTCTATACTGACTCACTCAATGAGTGCAGTCTGGCTTCCCTCAACCGTTTTACTGAATCTATTTTTTAAGTCCCCAGGAATCTTGTAATTGCCAATATTAAAAGATCACCTCAGCCCTCAAGTTTTGTGGTTTTTTTTTACCTCTGTTTAGAATTTTGCCATTATCACCCACTTTTAAACCATTCCTGTATTGACCTTCATGGTCCTGTGTTGCGTTACTTCCCCATCTATTTCTGATGTTTTGCGAAATCCCTTTGGTCCGCTCTTGAAATTAGGTGTTCCACATGAGAGTACTCTTCTCCACATTCTTCTTCCCTTTCATAATCTCAGTCCCTTTGGTTTCCATGGTTTCAACTCTGCCCTCAATGCAGATGACTATCACATTTGCATCACAATCCTAATTTCTCCAGATCTCCTGACTCTGATTGCATTGATACCTGTATGTTTCTATGGCAATTCCCTTCAACATAATACATACAAACTATTTTTCTTCCTAAATCTGTGCTTTCTCCATCCTCTTTCTATTTAAAACAAAAGTAAACCAAAACAACACCAGAAAACAGCTATCATCCCAGGTACTGACACTCAAGCCCAGTCATCTTTAAATCCTTGCATATCTCACCTCCCACATCGAGTTGATCAAGTCATGTCTAACGTGCTGACAACTTACATATCATCTTCCTCAGTGTTAGTAAATGCCTCAGTTCAGACTCTAACTGTACACTGGGCTAAAATCTTTCAAGACTCACCTTTCTCTCAGTTGTATCCTTTAGGCTGGCCATACAAAGATCTCACTTCTTGCAAGGTTTGTCTGGACTGAGATTTGGTAGTAGGCAGTTAGACAAGCATGTGGAGAGTAGGAATGAAAGGCCAGATATGAAATGTCACCAAGGCAAAGTGTGCCATGTACCTAGCAACAGGCAAAACTGGGAAAACAAGGACCTGGGTCCCAGGGTGACCTTTCCTCCCTTAGCATTCAGTTTAGACCCCCCTGACCTTTACTATCGAGGGTCATGCTGTTCTGACCCTCCCGTGTTTTCAGATTCTCCCCCCGCCCTTAGAGGAGAAACAAGGGGACCAGAGAATAGCCTCATACAAATCCCATAGAAGCCCTTGCATGATCACTTCTTTGAGCCTTAAGCCTGCAAGACATTGAGGTTCTGACCCACATCAAATAATCTTGGGAACACAGCCTCAGGTCTCTTGACCACAAAGACAAAGTTTTGGTCAAATTAAAGATGACATTTAGGCCTCACCTGTGTTTCAACTCCAAGCCCAGAGCAGCAAATACAGAGCGAAGACATGGCTGACTTCAGGACCAGATGCAATGACTAATGACTCCCTCCCCTACCGTCCACCAAGCAGTAGAGACCACATGTGGAAAAACTAATGAATATTCTATTGAGATCACCCCCTGAAACTTCTGGGAGATCCTAGCCCTTAAAGAGGGGATAAAACCCTCAGAGCTTCAGACAGGAGGGCCCAGCACAGCTATATGCCTTCCCCCACCCTATTCCCCAAGGTGCGTTTTCCATGCCTTTCTCCTAAGCTGCGACACCTTTCTTTTACTTCTTTCACTTGTTTCCTGAGCCCATTTCTTCTATGGCTCATTTCTTCTACCTCTGTGTCTTTCTGAATAAACTTTCTCTTATAGTTCGAGTCTTGCCTCTGAATTCTTTCTTAGTTCCAGAACTCAAGTATCAAGGTTGCTGAACCGAAGTCTGGTCTCATTCCACTGTTCTAACACCTGGCGCTGTTTCTCCACCAACAGTCCCTGGGCTGTCTTAATAATGGCTCCCCCTTTTCACCTCCATGTGTTCCTAGCTTGCCTCTTTCTCACGAGGCCCAAACTCCCCTGAGTGTTTATCTTCCTGTTCATCCTAATCCAAGATCTGCCATTTTACAAGCTCTGCCCATCAGCTAACTCTTTTTTAAAAATATTATTTATTGATTTCGTAAAGGAAGGGAGATAGAAACATCAATGATGAGAGAGAGTCATTGATCAGCTGCCTCCTGCACGCCCCACACTGGGGATCGAGTGTATGTGCCCTGACCGGAAATCAAACCCTCACCTCCTGGTTCTTAAGGAGAAGCTCAACCACTGAGCCACACCAGCCAGCCTACAAACTCTTAATTTAAATTATCCCAGACTCACAAACAGCAGTACATTTGTTACCTTTCACCAAACGATCATCACAGCCTTATTTATTTTTGATGTTATATTTTTTTTTCTGAACAGAATAATGTATTTATAGATGCTTAACATTTTTGGAAAATATAAGACAAATATTACCACCAAATACCACCAGTTTTAACATTGGCTAGATATCCTCTACTCTAGTTATTTTTAAAAATAAAACTGGCATCACATGCTATATATAATTTTCTGTATTATATTATTTACTTTAGAGAATAACTGTTTTTGCCTGCACTTAAAATAGTCTTCAAAAATGGTTTCATGGCACCATAGTATTCCATAATTAATATATATATATTCAATTTTTTAAAGTTCTCCTTTTTATTATTCCTATAATAATCCATCTTTACATTACAATGTCAGTAACTTTATTTCTTTCTGATATGTACCTGGAAGACGCATTACCTGGTTAAAGAGTATGAAATTTTTTAGCTCATGATCCATGCGGTAAATTGCTTTCCAGAAAAGTTGAACCAATTGTCTCTTGGACTGGCAGAAGAGCACTCGTTTGGCAATGGCAGGATTCTGGAAAGTACTCAGGCTGCCTCCAGCATTTCCCATCTCTTAATTCCTCTGCACTTCACAGGCAACTTTCTAAAATACATTAGAGGCACCCCCCAAATCCCAGTAATGCCCTACTACCCCAAGAGTAAAATTTCAACCTCTGAGCATGGCATCTGAGACCTCCACACACCAGCTGCAACTTCCTTTCTTCTCCTTTTCCACTCCTCCCCTCTGCTCACCCACCAGCCTAGGTCTGCAGTTCTATTCCAAACTACACTTAGAATCACCTGGAGGGGCTTTCACAAATAGATGTCCGCGTTCCATTCCACACTAATTGAATAAGAACCAGGAGCTGGCTCTTTTTGCTTAATTCCTCACCAGGTGATTGTAGTAGCCAGACTTTAAGCCACCACAACTTAACCCATTCTTCTTTAAAGTGAAATAGGTAGAGACACTGGGAGAACACGTCAAAAATGCAAGTTCTGGGACCTCACTTTAAGGATCTCACTTTAAGATAACTAACTCAGACCCTTTAGGACTAGAGGCCAGGAATTTGCACTTTAACAAACCTGAAGATTCTGTGGTTTACACTTGAGCCAAACTGGACTATTGCCACTTTCATAAGGCAATGCCACATTTCCCAGCTCTGTAACAGGTGCCCTCTGCCTTTATGCTTCAAACTTACAGTCTACTCCATACCTTCCCTGACCCCCTTCCCTGCCCCCCAGCCTCCCCCTGCCACACACACTGCCACAAATCACATATTTTTATGGCCAGCTTAAATGCTAGTTCTTCCAGGCAAATTTAATTGTTCCAGCATTTTGTGGTTTCAATGTTCATTGTTTGTCTTTATTATAACACTAGAGGCCCAGTGCATGAAATTAGTGCACAGGTAAGGTCCCTAGGCTTGGCCGAAGATCAGGGCTCATCTGTGGGGCAACCAGCAGGGCAATCGGGCGGGGTGGGGGGAAGACCCTGTTGGCACCTGCCTTGGCCAGCCTGGCACCTCCTGCTCACCAGCCCCACCCTCCGCCACTACCACCCATTGCCTCCCTCTGCCTGGGGCCTGCAGGTTGGGGATGCTCCTGCATTGAACATCTGCCCCCTAGTAGTCAGTGCGCGT
Source organism: Eptesicus fuscus (assembly GCF_027574615.1). Classification (NCBI taxonomy): domain Eukaryota; kingdom Metazoa; phylum Chordata; class Mammalia; order Chiroptera; family Vespertilionidae; genus Eptesicus; species Eptesicus fuscus. Next base: position 30,355,557 of record NC_072486.1, read on the forward strand.
CATAGTGACCGGTCGTTCCACCAGTCATTCTGCCTTCGGTCTATTTGCATATTAGGTTTTTATTATATAGGATTTATTTTCTCCAGCCCTGTAATTGTGGAGACTTTAAGCTCCACTAATAGAACTGAATGTTTCATATGCAGATATATTATCTGTTTCACAAGAATATCTCTATAGTATGTGGCACTTATTGGTTTTTGTTGTTTGATTGCTTTTTACAAATAGTAGACATATGTTAAATGCTTGAATTGAATAACAAAATATTCCCAGCCTGTGCTCTCCTTGATAAACAATTACTACCAAACAGTGCTCCATGTTTTGTACAAAGAAGCAATGCTGGAGAAGATAATCTGGCTTTCCTTTTTTATAAACCTTCAAATAGCTAGTGGTTTGGTAACTAATCTCATGCTGGTTTGCTCTGCTAAATTGGGTATATTTTGTCTACTTAATTGTTGATGTATGCACTCCTAGTTGTTAGCAATTTATTTAGACCATGAATTCTCTTAGACTGATTATTTAGATATGTCAAAATGCAGAAAAAGTTAGTGGAAGTGATGGAAGTAATTTAGAGTTTTCTCTGTTTCTCTAGTAGATGAGCACAAACAAAAGGTCAAAGTGGGACTTGGTATTCCAGGAATCAGAAATCAAATTCAGTTAATGCACATTTTGATACTTTAAAGAAATAAATCCAAGGAATATATACAGAGCCACTCCCTAACTCGATTCCCTGATAGTCATGCACAAATAAGAACTCTTTCATTAAGCTTTCCAAGAAACCCAACCACAGTGTCTCCACAGCACCGAATGTCATTCACATGGCATGCATTCTATTTCTTCCAGTGCTGCAGTGATTCATGGACATCTAATCACCCCTACTGGACTCTAACCTCCTAGAATTAGGAACCAGGTGTTTTCCGTGATTGTGTCTCTTACAGTGCCTATCCTATTATCTGGCACACCAAAGGTGTAGATAAATCTGAGATGAATGAAAAGATAAAGACAGTACATCAATTTGTTAAATCACAGGTATGATGTAGGGGTTTTCTTTTCAAATTACTTTATTCAAACCATACACTATACTCCATTTCCAAAGGAACTGTCATGTCATAGAGGAGCAGAGAATGACATTGTGACAAAGGATAAAAAAAGGGAATAATTTCTCCTCTCTCTACCCTAGGAGGAAAGAGTAGGGAAGTTATTGAGAGGATGTTTCATGTATGCAGGGTACTTCAACACCCCATGAATTGGGGTTTCCATTTTACCTACCATATAGAGTTGTTGTGAAGATTAAATTGATTTAATATAAGTAAAAACATCTACTATGTGGCATGTGGTAAATAAGTTAATAGTGTTTAATCTTTTTAATCCCTTTTATCTAGCTTATGAACACAAAAGGACACTGAGGGTTTGTATTTTCAGTAATATTTGATTCCAGATAATAAAACCAGAGCACAAAGTATATAGTGAACTTTAAGGTATGCTGCTTGAAATGCATTATAAATACACAGTATGTTGTGTTTTTATGCAAGATAAATTGGATAATAAGTGTAGATAGGTAAAATAATTGAAAAACAACTCCTCAGCATAAGTTTTAATTCAAGTCCTGCCATTTAGCAGTTGTTTGAACATAGATACCTACTCTAAACAGATTAGTCTGGGTGGAAAAACACTGATGTTTCTTGATCCCATTGGCTAATTAGGGGTCCTCAAACTTTTTAAACAGGGGGCCAGTTCACTGTCTCTCAGACCGTTGGAGGGCTGGACTATAGTTAAAAAAAAAAAATGAACAAATTCCTATGCACACTGCACATATCTTATTTTGAAGTAAAAAAACAAAATAGCAAAAACAATCGCATGTGGCCTGCGGGCCGTAGTTTGAGGACACCTGGGCTAGATAGAAGAGTTCTGCTTGAGTCACCACCTAAGGGGAAATAACTGGTCCTTAATATGTAAACCACAAAGACTATGGCATCTGGGAACTCAAATACTGAGCATTCATTGAAAGGAGAGTACACAATTAAAATCCTATATAATAAAAGGGTAAAATGCATATAGACCAAACGGCAGAACCGAACAACCAAAGCGTAATATGCTAATGATATGCTAAGACTGCTCAACTGCTCGCTATGACATACACTGACCACCAGGGGACAGAAGCTCCAACCAGTAGGTTAGCTTTCTGCTGGGGTTGGGCTGATAGGGACTGAGCTAGATGGGCCAGACATGCCCTCGAGCCATCCTACAGTCCCTCCCTGGCTGGCCATCCTCCCACGTCCCTCCCTGGCTGGCCAACCCTGATCAGCCCCCGAGTAGGACTGGGCGAGATGGAGCCGGACATGCCCTGGAGCCCTCCCATGGTCCCTCCCCGGCCTGATCATGCACCGCTGGGGTCCCTGGGCCTGGCCTGTGCCCTCTCGCAATCCGGGACCCCTCAGGGGATGTTGGAGAGCTGGTTTCATTCTGATCCCACAGGCCACTCCCCTTGGGAGGGCACCAGACTCAGGGCTCATGGCTAGTGAGCACTGCTGTGGCAGCGCAAGCCTTTCCAGATCGGGACTGATTGGGTGCGAGCCTGCAGCAGGCACAGTGGGGCAGGGATGAGTGGGAGCAGCAGGTAGGAGTTGCAGGCAGTGTTGGACTGTGGGTTTTGGCCTGATCCCTGCAGGCCATCCAGAGGGACCCACCCGTGCACGTATTCGTGCACCGGGCCTCTAGTTAATTATATACACCAGGCAAACTACGTGCTGATTCTATTTCTGTCTGCTCAAAACTTTAGTCTTGACACTTAAGAGTGTGGTTTATGAAAGTCAAGGAAACAAGGTAAAATGCCCTTAAATGTTTCAGATAGCCATGTGATAATGAAACTAAAATTTGGAAGAAGCAAGCAAACAACTAAAAATGCATTGAGAAATGGAAAAATACATTGGGAAATGAAGGTCAAACTATTATCTATGGTGGTAAAAAACTAATGTTTTCTAAGTATATTAGGTTGAATCACATAAAACTATCAATATCAGACAGTTTTTTTAAGTTATAGAAATGACAATTTCATATATTTAAGTCAACATCAAATTAGAGATTATTACTTTTTTAAAATCCTTCCCCAAGGGTATGTTTTTGCTAGTTTTTGGAGAAAAAGGGGAGAGAGGAAGAGAGAGCAAAAGGGAGAAGCATCAATTGCCTCCTGTACTTGCCCTGACTGGGAATTAAACCCACCGCCTTTTGGTGTACTGGAGGACATTCCAACCAACTGAGCCACCTGGTCAGTGCAAGATTATCACTCTTTTAAAGAAGGGATAGTTTAGTGATACTTTGTATAGTTTATGTGGAAATTATAATGATGAAACATTATTTTTCTATTAGGTTGATATTGGAGGAACCAAGATATATAAGAGAAAAGTGAAACAAAAAACACATATGGGGAGAAAAAAAAGTCACAATAAGCTCCTTTATTAGGGGCTCACTTCATGTCTGTGTCAGATTTTGGTCATTCTCATAATATTTAAATTTTTTCCTTATTATTATATTTGTTATGGTGATCTGTGATCAGTGATCTTTGATGTTACTATTGTTTTAGGGGGTGCCACAAACCATCTACACTAATAAAAGAGTAAAATGCAAATTGACCATATCTTTGCAATGCCTGCCAGCCAATCAGGAGTGAGTATGCAAATTAACCAAACAAAGCTGGTGTGTTAATTTGCATATGCAGGCGCCAAGCAGCTGGGGGCGGGGCAGGACGCAGGCGTTCTGCACCACCCCAGCCACTCTGGGCCTCTAGGCAGCATGGGAAGGTGGAAAGGCGGCTCCAGCTGGAGCAAAGGTGGTGCCGGCAGCCAGGGGAAGGAAGGCCCATTCCTGCATGAATCTTCATGCATCGGGCCTCTAGTGCATGTATAAGAGTATAAGACAGCAAACTTAATTGATAGTGTGTATGTTCTGACTGATCCACTGACCAGCTGTTTCCCTATCTCTCTACCTCTCCTGGGGCCCCTATTCCCTGAGACACAACAATATTGTAATTAGGCCAATTAATATCCCTAAGTGGTCAAATGAAAGGAAGAATTACATGCTCCTCACTTTAAATCAAAAGGTAGATATGATTAAGTGTAGTGAGGAAGGCATGTTGAAAGCCCAGACAGGCCAAAAGCTAGGTCTCTTGCACCTAAAGTTCAGCCAAGTTGTTAATGCAAAGGAAAAGTTCTTGAAAGAAATTAAAAGTGACACCCCAGTGAACACACAAATAAGAAAGTGAAATAGCCCACTGCTGTGTAAAGTTTTAGTGGTCTGGGTTGAAGATCAAACCAACCACAATATTCTCTTAAAGCCAAAGACTAATCCAGAGCAAGGCCCTAACTCTGCAATTCTATGAATGCTGAGGAGGTAAGGAAGCTGCAGAATGAACGTCTGAAACTAGCAGAGACTGGCTCATGAGATTTAAGAGAAGAAGCCATCTACATAACATAAAAGTGCAAGGTAAAGCAAGTGCCAAATAGAAGCTGCAGCAAGTAATACAGAAGATTGAGCTTAAAATAATCAATGAAGGTGGCAATACTAAACAACAGATTTTCATTGTAAATAAAACAGCCTTATATTGGAAGAAGATGCCATTTAGAAATTATCGCTAGAGAGAAGACATTCATGCTCGGCTTCAAAGCTTCAAAGGACAGACTGACCCTAGAGGCTAGCGCAGCTGGTGACTTTAAGTTGAAGCCAATGCTCTTTCACCATTCTGAAGACCCTATGGCTCTTAAATGCTCAGTCTACTCTGCCTGTGCTCCATAACTGGAACAACAAGTACTGTTTCCTTATAGTCTGATATATTTAAGCTCACTGTTGAGACCTACTAATCAGAAAAAAAGATTTCTTTCAAAATAATGTTTATTGATAATGTACCTGGCCACCCAAGAGGTCTGGTGAAAATGTACAATGAGATTAATGTTGTTGTCATGCCTGCTAACACACCTCCTTTCTGCAGTCCATGGATCAAGGAGTAATTCTGATTTTCAAGTCTTGTTATTTAAGAAATATATTGCATAAGGGTATAGTTGCCAGGGATAGGGATTTGTCTGATGGATCTGGGAAAACTCAGAGTTGAAAACCTTCTAGAAAGAATTCAGTAGTATAAGTACCATTAAGAATACCTGTGATTCATGAGAAGGGATCAAAGCATCAACACTAAGAGTAGTTTGTAAGACACTGATTCCAGTCTTCATAGGTAATTGTGAAGGAACCAAGACTTTGGTGGAGGAAGTAACTGCAGAAGTATTTGAAAGAGCGAAAGAATCAGAATTAGAGGTGGAGCCTGAAGATGTGACTGAATTACGGCACTCTCATGGTAAAACTTGAATGGGTAACTTGTTTCTTATGGATGAGCAAAGAAAGTAGTTTCTTGAGGTGGAATCTACTCCGGATTCTATGAAGTGAAGATACTGTGAAGATTGTTGAAATAACAACAAAGGATTGAGAATATTACCCAAAGCCAGTTGATAAAGCAGTAGCAGGGTTCGAGGGGGTTGATTCTAATACTGAAAGAAGTTCTACTATGGTAAAATGCCTACAGCATTGCATGCCAGAGAGAGAAATAATCTATGAAAGGAAGAGTCAATTGATAAATCAAACTTCATTATTGCCTTATTTTAAGAAATTGCCAGTCACCCCAACATTTAGCAACCACCACCCTGATCAGTCAGGAGCCATCAACATTGAGGTAAGACACCAGCTAAAAGATGACAACTAGTTAAATGTTCAGATGATAGGTAGCTATTTTTATCAATTACCTATGCTTAATAAAGGTAAGTACATTTTTTAGACATATTCTATTGCACAATTAATAGAATACAGTATGGTGTAAACATAACTTTTATATGCACAGGGAAACCAAAATAGTTATGTGACTCACTTTCATGTGATTTTCGCTTTATTGTGGTGGTCTGGAACCAAACCTGCAATATCTCTGAGGTATGCCTGCAATAGTCACCATTACACGGAATCTGGTTTGTGTTCTTATAGTCTTTAGTTAATTCATAAGCATCTCTTTACCTTAGAGTAAGGGTATTATTGAGAGCATGTTTGAATTATACTCAAGGCATATAATTTTAGTTTTCTCTCCACTAAATTGTGGACAAAGAAAATATGTCTAGGAACATATCCAGCCCCCCACCACCCCCCTCTGACTCACAAAGCCATCCATCTAAAAAGAAACCATCCTGGAAAAAAAGACCTCATTTCCTCTACTGGAATATTGAGGTGTCTGCTGAGATCCCTCACTAAATTGAGAAGTGGAAGTTGCCAGAGCTCTCTGCCCCTTTAACCCAACCGACATTCAGACTCACTAGGTCACTATGGAAATCAGAATAGAACACAGGACAGCTGAGAGCACCCACAGCACACTGGCAGTTGGAAGAGTGACGGAGGAGGACAAGTAGCACCTCATGGACAAGTAAAAGGAAGAAGCACTTGAAGAAAGAAAAACGTTAAGTTGACCTGGATGGAAGAAAATATTTGTAAGAGTAAAATTAAAGGAATTTATTTTAATTTGATCCACCAACAACAAAAAAGAAAAAAAAAAAGAAAATGAAAAAGAGCTATTTCTGAGCTTTGTTGACAGAATGAAAGACAAAGAATCAAAATTAGTTACCTCCAAGGTTTGCTGTTGTTACCCAACCAACATGATTAACTTTTATGATTAACTGTAATGAATAGGGTTAAATAAGACAATTAGGGCCTGAGGGGCCCTGCATTTAAAAAATAATTTTGACCAGTACTATAAAATAAATTGGTAAATCATCATAAAAATAGTATTTAAAAAAATGACAAATCAAGAACAATCTGTAATCACCATTACATAAATGAAAAGATGGTTTAATAAATGAAAAGATGGTTTAATGTGATGTCAATGCTACTGTCAGGGACTATCAGTGGGTATATTCTCTCTCTCTATCTATCTATCTATCTATCTATCTATCTATCTATCTATCTTATATAATAAAAGGATAATATGCAAATCAACCGAAAGGTGAAACGACCCGTCGCCATGATGCGCACTGTCCACCAGGGGGCAGACGCTCAAGGCAGGAGCTGCCCCATGGTGGTCAGTGTGCACCCACAGCGGGAGCGCTGCTCAGCATGACAGCTGGCAAGCACAGTGGCAGTGGCAGTGGCGGGAGCCTGCAAAAGGGCGCTGGTCAGGCTGAGGCACCCCCCCACCCCAGTGCATGAATGTTGTACACCAGGCCTCCAGTATATATATAGTGCATATATATATATATGCTTTTTTCCTATCTCAATCTCTGTGTATGTGTGTGTATGATTCAAGGATGGGGTTGAGAAAAAATGAACTATAAGTTGAAGAGGAAAATAATAATGCAAATAAAATAGAGTGAACTTCTCTAGATCAACTTCTCTGTTCTCTCTAATTCCCAGTTTATTGCAGAGTTTTTCTTAGGATGCAAGTGTTAGTTATTTAACTGTAAACTTTTTTAAAAATCTCCACAATTTGAGTCTAGTTTTAATATTCTCTTTCATGTATAGGGCATGGTTTAATTGATAACACTGAGGAGGGATTTTGCTATTCAGTAGTATTTGACAAACTGAGTAAACTATTTTTCTTTTTGTCAGAATAAATAAAAATAAGAGTTCATCACTGAAGATGTACCCTGATGATGTACATATTGAAATAAGCTGAAAATTAGAACCATCTAGAAAAATAATTAGGATTCATCATGTCCTTCTCAGGCCATCCCCCAAAAAGCAGCAAAAGACCTTTTCCAATGGAAAATATTATGCCCCCACAAGTTCTACGAAACAATTACTTGCATTTTCTGGAAGAAAAGCAAAAACTCCAGCTAAAGAAATTCCTTCTTGATAGGATGTTCCTAGTGGCCAAGACAAAAGACAACGTAGAAAAGAAAGATGTCACTGAATACTATGAACAATTGTTTCAGTCAATTGCAAAACCGTACGCAAGCGAAGCAGTAACAGGATTACTGCTCATATATCGTACTTTCATTCTGCATATCCTTGAGTCCTCCAGTGGTACTCTTTATCGTATTCTTTCAGATTATATTAACCATAAAAAGAAGGGAGGAAACTATTTTATCCAAGGAATGAAAATTATCGTCATGTCCCATAACATCCCAACCAGGATCTTCATGCAATGGCATGTCATCGTCATAAAAGTGCCGGTCATGTATCTTGATGATGTGACACAGTCACAGTCCCTGAGAGAGGTCATCACAGAGTTTCTCACCCAAACTCATAAACTAGCACTCTACTTTTTCAAGACTCTTAAAGTGGGCGCAAAGGGACCCAGCGAGAACTTGCACCAACCTGCACCTGAATTACTCCTCCCAGAACAAATAATTAAGTATTTATACGAATCTGAAGAATTCATTGACCCAGAAACTTTCATAAACATGTATAATAGACCCATTCACATCACTTTTGATACTGAAGTGGTATGGCCTGCCCCTTCCCGTTTCTAGAACTGGAAGTGATGGAAAGAAGCTGAAGGAGACTAAAAGCAGATGTGAGAGATGTGGTCAAATCTCCTAAGGAATCTGTGCTACTTCAATAAAAAGGACATATTTCTATTTAAAGTTACTCATCTCTCTAAAAGAAGAAACAGAACACCACAATATACACAAAGGTAATGTACAAATTTCTACAGAGTATGTTGAAAATGTGTCTGTTCTGATATTAAGTTCAATATGTTATGTGAATAGGTGGAGTGGTTTCATAAGTTCTGAAATGCTAACATTAGTTTGATGGAATGACTTAATTTATTAAAGAAAACTATGCAAAAGTGTATATTTGATTCACATTCTCATTCTCTAAACAGTCAATGAGCAGCTTCTACCACACAGAATCAAATTTTAGGAAAAACCATTTTGTTCTAGGAGTACAAAATTTAGGGCAAATATACCTTGAGTTGCTTGCAATCTAAGGTTTGAGAAAAGTATGTGTAAAAATAAGTAGAGAGTGTATGATACAGTATGATATAATCTGATATGTGATCACTATTATAGTAACAGTATGTAGAAAAGACTTTAAGAGCACAAATGAAAGAGTAATCTATATGATTCCTGAATTCCGAAAACAAAACCTAAACTCTAAAAATAGTTCCAAATCTCACATATTCTGAACTATAAAGTCAAGAATATTGAGACCATTATAAAGCTAAAGAATACATTAGCTTTTTTAAATGACCAGAAAATATATTGTCAGAAGGCATTATATTTTTTTTCTGCAAAATCTTTTATTGTGCACCTTTCACATGACATGTTTACCAGGTGCTAGGGATATGATAGAGGGTGCACATAAGACATGATTTCTCAATGACTCCATAAGAGCATTTCTCAATGATTCCACATAAAATAAACAAATTGATTATTTTTTCAGTTATTCCCTATAAAGCAATTAATTATATATAATTTCTCTATGACCTATTTTAAGTTTGTCTCCCCCTTCCTTTAACCCCAGATTAAATTTTTTGCATTACTTAAAATGGTGAAGTTTGTTTAAAAAACTAAATGAAATTAATATCTTTACTATTTCAAAAATACTTATGCAAAATTACTTCAATATCTCATGAAATGCTATGGATTTAATGAAGAAATATATTGTTATTTTAGTTTCATTTTTATTTATTTATTTGATTTGCAGTCTCTTCAGGAGAAAAAAACACACCATCTCACTATGCACCTCAAACTTGTCATATGCAGATAATTTGTGATCATTTGTTTCATATCATAATCAAATTTCAGGAAAGACAATTTCTATTTTTAAATCTTATAATATAGATTGACATACAGAATGGCATTTTCCACTTTTAACTCAACTTGAGATTATATTCATTTATGTTTAGTGACAGAAAGAGTATATTTTATCAGCTGCCTCTTGCACACCCCCTCCTGGGGATGTGCCCACAACCAAGGTACATGCCCTTGACCGGAATCGAACCCGGGACCGTTTAGTCCGCAGGCCGACGCTCTATCCACTGAGCCAAACCGGTTAGGCTTAGAAAGAGTATATTTTAGATGAGAAGTAATTCTTCTGGATAAGAAAGAATATATAGTTTACTAACATTTAAAAAAAGACAATCATCCACTAATCCTATATAATAAAAGGCTAATATGCAAATCGACCGAACAGTGGAACAACCCATCACTATGATGCTCACTGACCACTAGGAGGCAGACACTTAACGCAGGAGCTTCCCCCTGGTGGTCAGTGCACTCCCACAGGGGGAGCACTGCTCAGCCAGAAGCTGGGCTCACGGCTGGTGAGCGCAGTAGCGGGGGTGGGAGCCTCTCCTGCCTCTGCAGCAGCGCTAAGAACTAAGAATGTCTGACTGCCGGCTTAGGCTTGCCCCCCAGTTGGACATCCCCCGAGGGCTCCTGGACTGTGAGAGGGCACAGGCTGGGCTGAGGGACACCTCCCCCGCCCCGAGTGCACAAATTTTGTGCACCAAGCCTCTAGTAGTAAATATAAAATGAGTGGAGATAAGAGTAAATGCTTTTCAGGTGAGAGAGAAATAAGGTGAGAGAGAGCAAGGTAAATGGAGGGAGAGGAGGGGAGAAGAGGGAGAGAGAGGGAGGGGGAAGAAGGAAAAAAAGGAAGGAATGGAAGGAAGGAAGGAAGGAAGGAAGGAAGGAAGGAAGGAAGGAAGGAAGGGAAGGAAGGAAGGAAGGAAGGAAGGAAAGAGGGAGGGAGAAGAGGGCAAACAGTTAATGAAGAAGTCAGCCTTGGTCTAAGCTTTGAATGGATGTGAGGAGATGTTTGGGAGGGCAGAGGAGCCTATTTAAGAGAACAGAGAATGAGCAGAAACAGGGAGGAGAAAATGAACAACAAATGTTTATTGAATACAATAAATACAGTTTATAAATAAAATTGTATATTAACAGATATAAAATATGGCAGGTTATATATTCAGAAACTGGCTACTGCAGTATAACCCATCCCACATGCTTTTCTTCCAGTGTGACCTTAATATTCCTCCCATCGCATCGTGGCTTCTACAGCCTCTGCCCTGAATTCACACTGATCTTTGCGACTGCCTTAACCAATAGAGAACAGCAGAAGTGATCCATGTGACCTTCAGGACTAGGTCATAAACACGCCATCCACTTTGCTCGAATACTTGAATGCTAGCTCTTGGAACCTAAACAATGTGCTGTCAGCAACCCCAGCAGTTTTCCAGATGATATCCCTGAGCTGGGGTCCCAGCCAACAGCCAGTCGCACCTCTACACACGTGAACGAGTGAATCTTCAGGGGATTCCACGCTCCAGCCCTCCAGTCCACCTGGATTTCAAACCAGACCAGCTGACACTGCATGAAGTAGTCAACTTGAGAAGCTATTCCCAGTGAGCCCTGTCCAACTTGGAGATTTGGGAACAACATTAGTAACTGTTGATGATGTGAGCCTCTAAGTTTTGGGTGGATGATTATCAGCAGTCTGGGCCAACAATGTATATGAAACAGGAATAATATTGTATACATGAGTAACAGAAATAATATTATACATAAAATTTAATTATGTATCATTCCTATCATATGTAATAATTATATGGGTAATTTCATATCATTTATTCATTCATATATGAACTAGTATTTACTAAATGTCTGCTGGTAAATATTTACTTGGGAGCCAAGCACTGTGCTAGTCCCTGAGTATATAAGCAACAGTAGGATCTGTATCCTCCACACTGCCAAGCATAGATCTTTTATTGGTCCATAATACATTCTGGTGTGAAAAATATTGATAGAAAATTAATTCATTGACCCAAAGGGGAAAAAAAGTAAGAATCTGAGTCATTTTCGAAGAAGTTATAGATACTAAGCGATAACCTTACTGACTTAATATACTGTTATTTCACACTTAAAAAATGTATGAAGTGCCAAATGTGAAAATAACTAGAAAATAAAAAGTGACTGTAAACAAATTAAGCTACTTGCATAATTATTTCTTTATTTTAGTGAGCACACTAGAATGAGTTTATTCAAATGAAAATTACCCTTCCTAGTAGTCACCTTAGGAGGGTTTATACTTATTCCAGGCATCATTGCTGAAAACATTTTGTGACTCTTTTATGGTGGATAAAGAGGTGTATAAATCAAAAGGAGCATAAATATTTTAGTAACCTCTAGCTTTTTGATCACCCCACTTGATTTGTGACTTAATATTCGATCTTTGTTCATAGATAGGTTTGTTTGTAAATATTGCTCTCACTCTCAAAGGAAGATCTGCTGACACTGAACATATTAAAAGAGTGTGATATTGCCTCTGTGGGTAAACAAATATGTGTCAGTAACAGTTGCATTATTGAGATTCCTATGTAGCTCACTAATATTACGTCTTTAAAGGGAACAACACTTATTTAAGTGTATATGTTTGAAAATATGTGATAAAATGCGGAAATAAATACTATTTAATTTGATCGTGTCCAAAAATGTGACTCACTAGGAAGATTCACAAGGTAATTCTCAATACAATGAGAGTTGTAGTATTTTTACAATAAAACTTTACATAAAAGCAGAGACAGCCCAGCTGGCGATGCTCAGTGGTTGAGTGTCAACCTCTGAACCAGGAAGTCAGGGTTCGATTCTGCTCAGGGCACATGGTTGTGGGCTCCATCAACCAGTGGAGGGCATGCAGGAGGAAGCCAATCAGTGGTTCTTTCTCATCATTAATGCTTCTATCTCTCTTGCCCTCTCCTTTCCTCTCTGAAATCAATAATATGTCCCATATAATAAAAGCCTAATATGCAAATTGACCGAACAGTGGAACGACCAGTTGCTATGACATGCACTGACCACCAGGAGGCAGACGCTCAATGCAGGAGCTGCCCTCAGCCAACAGACCCCAGGCCAGCCAAGGTGGGTGCCAGCAGGGGCCCCCTGATCATGCTGCCAGTCACCCCACAGATAGGCCCTGATTGCCAGCCAGGCCTAGGGACCCTACCCATGCACGAATTTTGTGCACCAGGCCTCTAGTAAGCTCATATTTAATGAATATGTTACATTTAAATGTGTGACCAACACTATTTTAATCCTTTTTTTTGAATATGAATATCTTTACACTAGACTGACATATTAATGACTTTATGCTTATTTCAGAGTAACTAAAGACCTTCAGAAAAATTATAGTTTTCATGAAAGATAACTGAAATAATGTTATTTGGAAGAAAAAACCTTCCGAGGGTAAATTTTAAAATTCTACAGTATTCGTTTTAATTTAAGAGGCATCTAAATTCCTTGGTTAATACAAATATATTTTTACATTTAATGATTTTATTATCACTTTAGCAACACAAAAAACACATTTCAATTCATTTAAAACTGTCTCTAGTTGTCAAATTCCCTCAACTACCATAAGGAAGTAGAAATGACAGCCTATCACCAACTTCATATAGCAAGTACTGTATCTTCTGGCGTATAAGATGACTGAGCATATAAGATTTTCCTGGGTTAAAAAGTCGTTTTATACACTGGAAAATACGGTAGTTCAATATATATAATCCATTATATCTAATCCCATCAATATAGTCCAATTACCGTATTTTCTGACGTATAAAATGACTTTTTAACCCAGGAAAATCTTATACGCCCGGTCGTCTTATACGCTGGAAAGTACGGTACTTTTAGATTATTTTACATTGTAATAAATGACTTCATGTGGAATTAGGTTCTCCCCCTTGTGGTCAATTAGGTAAATTCCCAGGTTATCTGCTGATAGGATTTATATAATAGTCCATACATAGTTCTTATACAAATATAAAGAGCACACCCAAAGGTGCCTTTCAATTATCTGTTCTACTCCTCTTGTTTTTCAGATAAAGATTCTGAGACCCAAGGACATCACATGTTTTTCCAACAGTAAAAGCAGAGTTAATAACAGTAGTCTCCTCTTTCTACTTCACCAATTTAAATAATTAATTGTGATCCTGGTTAGAGGTCTGGACTTAATTCTGTGTTCTCTTCACCACTACACCATATCCTCCTGTGCTCCAGTCCTCATGCAGTGCCTGCTTGAGACATCCCACTAGATTTCCACATGGATCTCCATCTCCAAATGCTCAGATAGAATGTGTCATTCCTGCCACTACTGTTCCTTCCATCTGCTCCCCCGCTTGCACTCCCTGTTACTATAAAACAGACCACTCTCCACACAGTTGCCAAGTCAGAAACCTGAACAGTGTCTTCATTTCCTCCTTTTCTTTTGATCACTGGCAGCCAATTGATCCAAGCCCACCCATTTTCCATGGTAAGTATTTCTCATACCTTCCCTTGTTTCCATGCCCACCTTCCTCCACCTTACTCACTCCAGTCTCCTCTTCCTCCTCTCTCTCTATCTAGTCCATATACTATTTCTATCAAAGGTAAAGGCAGTAGAGTGTAAGGTGTAAGAAAACCACCTCTGATATCCAATTGCTCCACTGGAACCTGGCTCTGTAACTTTTTTAGAGCTGTAATGTTTTTTGTTGTGTTTATTTCTCACCTTCCTGCCCCTGGGTTTCCTCATCTACAAATGGATGTGATAAAAATGTCTACATTATTGGCTATGAGCTTTGCATGAAACAATGGTGTAAAGATCCTGGCATACAGAGAGCACTCAATAAATGTTAGTTCTCTAATCAGACTTTTTCAGTGGCTTTCATTTCAACTCCATGACAAAAAGCAAAATTCTATCACGATCTGTAAAGTCTTGATTCTCTGATCCTTGCTTACTTAGCCTCATCTGGTGCCACTCTTCTCTTTACTCACACTTTCTTCTCTAATGGCTTCCCAATATTTCCATGCTTTTTGTTTTTAACTTCCTTCCTTACTTCTCCTAGAAAAATTCTGCTTATCCATCAACTTACACTTCCTGTGTGAATCTTGATAAACTCATGAAACACTTTTCTTCCCTCACTGTGTGTGACACTCAACCACATTCAAGCAATTCCCCTGTCATATTGCTGTTGTTTATTGTCACACTAATTTCCCTGCTAGCAATTTACAAGCAATTGCTATGGGATTTTTAAATTTATTTATAACTTTAGGGCTTTATTTTTTTAAAAGAGTTATTTAAAATACCTGTAAGATTTTCTCTATAGGGTTACTTTTACTGAAATAGTTGTGAAATACCAATACTTTAAAATGTTCAGGTTTGGGGCATTGTCCATGAAGCTTTTTAAAATAGTAAGTCAAAATATAGTGGTTGCATCTTATCTGAAATCTTCCATTTTACTCACATAATAATTTCTTCCACCCTATTTTGGAAGGATACCAAGAATACTTTCTGGAAGTGACTCAGCTGAACTTTTGTATTTATATATTGCTACTCACTGAGCCAAGTATAGGAGCTCATTTCCAATTCATTGAATTAAAAATACTTTTTCCTTTTGGAACATATGAGCAAACTACTAATAAGGTATATAACCTTTATTCAATATTTTAAAGATGCTTTCTTTATGTTCTTTGATTCCTTGTTTCATTAGCCACACTTATCTGTTCTTTGAGATATGTGCTTGGTAAGACTAGTAGTTATCTATTATCTATATTTACTTTGGTTATTATAATGTGATTCTATTTTAATTATATAGTTCACATTTCTGATCTGTTTTTAAAATACAAAGCCACTATTTTTAAAGGTACTATATAAAGATAGTGCATTAAATATAAAGCCTTGATTTATGGAGAAAGAAAGAAATAGTATTGAATATATTTACATTTTACCAAAATTCATTCTAGAGTAATGACCTCCTCAGGGATCTCTCTCACTCAAGTCTCCTTCCTCCTCTTTCTCTTTCCAGTTGATACTATACTTTGCTTTTTGAAAACAAAAATGATAGACTACTCTGCAACCAGGTTAATTTTATTGCAGATAAAAACTACATACCTTGTAATATTTTAATTATTTGATTCTTCACTTTCTATCCTATACCATGATAATTCCTCAGCACATACTGTGTTCCAGCCAAAATCAAAATGAAAATAATGTACAGAAACATTGAAATGACATGAATGACCTTTGTTATGTACTCGCTCTATCACTAACTCATTGTGTACCCTTGAATAATTAATTGGTTACTTTTGGGAACTCTGCTCATCTACATCATCGAATTTATGAACATCATAAAGAAGTCCAGGAAGCCCTTGAACTGTTATCCAAAAATGTGTCTGAAATCATAGACTATGCTGCCTTACCCTGAGGCAGGCAGAGGATAGGATTAAAGTGTTTTTATTAAAAATTTTAAGCCTAATGTCTAAGTGAATGACCAAACCACCCTATCAGACACTACTTGTGGGCAATGACAACACTTTCCCTTAAAAAACAAAAAACCCATCTTGGGTGCATCTATTGTAGTGCAAAGATGGATGGGAAACTGAAAAGCCGGAGATATATATATATATATATATTAGATTAGGACTTCTAAAGAGCAAGTTTGGCTTGGTTGGTGTGGCTCAGTGGTTGAGTGTCAACCCATGAACCAGGAGGTCACAGTTTGACGCCTGGTCAGGGCACATGCCTGGGTTACAGGCTCGATCCCCAGTAGGGGGTATGCAGAAGGCAGCTGATCAATGATTCTCTCTCATTATTGATGTTTCTATCTCTCCCCTTCTCCCTCCCTTCCTCTCTCTGAAATCAATAAAAACTCACTTAAGTATATATACACATATATATATACACTGAGTGGCCAGATTATTATGCATTCAGAGAATCAGGGATTTAACCACCATTATTATCTGAACGCATAATAATCTGGGCACTTAGTTATCTCAAATGGGTATCAAAAGTATTCTAGACTTTTGCTGGAGATCAACCACCTATTTGCCCTGAGCTTTCTATCAGCCAGTGCAAAGGGGAAAACTGATAAGGTGCACGATTTATAGTATCTTTTATATCCAAATAAATGAGGTACTCAAGAGAAGTACACTGAGTGGCCAGAATATTTGTGTTCAGAGATCATAATAATCTGGCCACTCAGTATATATATATATATAATATATTATTATATATATATAATATATACTGAATGGCCAGATTTTATATATACGCAAGTTTGGTAGCACCATTAAGTCAGAAGAAACAGTGAAGAAGTGAAGACCAGGGCATTTTTCATTAAGTCTGATGGAAAGCCATTGAAGATTTTAAACAGGGCATAATCAAATTGGTTTGGCTGCTGATTGAGAATGAATTGGTAGGGGACATGTTAACGCAGACAGACCCCTTAGTAAGTTGTTACAAATCTTCTGGCAGGAGATGGTTATAGCTTGAACTAGATTAATGATTGTGGAAATGGATCTAAGGAGACCAATTTGAGAGATAATCAAGAGGTAAATAAGCCTAGGTTTTGAGGAAGAGAATGATATCAAATATGTTAGGTTCCTAGTTTTTCTGACATATACAGCAGTATGAAGTTTGTAAGGGAAGATTGTACTTTTTAATTACTGGAATATTATAGCTACATCAGGTTGGCACAATTTTTACTTGGTATTACCATTAGCAATCACTTTGGATGAGGTATAGAGCACATACATTATATTAAATATCATAGTTTGCTGAAATAGCTAAATAATAAGATGTATTTTCTGATATAATAACTTCAAGGAAAGAAAAGTGAATGAAAACAGTTTGATGAGATAAAATATATTAAGCTGAAGGAGAAATTATCTGAAAGATTACCTTGAGTCCAATATTCACCAGAGCTCCCCTTAATCTCATGTCTGCATTCAGTGGAGCCAAAAATAAAATCAGCAACACTTTATTTCACTTAATTCCTTCCCTTAGTCAAATAAAAGTTATTGAAAACATCAATTCAGTGATTATCAATTGCCTCCTTTATGCTAGTGGACACATAAACCACAAACACATAAAAGGCTCCATATGGCCCCCACCAAATCATGTGCATATCATTTATTCCATTTGCAATAAAAATTTAGATGCAAACATGACATTTGGCACTATATTGAAGTGGCTTACTCTGGTTTCTCTCAGTTGGTTGTGGGACAACATGACACACACTGAGTTTTTTCTCTCTCTGCATTTAGCCATTCAGCAAATATGAACTTTGTTAGGCATGGAGGCTCCGGGCTGCAATGCAATCATGAGAAAATGAGCATGATTTCTACCATTGAGAGTATGCAATCTCTGTCTTTCTCTACCACAAACACATAAACGAAAATTAAACAATTAAAATAAGTGTCATTATCATGGATATATAAGTGTCAATGGTTTCCTATCATTACCTACTTTAGAGGATTGGAGGCTGTCTCTGTGGGATAAAAGATACAAGGACTTCTGAAAGTTAAATAGAAGTAAGCCAGATGAAAGGCAAGGAGAAGGAGGGAAGTGTTCCCAGCTGTATACATATGTATACTCTAGCAGAGGGATATTCTGAAACCTAAAGGCAAGCGAGTCATACCACGCTGGAAGAACTGAAAGAATTTCAACAAGGCAGCCCTTGAAATACAAAGGGAAATTATAAGAGGTGAAAGGCATAGTTAAGCATGGGACCAGCTGATGAGGACACTTAAAACCACATAAGCACCATGACTTCATCCCAGTAAAATGGCACACAGTTGTGTTTTAATCAGAGAAATGTCATAGCTAGATAGGCATTATGAAGAACCGCTCTGAACTGGGGAGAAGAGATTGGAAGAGAACTAGGTAACTAGATTAGATAGACAGGAGGCTATCACAGTAATCAGGGAAAGAGATGATAGGAAGTCTGTACAAAAATGATAAGAATAGAAAAAGGTCAAGAAAAAAATCAAGAAATAGGTCAGATATCTTGGTATTTGATTGAAAGTAGAGAATGTGAAGAGGAGGATGGAATCAAGGATGAAACATGTGACCGGTGGTGCTGCCAGTTCCCTAGACAGGTCATACTGGAAGACAGCTGGGGAAGTGAGATGAAGTCTTCTGTTTCCAGCATGCTGAATTTGAGGTGTTTGAGAGACATCAATATTAACTATCCAGGAGAGAGTTTGTTGTATTTCCCTGAAGCTCAGGAGATAAGGTCTGCATAGAGATGGAGATTTGGAAATCAGCATACAGACGATGACTAAGATTTTAGGAGCAGTGCTATCACCCAGCACAGGCACATAAGTGAACAGAGAAGACAGTACTTCAAAACCCCAAGAAGGCCAAAGGCAGAACAGGGACCTTCAAAGAGTTCTAAGACATTATTTAATTTAAATTACCCAGAAGCAGAGAAAGAGACACAGATGAGCACAGTGTCATGGAAGCCAAAGGGAAAGAGCATTTCATAAGGAGAGTACTCAGCAGCATCAGTTGCTGTCTCAATGTCAAGTTAAAAAAAAGACTAAAAAGTAGACTTAATGACAAGGAGATCATTGGTGACTTGGAAAGAGCGACTTATGTAGTTAGTGGAGGCAGAAGCAGGATGCAGTAGGTTAAGGAGTGAGAGTTGGGTGAGAAAATAGAACAAGTATAAGCAATATTTCAAAAAGCTTGGCTGTGTAGTTGTCAGTGAATCTGCAGAGTCAATTGGGGAATGTAAAGGACCCAATTAAAATGTTTACAGAAAGGAAGGCCAACAGTTTCTTTTGGTTTCAAGGAAGGAATCTGTCCTTTCAAGTGAGATTAACTATCCAATCATAACCTGAGGGGAAAAGTGTTCTACCCAGTTTCAAATGGCAAAGATATGGTCTTGTACACTGAAAGTCCTCAAATGACTGTTTATACAGTTCTGGAGAAGAATGGTTGCTCAATAAACTTTTGTTTAGATAAATGATTACACTAATCTCTAGAAGAAAACTAGCTGTGCAGAAAATGACTTTAGAATATTTGTAAGATCTGATGTTACACCCCAAACTTTGGCTTATTCCATTGGTATTTTCATGGTCAAGTTTTTATAGTTGATTGCATATTATGCTCTGTGCTTTATCTCCTTTATGGACCAACTGCATTGCATTCGGAAATTCTGCTCTGAAATCTGGCCCTTATCCAGATTGCATCTTTCTTTGCTCGGTCAGGGCATGCTAGGAAATTGCAAATTACAATCAAGTCTCAATTTTGCAAAGTAATGATTTTAAAGGGCAATAATGCATAATCCAAAATGATGGTGAATTCATGAACCATTTATCTCTGCAATGTATATTCATTAAACTTGACTATAAGTACTTCTTATATGACATTCTTAACAAAATGATAAAGCATTTCAACTGAAATGATTCAAGGGGACTTGCAGGGTTTTCCAATTTCTCTATTTTTGCCTCCCACTATATTCTATTCCTATATCGCCTTTCATGTTTACATGACTCATTAAAATAAACTAACATATTGTACTTTTTAGGATGGAGAAGATAATCAAATTTCATCATTTCCCTATTATTGCCACCCTTCTCTATAGCTATGGTTCTCAGTCTCTGTCTCTCTGAAAAATTTTATTCACAAAAGAGGATAGCATAATAAACCCATGTATACATCACCCACCTTCAACAATGATCAGAAACTATTTTCACAATTGACTCCTTATTAAGTAACATTAACTATCATCTCTCTCTGCGATATTATGGATTCAGAAAGTAGATACTAGAACCCTCAGGAGGAGCGTTCGATATTATCTGTTCCAGCCCAGTCGCTCAGTGAGGAAAATGAAGCAAGCAGAGCCTTAACAAAGCACAGCTCTGATTGATAGTGAGGCAAGAGCGAGACATTGCCCACCTCTTCCTTATTCCCTCCGGTGAAATGAAGAGACTGCATTGCCACTGCCTTATTCTTGGTACAGAATATTTCCCAAAATTCACAGGAGAGCCACTCATGCACGTCTGTTGCAAAAGATGTCTACTCAGGGCAGTGCACCATGGCAGGGAAGCTGGAAACACACAGCGTGCAGGTAGTAGACACATTCTGCTGACAGAGCACCCATTCTTATCTCTGGCACGACCTGGTTCTTCTTGCTAATATCAACTGAATGATAGTTGAATAAGCACAAGTAATTAGTTTACAAATAATAAAAGATGATGTTTTCCCCTTTGTATTACATAGAAGACACACCAAAATATCTCTAATAAAGATGACTCCCACTTGATTAACAGGAATAAAATGCTTGCATAAATAGAATTAAATGTGCACATTTGGAATATAATTATGGATACAGATGGATAGAGATGTCAGTGTATATATACAACTCTCTTAACCCAAACTAGAGAAGCCGATTAGGATTCATAAACCTGCTCCCAGTCAAGGGGGAGAATCGGGGATTTAACCACCAAAGCTGAACAGTACAGTACAAGAAAGGCTTTGTGTAATAGCGCCAATCATTTCTCCACCAATGATGTCCTCCCCACCTCCTCTCTGACTCCCATCTGGGCACCTGCCCATGTACTTTTCACAGAGTATCTCTTCCCATAGCTTCGCATGGGGGCCACAGACTATATGACCCTGTCATTGTCTCTGCGACTTGAATTCTCTCTCCCCCCCACCCCACCGCCATGGGTGTACGTGCACATGCACACACACACACACACACACAGCACACAAGTTGGACTAGTCATTATCCACCAGGAGCAGAGATAGCCCATTTGCGAGGCAGCAAATGCTGAAGCTGAACAGAGATGGGCTTTCTGGGAATCCAGATACAATCACCTCAGCTCCCGATTATTCCATTTCCCAGTCCTGACTGAGGCCTGGTAGCATTTTTTCCCTCCGGAATCCTTCCAATAATCAATTCTTCTCTTTGCTTAAGTCAAAGTGTATTTTTTCCCCTCTTGAAGCAAATAATTCCTCAGCAGTGTGACATTTTTCAAAGCAACCGACCAGAGCTCTAGTTTCACATTGGAAGACTCATCTTCAAATCCCACATTGTCTGCTGCCTAACCGTGATCTTGAAAAAGTTATTTAACTTCTACGGGCCTCACTTTTATTAGCTATAAATTGAATGAGCACCCAAATATTAAATGAGATAAATCATATGTGAAAATAACCAGCAACTCAATAAATTCATGTTGACTTTGTCAGAGTTGAACCTATGCTCTACAAGTCTGCAATTTCCATAATACAGTTATGACAACAAGCTTTGTGACAAGAATATAAAACGTTCTGACTTCCGACCGGCAGCCTAGGGAGACCTCAGGGATGTCAGAGCAATTAGTCAAGCTGCTGATTCGCAATGCTTTGGCAGCAAGGAGCCCGTGGTCTAGAGACGGTCTATAAAATCTCCTAGCAGGTAAAGCACAGAGTAAGTCCTTCAGGACTTTTACTGCTATTCTTAATATCCTCTGGAAGAATCTGAGCTACCCTTTGATAAATGCTTAAATGCCCATTCACGGAACTCTGATCAGTTAATTCAGTTTTATTGATTTGTGTTGTGAATATACTATTTATATTCTTCAGTAATAATGTGAACAATAGAAAATCACACCACCATTGTAATTAAATGGCTTAATATACTTATGAAGATTTTTTTTTACTATTTCAAAAAGCTCAAATTCTAAAAAGGTGGGAATGGACTTACATTGGTTTTCTGGTTTTTGCTTCCAATATATGCTTCTAACAAGAAATCGGTTGCTTAATCATATGTCCCTCAAGGAATAAGGTATACACAACACTGTGCCTTGTCACTTACTATACATAAATTGATCTTTAATTTTTATACTTATGTACAGAATTAGTATATGAAAAAATAAGAAAAGTATGTGATGATAAGGGAAGCAAAATATACATTTTTATTTCCCCTTATGAAGAAAGATAATTTGGGGTTTTCACCTTGAAAAGTATAATGCTATTTGTGATTTATGTGAAATAAAAATTGTGATATATTTGCTTCACTTTGAATTGTCATGAATTATTGGTGTCACTGGGTTCTTGGAAAGTGCCTTTACTGGTTTGTGCAGTTGGCAATAATAAGAGTTCTTACCATGAGTTTCTTACTAAACTCTGAATATCAGTTAATTATAACTATACATTGACTGCTATATATATGAATATGTTGCCAAAGTTTTATTTTAATGTTGCCATACGTGTAGGGGCCCACATTTCATGTTTACTTTAGCTTAATACTTTCATCTTGAACCACTCTAATCAAGTAAGATTGAATAAATGAATAAAAGGATGAGCAAGGGGACAGTTTTATCGAGTGCCTGCTAACCTGCAGACCCTGCAGCACCTAGGTGCTGTCATTTACCTGGATGAAAAAGAAAAAAAGTTAGGTAAATAGGTATGTGAACTAACAATTAAGATGCTATTATGTTTCAACAAAGGAATACGAACATTGTCATGGCAGCATAGAGCTAGAATAGTCAAGTTTCATTAAAATGGTTTCACACCTGAGCTTTGGAATCTGAAGGTCCTGGATCCAAGCTCTTGCACTCTGCCAGGCAGTTACTCATAAAATGTGGAACCTCACCTCATCTGAATGGAAGATAACACAGCCTACATCTTAAGAAAATTGTTTTACGAATTAAATAATCAACGTGCGAAATGTTTGCTTTGGCACAGTCTGTCTGACATAGAATGAGGGCTTCCTGCCTGTTATCTGACTGTGAACTGGGCATCAGGGAGGTGTCTGGAGCACCAGGGCAGTATGGAGGATACCCACAGGAGTCCCAGTGGGAAAAGGAGAGGACAGAGCATGAGCAAGTCAAAACCTTCCTCAGCCTCTAGAGTCCGAGTTTCAAATCAAGGAGAGTTGATGTTTGTTCAATAATTTCATAATGTCAATGTGTATAACAAACCAATGGGCTGCTTGTTTAAAATGTACGCTCCATGCCCCCAAAATAAAATAAAATAAAATAAAATAAATAAAATATATACCCCCAGGCCCCACCCCAGGCATTCTGTTTCTATTAAGTATAGTGTTGGGGTCTCAAATCTGCAGTGTAACCTCATTTAGACAATAAGTAATGAAGATGAGCTCCAAAGGCCATTCTAGCTTGATTTTACTCTAAGTAGCTAAGTTGTCACATTGGATATGTAATTTAGCAGTCTTATTTTCCATCTTTTTATTCCAGAATCATGAGAACCTGACACCTATACTCAAAAAGTGCTTACTATTGGTTGCATTGAAACCAGCCAATTTGATGGTCTTTCTCTAGAATAGTCACAAATTTTTAAGCCCAATTCTTGAAAAAGGAACCACAATCAGAAAGATCAGAAATATAGTCCTCCGGGACATTTTTTTCACACACACTTATTTGTTTTAAATGTGTTTCCATTCTGGACTGTAAATTCCATTGAGGCACGCAACATGGGTACCTTTCTCACATCAGTAGCTCCACCAGCTAGTGCAATGCCAGCCCTGGTTAATGAAAAAGCATTCTGCTTTCAGGACAATGGGAAATGCTTTTGTTCCTTGGCAGGAGTTAGGAGTGGTAAAAGAGGTACAGGGCAGGGGTAGACTGGAGACATGGTTAGGAATTAAAACTAGCACACTCACCAATCTGATGAGCCATTAAAGAAAAAAAAAGGAACAAAACCTGTCAAGCTTCAAGACTAGACTGTGGGATAAGAGGATGTCTCTAACCAAGGAAGAACACACTTGTGGAAGATTAATTTCGTTTTAGAGATCATACATTTGAGATTATGCATTTGAGATATATAACCAGTGAATAGCTGCAGATGTGGATGACTGTCAAATTCTAAGGTGTGGCAAGTAGAATAATGGCCCATGATCGGATTCTCAGAACCCGTGAATGCTATCTTACAGGTCAAAAGGGACTTTGCAGATGTGATTAAAA
Source organism: Eptesicus fuscus (assembly GCF_027574615.1). NCBI lineage: Eukaryota > Metazoa > Chordata > Mammalia > Chiroptera > Vespertilionidae > Eptesicus > Eptesicus fuscus. The sequence continues at coordinate 30,380,249 of NC_072486.1, forward strand.
CTACCCATCTTGAAAGGGGAGGATCCTGGATTATCCAGATGGGCCAATCTAATCAGATAAATGTTTTTTCCAGCTGCAGGGAATCAGAAATGGCAGAACGTGCTGGCTTTGAAAATAGAGATGGGTAGCCATGAGCCAAGGAATGCAGGCAAATTCTAGAAGCTGAAAGAGGCAAGGACATGGTTTATGCCTTAAAGTCCTCAGGAAGGAAGGCAGCTCTTCCTATAACTTGATGTTAGCCCAGTGAGGTCTCTGTAGGGCTTCTGACCTACAGAACAAAGTAATAATACATTTGTGTTGTTTTAAGCCACTAGATGTGTGGTAATTTGTTAGAGTAGCGATAGGGAACTATTGCTAAAATACGGGGTCTGGGTGGAACATAAATATGTGTACCCATCCTTCAGATTTCTATATAACATATAAAATAATTTCCTCCCTTAGTGAATGCCCCTCCCTCTGTGTTTCCACAACCTTATAGTAAGTGGTGTACACGCAATCCTGGGTATTTCTCTGTCGGCGATCAGTTCTATTCTCCCCAATCCCACTCTCTTCTGGGACTGGAAGCCTGTAAACTGCACATCCCCAGAGCTGCTCACCAGCAGGTGTCTGCCACTCCACCAATGGGAGGCACCGGTGTGAGAGTGGGAGCCAGGAAAAGTTAAAAAGCCATAATTTTCTGTCTTGTGCTCTGGCTCTGGCTGCCTTGGTATCTCAGCACTCATGGACTGGGGAAGTGATGGGATAGTTCCAGCAGCACCCAGCAGTTGGAGGTACCAGCCACGCAGGTACAGTAGCCGTAGCGAGACAGCAAGCTCTTAAATGCCTGCAGAGCAGCAAGGAGATGGGTCCAGAAGCAGCAGTCGCAGCAGCAGGGCCATCGGAGGAAGGCTTGAGGGTCCAGGTAATACCAATTCCCGCTGTGCTCCTCCGGCCCGAGGGGCTGCAGTGACTTACTACAGTTACTAATCTCTGGGTTATGGCACCTGCCTCTTTTCTCTCCCTCTGGCTTTTCAACACACTTGTTAAAAAAAAATAAAAAATAAAAAGCTCTTGCATTGTACTCACTCTGAAAAGCTGAGAATGGTTTCTGTTATCATGACTAGACACTGATACAGACGCTTTTTGCAACATGAAGTGGCAAATGGTAGACATCAATTGAATACGTTCTATATATGCTAAGAGCAGAATGTATGTGTGCAAACGTTTGTATCTACACATGGACCTTAAATTTGCTCATAATGTGAACATATGTAAAATATCCACAACTCTTAGTCAATAGTATTTCCTCCTTTCAAATATGTAACTGTTATAGTAGTTTGTTTTTTTTTTTATTGGGGAGAGTAAGTGATAGAGGGAAAAACAACTGATTGGTTCATCAAAATTTTCCAAGGCAGAGAAAGATATTTATATGTAGTGATCAGGTTGCATGCTTATCAGCAAAGAGACAATAGCTTTACATTAAGTAACTATCCCTACAGAAAAGAGGAAAACCCCTTCTACAGCCAGCAACATCATAAAAACAACTCAATTCAACCTGATTTGACAAAAACAAGAAAAATAGAAAAGCCACTTTAAATGTATCATTGTCTTGGATGAAAGCTATATCAGGAGAGTAGGGCACACTGAGCTACTGAGCATTTTCATATAAAAGTTGTTAAAATGCACGGCTGCTATTTGCAATGGTGTATTAAATAGGAAGCCAACTGGCCTCCATGCCTGTACTTCCCTTCTCAAGAAAACACAGCTACAGTGTAAGAGCAATTTTATAGGGCCATTTGAAAGAGCAACAGTTTCAACAATCCATATTTATAAAAAGCCAGGGGCCGTCACGACCGAAACAACCAGACGGACAACCGAACAGGCAACGTGGGGCGACCAGGCCAGCAGGGGGAATTAGTGAGGAACAACCAAATGACTGAACAGCAGGCTGCATGGGGCAACCAGGCCAGCAGGGGGGTTAGTGAGGGAGGACTAAATGACTGAACAGCAGGCTCAGTGGGGCAACCAGGCTGGCAGGAGGGGCACTGAGGGATGATCAAATGACTGAACAGCCGGCTGCATGGGACAACCAGGTCAGCGGGTGGGGAGGGGGCAGTGAGGGGCGACCAGGTTCGCTGGGGGGCAGTTGGGGGTGACCAGGCCGGTGAGGGAAGGACAGTTATGGCAACCAGGCTGGCAGGGTGGGCAGTTAGGGGCAGCTAGGCTGTTGGTGGGGGCAGTTATAGGTGACCAGGCCAGCAGGGGGGGGCAGTTAGGGGCAACCAGGCCATCAGGGAGGTAGTGAGGGGCGATCAGACTGGCAGGCAGAGGTAATTAGGGGTGATCAGGCAGGCAGACAGGTGAGTGGTTAGGAGCCAGTGGTCCAGGATTGTGAGAGGAATGCCCGACTGCCGGTTTAGGCCTAATCAGGCCTAAACCGGCAGTCGGGCATCCCCCAAGGGTTCCTGATTGGAGAGGGTGCAGACAGGGCTGAGGGGACCCTTCCCCTGCCCCCCCCCATGCCCCGTGCATGAATTTCGTGCACTGGGCCTCTAGTTTGATATAAAAGTGCTGAGTTTCCAGTCAGTGCTCAGAACATTTTCTTTAATCCTTACCCAAGGGCATGCTTAGAGAGAGGGAGAGAGAGAGAGAGAAAGAGAGAGAGAAAGAGAGAAACATCAATGTAAGAGAGAAACATTGACTGGTTGCCTTCCTTAAACTCTCCAACTGGAATAGAACTGGCAACCTTTCAGTGCACGGGATGACACTGAACCAACTGCGCCACACCAGCCAGGCATCAGAACATTTTAAAAGGTCAAGGAAACCTGTTTTTGACAAAACAAGCCAGCTGCAGCAGCGATAACCATCGGCTGCCTTTCACTGTGCACTTACTGTATGCCAGACACTAAGTACTTAACATTCATTAACTCATTTGCTTCTTACCATGGTCCTATAAGGCAAGTCATGTCACCAGTGACCAAGCTAAGGCTCCCAGTGGTGAAGCAGTCACAGAACTAGTCAGAGTTGCAGTGGGAGGTCACACCAGGTCGGGTCAGTCCAACTCTAAAATCAATGTGTTTAACCACGTCTCTCTGCTGAATATATGAAAGGAGATTATCCATAATGCCACCTGAAAATTGTAGGGGCATGAGGGGTAACTGCATAACACAAGGCAAAACACATACATAAATAATACTACAAAACCCTCCAAACACCATGTTTTAATTTAAAATGTTAAATAAATATAAAAACATGCATCCTTTGTCACCAAGCAATACTGAAAAGAACTCATATTTCAGTAGCCATACGTGCATATTTCAACAATAAAGATTTAAAATAATAATAATAATTTTGACTTCCCAATTGAAATATTTTTCTGTTTCCAATTCTAGAAATCTTAAGCTTCTCCCAGACCAGCCTTCTATAACCAGAATTTTGCCTCACACACTGGTTAGTTCCAATTGACTCTTTTTCAAATCAACCTCCCCTCTTCTTTGAGAACTCAATTTAGGGGAAACTTTTTTGAGCCTCCTTGAGCTTATCATTAAGGTGTTTCTGAGGTCCCTAAGTGATCATTACCAGATTCTTCCATGGACATCATATGAAATTTGTGAACTCATACTATATAGCATATCGATACTGGAAGATAAGCATGGCATTTTAATAAAAATATATGATTCATTCTTTAAATATATTTAAATTCTATTAAACTAGGATTGATTAATATACACATTATTTGGGTTTTATCTATAATCTTCTTGGCAAAACTCCTATTTCCCTAGAAAAGCGAACTTGTATTTTATCATCATGCATGTGTGTGAAATTACAACTTTTGTAATAAAGTTTACATATCATTTGTACATAAATTTTGTTTTATTAGAAGTCCAAGCTAGACGTTTCTTTCCTTAAATCATTTATTATTTTCCACTAAATACATAATTCACGTCTCTCAAATAATGAAAACTCAGCAGAGCCATTTCTAACCATTTGCGAGAGATTTATAAATCTACATTATGGTCGGATCTTTGAATTTCAACAAGTAGTATTAAGGAAAAGATAATGAAATACTTCACAGATGTTACCCTGGATATAAACCATGTGTTTTATTAGCATAAATCTATTCATTCCTACCTAATCAGTATTCTTTTGTTCATTTGTTTCAAATCATTAGTAAGTTAGCTTTGGTCAGTCAAAGTAAAGTAGCAAAGTGAAGTCTAATTATCCACTCCACGTCAAAAAAAAAAAAAAGAGGGCCTTAATTCAATAGTTTACTGTCAGTTGAGCTGCAAATACATGTGTTCTTTGCTAAAACTCATTTTAATATATATTTTTAAAATAAACCAGATCATAATCTTGCATTAGGGCAGTCTTTGCCTTTGGAGTGTATGGGGCTTGATAAAGGATATACCAGGTCTTCCAGGGAGCTGTAATGCTCTGTATCTATACCTAGAGCATCAAAAAGCTGTACACGTATAATTTGTGACAATCTATATATTATGTTATTCTTCAATACAGAAGTTAAAAAATAACTTTCCATTTTGATAGCATTAGGTCAAGCACAGGCAATGTTGGTGATTTCATGAAATTATAGTTATTGCTTCAATGGCTTCCCATCACTTTTTTAAAAGTAATGTTCTCCCCCCTAGGAAATTTGTAGATGTCTAAATCAAAGACTACCCAAACTAAGAATAATAGCCTTAAGATGTGTCTTTAAAATGATCTTGTTTTGGGGTTCTTAAATTAGTCTTCTGAATAGATAATGTGTATATAGTTCAACAGAAAAATATCTGGGAAAAGTAAATACTATTTGAAATAGTGGGTGGTATTTTCCTAAATATAAAATAACATCTTACTGAGTTTACCACCTTTGAAGAATATAAAAATTCTACTCTGTTGAAAAGGAAGAAAATTTTATTCTTTGCAATGGTATGGATGGGCCTGGAGAATATTATATTAAGTGACATAAGCCAGTCAGAGAAAGACAAATACCATATGATTTCACTCATATGTGGGAATTAATGAACAAACTGAACTACTAATCAAAATAGAGACAGAGCCAAAACCGATTTGGCTCAGTGGATAGAGCGTCAGCCTGCAGACTGAAGAGTCCCAGATTTGATTCCGGTCAAGGGCATGTACATTGGTTGCGGGCACATCCCCAGTGGGAGGTGTGCAGGAGGCAGCTGATAGATGTTTCTAGCTCTCTATCCCTCTCCCTTCCTCTCTGTAAAAAATCAATACAATATATTTTTTAAAAAATAGAGACAGACTCATAGACCATGAGCAGGCAAACAGCTGGGAAGAGGGGAAAGAGAGGGGTAGGGATTGAGAAAAAAAAAAAAAAGAGAGAGAACTCATGCACATGGACAACGTGATGATTGCAGAGTGGAGGGGGATGGGTAGGGGTGGTAGAGGGCACAGAGAGGATAAAAGTTGATGGAAAAAATAAAATAATAATTAAAAAAAGAATTATCAGTATGCTATATTTCAAAATTTGTATTACATAAAAACTGTAATAAAGCATTTTGAGTTGCAGAAAGTTCAATCAATATATAAGAAAATAATACCAGTGCTGAACATGGAAGAAGATTAGTTAATTCTCACATAATTTTCAGTCCTTTACATGACTTAACAATAAAAATTTTCCAGATGTCTCTGAATAGTTGCAGGGAAGTCATGTTAAAAAGTGGGCAGATCTACCCTCCTGCTTCCAAAGAGCGCATTAAGGATCAGTGAGTAAATGGAAGAAGGAGGCAGAGACATTGGTAGAGACAGAAGACTGGGTGTTAATTACATTAGTCTCACAAGAGGATCAGTCACTTAGGGGGCAAAGTAGCCCACCCACCATTGGAAATGTTCACCCACATTAAGAGCGGTTGTGTTAGTTTCCTATGGCTGCTCTAACAAATTACCACAAATGTGCTGACAATACAAATCTATTATCTTACAGTTCTTAAGTTGGAAGTCTTTCTGGACTAATATCAAGGTGTTAGTATGGCTGTGATTTTTCTGGAGGATCTATAAGAGAAACTATTTATGTGCCTTTTCCAGCGTCAGGAAGTCACCTGCATTCCTTGGCTTGTGGCCCCTTCCCCTATCTTCAAAGCCAGCATCACAACATCCTCAGAGCTCTTTCTGACTCTGACACTTCTGCCTCCCTCTTATAAGGACCCTTGTGATTACACTGGGCCCACTTACATATTCCAAGATAATCTCCTCAACCTCCTTAATTATCTAACATCTGCAAAGCCCCCTTTGCTATGTAAGTTAAAAGATTCATAGGTTGTCAATATTATAACATGGTATCTTTATCATGATGATATGTTAAAAGGTATATAGTAGGAGGCTAAACTAGATTGCCAAGCACCCTCCAAAGTTTATATCCTATAAAAAAGCAAAGAAATCAAATATCTGTTAACAACTATATAAAAATTTTATTTGTATTAAGAAACTGACCATACAATAAACCTGACTCTCTTCATTCCAATTGATTACTATTATCTCTCTATGTGTCCACACTATATGGCTGGATATTTTAAATAAAAATCATTGTTTAGAAGAATCCCAAGCTCCTCTTTGAACAGTGGCTACATCCAGACTGATCCAAGAATGGACAAGTGCTAACAAAACCTTGTTGAAAAGTGTGCAGCTGGTAAGTTCAGGCAATAATAACCACTGATCAGGGAATTATTGTAGGTCTTTTGAAAGAGGAAGAGAGAAAGAGATTTAGATAAAGAGGCAGAGGCAGAGTGAAAGAATAAGAGAAAGATAGGGATTATGTACCACAATTTTTTTTCTCCTTACTACACACTGCTAAATAGAAAGAGAATGATCAAGTTCCTGACTTGCAATTCATTTCTCAGAAACTATTAAATATTCCAATGAAAAATATGGCTTAACTAACTCATGTATGAATTTCATCGATTTATATACAACCAATCTTCTCATGCAGCCTTTAACAAAAGATATGGAATAAAGTACTCTGCAATTTGGATTAATAGAAAATATTAAATTATGCTTGAAGCAATTGACCAAGTGATCTTGGTAGACATTAAAGTGAGAAGCATTACTATGAAAACAGTGACCACTCAATCCATCAGTAGAACAGTTTGCATTCTAGAAGATTCTAGTGAACTTGGGAAAAATTTCTCTAAGAAAAAAGTTTTCTTCATGGATCTACCAGTAGGACTAAAGGGTACATATTTATATCAATTAAATTCCTATTGGAATCCTTTTGTTTCATATTAAAATCAATAATAAACCAGAAGCTGTGCTCAGCTTTGGGGATATAAGGGTAACAGTAGACATGGCACGGAGGATCTCACATTTCACGGTGAAATTGAGACCAAGAAACAAATAGGTTCAGTGATAATCAAAGCAGAAAATGGTTGTGATAGCAGCCTGCAGGAGAAGCCCTGGAACCATGATAGGGAATTCAGTGTAGACACACATGAGGAACTAACTCTTTAATAAATCTGTAAGCATGGCCCAACGTATGAAGGGGAAAAAAAGGATCTGTGACAGAGAAAACAGCATGTACAATGGCATAAATTCTATAAACACTCGTCATAATCAAGAACTCAGAGTAGTTCAGTATGGCTGAACTACAGAATCAGATAGAAGAATAAAGGGAGTTAAAACTGACTATGTAGCTAGAGGCTGGATCATGAAGAATCATAGATACCACCCAACAGTTTTGAGCATTTTCAGATAACATGAATGCAATTGATATGGCCACCTCTATGTCTATTGACTTCACAAACAAATGAAGCAAATCAATGGGGAGAGTCGGACTTACATGGGTTCTCCATTCCCCCCCATCATTCAAAAAGGGGTCCAATTGTTATTTTCTGTTTAGATTATGATAATTATTTCATTCACAAAGAGGAAATGCATATAGCTTTTGCTTGCCAAGATGATGTTAGGGAATATAATTATAGCAAAATGGAGATTTGGAAAGGACATGTGGCTGACTATATTTGTTGCTCGGGAGGTAGATTGGGACAAGTGAAGTGATGAGTAATAGCTGTGGGAAGGAGAGCAGGGGGAGAACATTGGTAATAGGTTCTGAATGGAGATATGGGGTGGAGCTCTAAATTCTGAACTAGAGATGAAAGTCACATGTGGATGCCAAACAATGAAGGGACTTGTATGATTGGGTCAGGGGGCAGGCAGCATGGAATGGTGCTCCCCATTTGCAAGGGTTTGTACATCTGGAGTTAAAAGTATATGGCAACACTTATGCATCAACCAAAAAAGATACTTAAAAATTGATAATCATGCTAATGAAAGGAATAAGAATCGATGACAAGGAGAATAAGAGGGAGGGAAAAGATTGCTTAGAAAAAATTGGCAGTATTTATTTTAAAATAAAATATATTCTGCCTCTTACACCCACACAAAAGTGAAATAAAATTTGCCAAGAGGAATTTTCCAATTGTCAAAGCAAAAAATTGGCAGCCCTAATTGTACTTGCTACAACTGAACAAAATGAATACTCTCCATGAATCATTCTCAAAACTGTCCAGTACAAAATCCTAAATGGTATCCCTATATTTGGATAGTCTATATTTTATTATTTATTTATAGCCTGCCTTGCTTTCACAAACAGGCCTAAGACATCTGAAAGCAACTTTATATATTAAAACAATAAAATATAAATGTAAAAGAATGAGAGCTCAGGAAAATAGAGTTAAAATAAGAGCTATATTTGGGATAGAAGATGAGCAGAGGTAGGGACATGATGTTGCTTTAAAGGCCAACATCAATCTTCAACACTTGGTTAAGCCACAGCTTTGTCCCAGGGTTAGAAGAAAGGAAAAATAGTTAACTCTATAGTTCTCTTTATCTGTGAAGAAAAATTACTAGTATAATAGAAATATATGTTTAGATTTTAGGTATCAAATATGAATAAAAGAGACTTTAGTTCAATGCATGTTGTCGGGGTCCATATCAGGAAAAATAAGATCATTAGTGAATATCATTAAAAGCCCTATTTTAAATACTATTTCATATCCTTTTCCATGTTTTGTCTTCAATAAGCTAAGAATGCCTTAGTGAACTGAGAATACTATCCAAAGTATGTTGTAAATCATCTTTCCAGAATTTCTTTTCAAGTCCAAAAGTTACTTCCAATGTAAGAGAGACTATGGAACTTGGAGATTCGTATATTCCTATTATTATCATAACTATACTATACATGAAAATATATCAAATGTTTAATTTCTCTCTCCAGACCTTATTCACTAAGTAAACCTGATTTACAAAATCTGTCTATAAAAGGCTGTTGCCTGTCATTTTATAAAGATTACCTGAAAAACTATATTTGTTAAAACCAAATGACATATTTGAGCAAAGTAGCCCTTTTATTTCAATTTTGATTCAAATTATTTTCTACAAAATATGTACATATATACTAAAAATTATTCTGGCGGTGTGCATTTTAAATAAACCAAACTCACACTAAAATACACTTCATAAAGTTACTTGAAATATGTATTTCTCTTCTTGTTTCTTGCTCTCAATACACCCCTGAACCTACTGACATTTCAAGCTCCATTAACATATGAAAAATATGTATCTTAGTGCTCATGTATTATATGACAAAGATTTCACAGTTACAATTAACACCAAATTTTTTAAAACTATAAGTGATTGTTTTGTTAAATACAGTCCCCATTTAGCCTACCTACTATGCCAATCTGTTTTATTCTTATTTTGTTCCCAAATTATGGGGGAAACCTAAAATAGAGTTTATCTTAATTGTATACCGAAAAGAAACAAATCAAGGGATTTGATTCATCAAATTTTAATTACAAAATAAATGCTATATAATCTAATAAAGTCGCAATGCACTCAAATACTCATCTGATTCATCTTATCATGCAAACTTTCTGAAGTCAGAGAAAAATAAATTTAACTCCTAGAAAGTTGACACTTATTTTTTAAAGCATAAATGCCAACTACTAGTTTCTGAAATTAGTTGGGGAAAAGAAAGAATTGAAAAGGCAATGAGAAGAAAAGAGGCTGCTTAATACAATATTTGACATGAGAAAGAAAACATATTATAAGAATTGTAACTGAGTCTTCTTTATTGAAAATATCTAAAAGTTTTCATATGAAAGGCAGCATTATGCATTCATGAATTCAAGAACAGGAGGCAGGTGACTTTTCTATGGGAGAGCATATCTTTGTAATTATTTTTTGGCACATCAGTTTGAGAGCATTTTGTATGTGTTTAACTTGTACTTATTAAGTATAATGAAATACATATAATTGAAGATCATAGATATTAGAAAAAGGAACAAGGTTGTAACTGACTCATTTCCTCATTTAAGGAGTTCTCTGAATAAATGCACCCTCAAGATAATCTTTTCCAGAACTTCTTTCATTTTTACAGATGCATTTGTAATTTTTAAAAGGGAGCTTTATAGGAATGTTTTAGCTCATCTAAAATGCTTGTTAGTTGGAGGTAGAAGAGGGTAAAGGGGGGCAGATAAATGGTGAAAGAAGAAGACTTGACTTGGGATCATGAACATACAATATGCAGATTATATATTATAAAATTGTGCATCTGAAAAATAGAAAAATAAAAAATAAAATTATTTTTGTATGTCAGCTACTTCTATTAGGCACTTTATTTGGATAACAGAATAAGATCACAAAACAAAACAAAATAACAACAACAAAATTCCAAGAACCCTGATTTGTTATTCAGATGAAAACCCCAAGAATTATCTTCACATCCAAATACTTCAGGGGAAGACAATAGGCATTTCCAGAAGCAGATATTCCTGGATGGTGCTTTCAGGAATAATCACTTCTTAAGAAGTATCACTCTATCTAAGATTCAAAACAGTGGTAATAAGCTCAATCTGTACCCCAGATACAATATATAACTATGATTATCATTAACATTTCATCAATAGATATTCTGAATGACAGTCTTACTATTAACCTTACCCAGATTAAGTAAACTATAATAAATCATACTTGAATCTAAATATGACAATTTTGAAATCCATAAAATAACTAAGAATCTATCCCAATACATTTTTGACACTACATGGAGGATATTACTTGTTTCATTGCATTCAAACATGCTGATAGAAGAACTTAGAAGTTCACAAAGAAATTAATTTACCAATGGACTGTTTTCTTATTGAATACTTCAGTTATTGTGACAAAGTTTTACCATCAACATATTTGATGATAAAAAAAAAGTTCATGAAGTAATGTATAGGCTAACTATTTATGCTTCAGCACTGATAACAATGGGTGTGTGTGTGTGTGTGTGTGTGTGTGTGTGTATCACACAGTGATTTGAAAAGTCATCATTCAGACATATTATTTCAAAGTTCTGATAGGAAAGGTTGTAATATCCTAAAATAAAGGAGGATGCAAATTTATTTTCTAAAATTAGAGATTTTTAGTATTAAACACTATGCAATACTTTCTGTCATTATTCTTTCCTTTATCCCTGGATTTAAAGTAACATAAACCATCTTAAACCAATTATTCACATTCTGATTAGCATGTAGGCAGTATTCTATTTTTTCCATACCAAGTTTCCAAAAGGAAGAGAGATGCCACAGATAAGACATTTGCATGTTGTTACTTTGAAGACAGGAACTGAATTTCACTCTAAGATTTTCAATTTGCTGATCTGGGAAAATTGTTTGGGGATAAAATGCTTTATTTATTTCTCAAGTATCCAATTAAGTATTTATTATAAGAATTCCATATAATGATTCCATGTTTTCTAAATGAAAGCCTTTGAAATTTTATACACACACATATATATATGTATATATATATATATGTATATATATATGTGTGTGTATATATATATATATATATATATATATATATATATATATAAAATCATTCCCTTTTGCACTGTCAGTGTAATATCATGTGTTCAGATTCTACAAACCCGTGATTTGAACATGACAAATGTATACAACTCCTTTAAATATATAGCTGAAGAATAATACCTATAAGACACTGATATATTGAATTCATATTAGATGCATTTATATCAGAACTCAAAAGAAAAAACTCTTATTATGTCAAAAAGGAAAGGTGACTTTTCTCCTTTCAATAACAAAGTTACAAAATAGTCTCATTCAATAGTGTTATGTGCTACTTTTAAACAGCTCTTTTAAAACAAAAATATAGATTAAAATAAATTACTCTTAGAGTTAAGGAGTAAGAACTAAAGCTGAAATATTTTATATTTTAGAATTTAATGAGAGTGAGTTAAATCAACTAATGATATCCCAATCCATATAAACTGAGTCTCAGTGAGTGCAAATAATTAATGTCATTTATGTAGAGGTCAATTTGAAACTATTCTGAGCACTAAATTTGGGGAAAAAAAAGTACTATAGAAGTAGCTATTGTTTTAAGAAAAAAATAAATTTACCTTATGAATATGTGAGTTTAATATTTATACTGATTAAAAAAAACCCTCAATAAATGTAAGTTAAACTGAAAGTTTGGGGGATGTGTATTGATGATTATAAAAAAGAAATGATGTATAACCAGAGTTTTTAGCTTCATGCTTCACAACTCATTCATAAAGAAGGCAAATATAAACTCATCTAGACCAGGGAACTATTACTTAAATGCCCAAAGGTCTAGGGTACAGAAGGTACCTATTGATTTTAGGGAGAAAGACTACTGTTATACAATGTGAAAGCAACTCTGACTTGTCTAACAACCTGCCAATGGCAGAATGAATGAACATCAATTTTTCATGTACTGCCAAGCTCATGTGAGAGACTATTCAAACCTTGAAAATGCAATTCAAATTCAATAGCAAAATGTAAAAGAATACAAAATAAATCAAGTTCACAGTACATATACACACTAATTTAGATGTTTTCAAATTATGCAAATGTAATTTAACTCAAATGTATAGATATTGGCGAGAACAAACCAGAGAGTTAAAAGTATAGTGTCTAGCTAAGAATAAATTAGTACTTTAGTAAAAACCAGCCCAATATTAATGAAAATAGTGTCCTGTGGGTGTGAGCGCCTCATCAGCCAGCAGAATCATGAGGAGGATGGACTGTCTTCTCACATCCACAGTCACCTGTCCAGTCCCTGCAGGTCAATCAGGCTCCTGGGAGATGAGCGACCACAGTGGGAGAGGAAGGACACTTTTTACCAAGTGACATAAATTTCTTCTGCAAACCCTTTAGATTTGGGAAGATTAACACCATATTTTAACCAACTCAAATAGAACTAAACAATGTAGAAACTATGAAGTGATTCTCCCTTTACCCTGTGAATTATTACGGCACATATACTACAACACAGTATCCAATTCAGATTCCCATAACCAAAGACAGGTTTTTGGAAGACAGCCACAGAGATTATTAAAGGTTGAAAAATAACACCTATTAGAAAGGGGGAACATGAGCGGTTTTCAAGGCGAAATGAGCTTGAAAAAGAAGAATTTGAAGGATTTAAATTGCTATAAGGAACATTCTGACACTGTGGTTTGGTAAACATTAAGGTGGTTTGCTGAGACTACGGAAACTCCGATCCTGAAAATCTTTAAACACAGGAAGGATTCTGACCGCAGCTGCTCAGGATCAAATGTGGGCTTTATTCAACTGAAACTCTCCCCGAGTCTTCCAAGCCTATGAATTTAATTGTAAATGCCAACACAAACAGTATATTCCATCAAACACTTCTGATTCGGCACCATACAGCGGTTGGTGGGGAGGGGAGGGGGGATTGGCAGGATCCACTTTTTACAGTGCATGAAAGCATGTGAGGAAATACTTTGTCACAATTAGGAGTCCTAGTGGTATCTTTGGGTTCTTGCACTTCCTTGTTTAGATTTCTCGTGCAAATCACATATAGCACTTTTTAGAATATATTACAGGTTTTTATAATATATTACAAATTTGAATAATTCATGCAAATGAAGCAATAAAACATGATGGAAAGTACCAAAAAGTAAATAAATAAAAATCAGGCAACCGAAGTTTTCCTTCCTTATATCATAAAGACCAAAAATACTGGGTTTTAGATTAAACTAGAAAAATTGTTCTTTACGTTTAAGACATGTAGTCACTAATAACCCAAAACTTTAAAAAAATACATCATGCCACAAATGCTTTCTTGAAGTGCATCTTAATCCTTAAAACATTAGTCCCTATATAGTATGTACTAAGGGATGCATTAATACTATATTAAAGTCATAGATTCTGGTCAAAATTATTTTTTAGAAAAGAATAAATCAAAGAGTCAGCCAAATTGAATAGCTTACTAAATTAAATAGCAATCACTCACATTGCATGTGAATACATTTGTATATAACAACAAACTGTCCGATTCCTCTTTCCACAAAGAACTCTTGGTCTTTCCTGGGAGAACCCACATCGTTAAGCATTAGAATGAATCAAGTTTCCACATCGAACACCTTTACCTGTGCCAGTACTCTGATGCACAATATTTAAAAGTTTATTTTCTTCTAAAGTAGCAGCAGCATTATTCAACTACTCCCAACTGCTGACTTCACAAAGCATGGTTAGAAAGTGCCATTCAAACTTCCTACACTGTCCAAATCAGCAGATCCATACCTGGAGGCAGCCAGCAGGAGCTACCCGCACAGCCCCTCAGTGAACAGCATTCAGCAAATATTTGCACTAGAAATGCTAATGAGTGTGTTGAAGATACACATGTAAACACATACCCCTAACAGTCAATAAACTGCATAAACAGACACAAAACCCTATAAGATAAGGTCATTATCCACCCCCCCACTCAATGTGCCAGGACAGTATCTCTTTTTGTTTACAATGATTTTGAAGGCGAGCGTGTGCGTTTTGTGGTATCTGTGTGTGTGTGCGTGTGCGTGTGTGTGTGTGTGTGTGTGTGTGTGTGCGCTCGCGCGTGTGCGCAGGTTACCGGAGAGGGAGATCCGTTCTTGCAGAGGGGCCCTCGGAAGACTCCTTTAATGCCCCGGTAGTGCCCATTGCTGAGGTGTCTCGAACTGATGACCAGGTAACAAGCCATGTGGGTCCAGGCAGACAGGAGGTACAGAGTCGCAACTTCTTACCAGGCGAGCAGCCGCCGAAATGCGGCTGGCTTCTCAGGAGCAACGGCGACTGCCCCCTCCCGAGGAGAAGTGGCCAGCAGGACGCGGGGGGCGCGCGTCCCCGCTCCTCGCCCCGCGCGCTGGGCTCCCCCGGCCGGTCCCGGCTGCTCTGCAGGCGGCGGCAGCCACCACCGATCACTTAGGGGACCCTGCGAGCCAGTCCACATGCTGCTCTGACCAGGTGGCGGCGAGGTGGCTGCCCCTCCGCAGGGCCGGAGAGATGGATTTTTCAGGACAACTTCCTGGGGCCGCCGGGGGAATCGGGAACTCCCCTCCTGCTCCTCCTGCCCCGGCCTGCGCTCCGAGGCCAGCCCGGGGATGCTGGGCGAGGGTCCCCAGCCTCTGGCGGGGCGACGGCGGCAGGCTGCGCTGTGGGCTGCGGCGCCGAGGATCCACCAGCAGCAGCCGGTGCGGGGAGTGTGGCGGGGAGTCCTTGGGAGCGAGCGCCAAATCCCTGCGCCCGCGGCAGTGGCGGGGGAGGAGATGGGGAAGGCGACAGGCGGGCTGGGGAGCACAGGGAGTTGGGGACGCAGGGATGGGGAGCGGAGCTGGTAGCACCGCAGCTCAGAGCAGTCGGGGCGCACGGGGTGGCCCGCCGGCCGGGCTAGGAGGTGACAGCGGCCGTGGCGACGGCGGGAGGCTCAGCATCCTGCCATCAGCCGCCCGGCCCGCTGGTCCCTGCACCGCATCTGTGGGCCAAGTTTGCACTGTTTGGGGGCAGAGGCCTGGATGACTAGCGTGGTCTGCAGGGAGGAGAGGAGCGGGAAGGGAGCGTTTCCTTACCCTCCCTGCCAGCGCACCCTCAGCAGCTCCTCTGCACTCGGGCTGAAGGCCGGCTTAGCAGAAGCCACAGCTCCCCCGCCGGGGGTGAGGATGAGTGTGGCAGCCCCAAATAGGGCGGACACATTAGATGCGCTGTGGCAGGTCACGGATGGAGAAGGAAGCAAGTTTTAGATAGAAAACTTACATAAGGAAACATGCGTATGTGTGTATATACATACATACATACTCACAAATCATCCTGTATCTTCAGAGAGGCAGCTATTTTGGGTCTGTAAAGTACTTTCTGTCTTCACAATCTCTAAAATCACCCATCGGAAATGTTATTTTTAACGGACCTTGTATCCTTTACTCTAAATCAAGCCACCAGGGTGCGAGCTGCACTGGGAATAAAAGACTGGTGCAGAAGAGGGAAGGGAGGCCTTGCAGAGTCAGAAGGCGCCCGCTCCCCCACCCCGCTGACCTAATGGGGTTCTGTGATCCCTCTCACCCCACCTGGAGGGCCTGTGCTGGCCAGAAGATGAGCACAGGGATGCATATATCTTTGGGAATACGTGTTTTTGAGTTTTCCGAGTAGATACCCAGAAGAGAGACTGCTGGGTCCGATGGTAACTCTATTTTCAGTGTTTTTTTTTTGTTTGTTTTTTTGAGGAACCACCATGTGGTTTTCCATAGTGGCTGTACCAGGCTACATTCCCACCAGCAATGAATGAGGGTTCTTTTTTCTCCACAACCTCTCCAACACTTGGTATTACCTGTCTTGTTGGTAACAGCCATTCTCACAGGTGTGAGGTGGTATCTCATTGTAGTGTTGATTCGCGATTCCCTACTAGATAGTGAAGCTGAACATCTCTTCACATATCTGATGATCATTTGTATGTCTTCTTGGGAGAGGTGTCTGTCCATTTATTTTTTTAAATGGGACTGTTTGGTATTGAGTTGTATACGTTCTTTATATATTTTGGATACTAACCCCTTGTTGGAGCTGTTGTTTGCAAATACCTTCTCCCATTTGGTTGATGGTCTTTTTGTTTTGTTGGTGGTTTCTTTGGCTGGGCAGAAGCTTTTTAGTTTGACATAGTCTCATTCACTTACTTTTGCCTTTACTTCCCTTGCCTTTAGGGTCAGATTCATAAAATGTTCTCCAAGACCAGGGGCCATAAGTTTAGTACAGGGGTCCTCAAACTTTTTAAACAGGGGGCCAGTTCACTGTCCCTCAGACCGTTGGAGGGCCTGACTATAGTTTAAAAAAAAACTATGAACAAATTCCTATGCACACTGCACATATCTTATTTTGAAGTAAAAAAACAAAAGGGCAAAAACACCCGCATGTGGCCCTCGGGGCGTAGTTTGAGGACGCCTGGTTTAGTACCTATGCTTTTTTCTATGTAATTTATTGTTTCAGGTCTTATATTTAGGTGTTTCATCTGTTTTGAATTAATTCTTGCTCAAGGGGACAAACTGTTACCTAGTTTCATTCTTTTGCATGTGGCTTTCTAGTCCTTCCAGCACTATTTATGGAAGGGTCTTTCTTTATTCCATTGTGTGTTTTGGGCACCTCAGCATTATCCATGGTGGCCAAGGCATGGCGACAACCAAGGTGCCCTTCAATAGATGGTTGGATAAAGAGGATGTGTCAATGGAATACTATTCAGCCATAAGACAAGATGAAATATTGCCATTTGCAACAACATGGATGGACTGTGAGAATAGTATACTAAGTGAAATAAGTCAATTAGAAAAAGCTGAGAATCATATGATTTCCTTTATATGTGGGATATGAAACTGAATCTCAGAGACTCAAGCTGACAGCAGCATGGTAGTTACCAAAGGGAAGGGGGTGGGAGGAGGTAGAGGGTAAAAGGGGCCAAATATATGGTGATGGAAGATGATTTGACTATGGGTGGTGGGTACACAATGCAATATAGAGATCGTGTACATAGCAATGTACACTTGAAACCTGTATAAACTTATTAACCAATGTCACCCCAATATTTTTAATTAATTATTTAAAGGTTGCCTCATTTCCCTCATTTGTCTTATCCCTGGAATTAATTGCAAGGTTAAGGCTAATGCTCTCAGCCCTCTCCCCAGTTTTCTCCTTTCTGTCCCCCACAATGCTCCATTTGCATCCTGGTGGACACTGAGGACCACTCACAAATGACAGAAACTGATAAAAGAAAACAGGCGATTAGTTGTTTTTTCTAGTCAAACAACTCAAAAACCTCTTAAGCAATGTGTGTGTGTATATATATATATATATATATATATATATATATATATATATATTCCAATTGAAATAACTATTGTAACTGCCCAATACAGGCTTGACTTTTTTTCATTATTACAATAGTTTATGTCCTTAGTATTTATTAAGAAATACACAGATGTATTTCTCATTTTAAACACTTTTTAAGTGTTTATAAAGTGTCTTAATATGTAAAGTGAAAATGCCAATTCCTTGCAAACTTTGAATGCAAAATTACTGAAACTGAGATAGTGCAATGTAAATCTTGTAGGAATTGTTTATTTTGTAACTATCTTGTTGGTAAGAGTTTTTGAAATTAAAAAATATTATGGGTAGTGACAATACATATAACACATCCACCTTTTCTTTCCTGTTAAGACACGATGTGTTTAACGAAGTTTTGTTTGTTAAACTTAGAGTTGAAAAATGTTTTGTGAAGCTGAGAATAAGTAATATTACTCACATATGGACATTAGGTCTATTCCATACAAATAGTACAATGTATGTGCAAATAGTAAAATTTCAAAATCAAGAGAAGGTTTTGACAAAAAATAAATAAAGGAGATAGTGTGGCTCAGTCTATAACCACTGTTTCTTCATAAATGTCAGTAGAAAATAGCATTGAAAATCTAAGTGTAAGTATCCTTAAATGGACTTGAAAAATGAATGATGTCACATGTTATGAATAACAGTTCCAAGGATATTATGCCTTCTTTGTTAAGCAAATATAATTCCCAGTGATGTTTAATTATTTTTAAGAATCAGGTACACATTTCTAAGATGAAAAGACTGACTTAAGTAATCAAAATGGATACAATCAAGCCTGGCCAGTATTGCTAAGTGGTTAGAGCATCAGCCCTCTCACTGAAGGGTCTCGGGTTTGATTTCCAATCAAGGGCATGTACCTGGGTTGCAGGTTCATCTCTGGTCAGGGTGAGTGGGGGAGGTGATGTGTCCCTCTCACATTGATATTTTTCTCTCTCTCCCCCTCCTTCCCTCATTCTACTCTCTAAAAAAATGGAAAAAAAATATCCTTGGGTGAGGATTAACAAATAAAAAGGATACAATTAAAATACATAATCCTATTGTAGTATTTTTTAATTGAAATTATCTGCTAAATATCCTGGCATTTTTGTTCATTTGACTATTGTCCTATATACATCTGAGTTTTCCCCTAAGAAACAATCCATTTTTATAGTAATGTTTCAAAGACTATAGTAATTTTCCTAAATTTCTTTAAAATTATTTAATATTTGAGGTCATTCTTCTTTAGAAATGAATTATGCCAATTCTATTAATTTGCCATATTTTAAATCGGTTATGGTTGTTCTTTGCTTTTCTTTCTACTTTTACTCCATCCATCTTAAAATATCAAGGGGGAAAATTGGCACATATGCTACTCAGCCAATTTTAAGAATAGTTTTTAAAACAAACAAAAAAGAACAGCTACCTTCTTTTGATTGCCAGATTATGATTGATATCTATCATTGTAATGTCCTCATAGTCAACAACTCCCCATCATTGCTGCCCACATTCCAGATGTGGTTTGATCAACCTGAAGAAACATGTGTGTTTTTACTTATTTATTTTTTAAATATATTTTATTGCTTTTTGACAGAGAGGAAGGGAGAGGGATAGAAAGTTAGAAACATCGATGAGAGAGAAACATCGATCGGCCGCCTCCTGCACACTTCCCACTGGGGATGTGCCCGCAACCAAGGTACATGCCCTTGACCAGAATCAAACTTGGGACCCTTCAGTCCTCAGGCCAACACTCTATCCAGTGAGCCAAACTAGCTAGGGCAACACGTGTGTTTTTCTTTGCAGAGTTGCTATAGTCACAAAATTGTTCAGTTGTATTAACTTCTCTTTTTACTAAAGGAGATACTTTCTTTTCACACCCAGACATTAAACATTCAAGGAGAAAGTGAGAGGAAAGTAAAACACTTCAAAATAAGCCAACATTGAATGAGTTTTAGATACAGGTCGAATTCTATTCCAGCAGACAATCTGAAAACCAAACATCATGTGCAATTTTATAAGGCCCACTCATTTAAAGCAATAATTGATCTGATGAGTTTTCATTCCATGAAAGGGGATATGAATGGCAAAGGGCATGGATTTAATCCCATAACCAATTTGTTGTTTCCACATATTTCCTGATGCATGACTGTGTCATGGACAGAGTGAGAACATCTCTCTTCCATTACCTTTAGTCAACACATCCCAAATGGATCCCCTTATCTCCATATCCACTATCCCACCTCATTCTAAGCTAGCATCACCTCTTGGACCACTGCAATATCCTCCTAACTAATCTTCCAGCTCCCAATGTCATACACAATTTGCTCTCCATATCTACGAGTAACATCCACAGTGATAGTTAAAACATAGGTCATATCCTATGTTCAACCACTTAATGGTTACATATTGCACTCAGAATAAAACCCTGCTTGCTGCAGCCCCTGCCCACTTTCTTCTACTGCATCCCCCTCTCCCTGGGCTCCTCAGGATGTTCCCCACACACTCAGCTTGTCTCTCAGGAGAGCCTCTGCTCCAGCTGTTCCTTCCCCCAGAAATGTTCTTATCTGAGACTCATCAGGAAACCATCTTCTTGGTCACATTTAAAGACTGCCTGTTCAGAGAGGCCCTCTTGACTACCGAAGCAAGTAGAGCTCTCTGGGATCTCTCTCCCACAAAAAAACTCTTTAAAAGTAAAAGAATAGATTCGATTTTTTCAGAGAAGTTTTAGGTTTACAGAAAAATTGAGCAAAAAGTATAAAGAGTTCCCACATAATCCTCACCCTGTCCTCCCAACACACAGTTTTCCCTGTTATACATGTCTTGCTTTCGTGTGATACTTTTTTTTTATAATTGATGTCAATATATTGATACAATATTAACTGAAGTCCATAGTTTCTATTAAAGTTCACTCTTAGTGTTATACATTCTATGGATGTGGACAAATGTATAATGGCATGTATCCAACACCACAATATCATACATGTATTTTCACTGTTCAAAAAAGCACCCATGCCCCATCTATTCCATCTTTCTTCTATTCCCTGGGAACCACTGATCTTATTACTTTCTCCCTATTTTTGACTTTTCCAGAATGTCACATAGTTGGAATTATACAGAACAGAACTTTTTCAGATTGCCTGCAAGGATCTGGAATTTACTCACATTGTGATAGGAGTTTAAAATTGGAAAAACACATTTGGGAAATTGTTTGGCAGTATCTCCTAAAGCAAAACTCTATTAATGCCATGACCTAGAAACTTTATTCCTAGGTAAACACCAAAGGGAAATGAGTACTTATACCCATCTCCTGCCACAAGCAAAGGGGCAGAAGGTTAGTACATTTGTCATCATCTATATATATAAAAGCCCAGCAACCCTTACAGCAGAACCACCAGAACGACCAGTCGCTATGATGCTCACTGACCACCAGGGGGCAGACGCTCAATACAGGTGGTCAGTGCACTCCCACAGCAGGAGCACCACTCAGCCAGAAGCCCAGCTCACGACTGGCGAGCACAGCAGCGGTGGTGGGAGCCTCTCCTGCCTCTGCAGCAGCGCTAAGGAGGAGCAAGCCAAGCAGTAAGGAGCGAGCACGGGAGCGATCAGGAGTGAGCAGGCAGGCGGTTAGGAGCAAGGAATTCCAGATTGCGAGAGGGATGTCTGACTGCTGGTTTGGGCCTAAACCGGCAGTCGGACATCCCCCCAGGGGTCCCACATTGCAGGAGGGCGCAGGCCGGACTGAGGGCCCTCCCCCCACATGCACAAATTTTGTGCATTGGGCCTCTCTAGTTTGATATAAGCATAGAAGGTGAACTTAATGGAATCAGGGGCATAGAAAGGGAGTGGACTGACAATTCTCGGGGGGAAAGGGGTGTGGGGGGGTGTGGGAAGAGACTGGACAAAAATAGTACACCTATGGATGAGGACAGTGCAGGGGATGTAAGGGCAGAGGGTGGGGTGGGAACCGGGGGGAGGGGAGCTATGGGGGGAAAAAAGAGGAACAACTGTAATAATCTGAATAATAAAGATTTATTAAATTAAAAAAAAATAAAGTCTCATACACTTTTTTGGTCCATGTGCAGAGCAATAGTCCAAACCACTGTTGTGCAGCACTGCTCCAAACCAATGCCTAGGTAGTGGTCTGGGTTCACTTTCATCACATTGAGAAGCAGACTCACATGGAGGGTATAAGTAGAGTAAGGTTAGCATCTTCCCAGGAAAGGGGCTGGACCTGATGCAGAGATGGAGGTAGGCGATGACCTTATACATTTCATGCCCTTCAGGAAAGCGTTCGTCGTGCTCACTCCCAACCTGGAAAACATGGTGTAGTTTCCACTTTCAAATCTCCCTGCGGGCGCCACCAAGCACAGGCTGCCCTAGCTATATTTTTCAACTGCCTGATAGCTAACTCAGTTTGTCTCTAAACAGAGCTATTCGTCCTTCAAGTTTGCCTGTAACCAGCATGTGGCTCTAACTCAACATCACCACAGGGAACTGGCCAGCCCATGGCCAGGCCTAGATCACTAACAGGCTCAGAGGACTCTGAGCTGTCCCAGCTGCATGGACCTACTTACCAATTCCTCATTTTTTAGGTCTTAACTGCCAACCTTTTTCTTATAAACATATTTTACTGGCCAACCCATGGCCAAGCATAGGAAGTCATAGTAAGCAGATTTACTATGACTTAGTATTTTTCCTTTAGTATTTTTCCACTGGCAAATCTAAAAGTAAATACAAACTTTCAGGAGTGAAAGCTCATTTGTGCTTACGGAATTCCAAGAAAGAAAAAGAGAGCATAGAGGAAGAGAACATGAGAGAGCTTTTTTTCTTTTTTTCTTTTTAACAGCATCACTAAGATCCTTAAGATAGTGGTGTTTCCCCTGAAGTGAACAATGTGTTGAGAGTGACTGAAGTGTCCTGTGGCCCTTGAAACAAAAAGAGTAATATATGAGTTCCGCCTCCGCACAGAGCAAATAACAAAGGGGTGTGTGTGTGTGTGTGTGTGTGTGTGTGTGTGTGTGTGTGTGTGATTTAATCAAAGCCAAGAAAACAATTTGGAATGAGGTTCTCTCAGACTTAGATTCTGTAACTAATTTTACAAAAGGGCACAGTAAGTCACACAGTTAAATTTATACTGTGAGCTGTGAGAATACAGAGCAAATGATAAGAAATCAAACTAACTTCATGGATTTATTTTAAAAGTATTTTCCAGGATTTGTCTTCAAGTAAAAATAAAAAGTTGCAGTCCATTGTTTGGGATTCATTAAAGCTACATCACAGAGAAACTGCTGATATGGACTGACGTTGTGCTGAGTCATTAAGAGAGAGACGCCGCTTTCCCACAATAATCCAGAGATACACAACCAGTCAAACAAGACCCATTCATAAATCTCATTGTAGAGCACCAAACCCCATCCACACTCCTCCCTCTCCTCCCAAAAGAGTCCCCAAAGCACAGGGAGTAGAAAGAGACTTCTGATGACAGTATCTTAAAGAAACAGGAGTCCTGCTATTTGCCTAGCATTTAAGTGTTCTCATTTCACTGTTTCTAAAGCCACCGTGCCAGTTTGACAAAACTGTCGAGAGAGGAGAGCCTTGATGCCAGCGAAAGTCAATAAATGCAGCCACCATCATGTCCTTTAGGGCTCAGAATCCCAGCAGAGGCTGGAAGGAAGGTAACGCACTTCACTGTAGCTAAGGGCCTCTTCTGTTTTCCTGGGGCTTTGTCATGTCACATTCAAGGGCAGGAGCCATTTATTTTAACACAAAGTGACTTTTCCAAACCTTACCATTTCTGATGTGCAGGTGCCACTGTTTTAAAATACACTTTATTGTGTATAATCTTCAAATTGAAAATGAATCTTAGTATGCTTGAATTATTATAATATCTGTTCTTATCACTTTGGAGATGATACAAGATGTATTAAGTACTTAAGATCAGTAGACAGAATTTTTTTTAATTCCTCTCAATCCCACTCTGCATATTGAAAAAAACAACAACACACAACATCAAAAATCTTACTATCTGCATAAATTAAGGGAAAGATGGGAGGAGGAAATACTATGGAGTGTCATCCACATGCCAGGTATTTACATACATTATGCCATTTCATCTCTACAATTGCTTTAATGGATGTCAGGGAACTGAAACTCAGAGAATGTAAAGACTACTATATCTAAGGTCACAGAGCTAAATGGTAGAGCTGGAATTCATGCATGTGTGACTCATTTCCCCACCATATTGTCTTTTATCCTATATCATGCAGCCTCTTTGTATGATCAAAAAAGGATCACTCACAGGGGCTGTTACATCAAGGCTAACACCCTCTGGAGGGAAAAGAGCAAATGTGGATGTTGTAACAAATTAGAGACATGGGAACCAAATGTAATGTATTATTCTAGATGGTAGATCGTATGATGAGGTTTTAAAAATCCATAAAGGATATTTGGGAATAATTAGAAAAATTTGAATTGGTAATATTATTGTATTAAGCTAAAAGATCTTGGGTGATACCAAGGTTATGAAGGTGAAGATTTTTAGGAGATGCAAACTGAATTATTTAAGGGTGAAATATCAAAATGTCTGTAATTTATTTTCACATGGAACAGAAGAAAAATGTGTGTGTGTGTGTGTGTGTGTGTGTGTGTGTGTGTGAGTAGAGAGGGAGAGAGAGAAAAAACAAATGGTTTAAAATATTTATAATCGCTGAATCTAGGTAAAGTATATAATACTAGGTAAAGTACATAAAGTGTAATTTTTTCTGTTGACAGGGGAAAATATGTGGTTATGTAATGTAGCTTGCAGTTGCAACAGTATTCACATATTTTTTTTTAAAAGAGGAAATTGTTGTAAAAATAAAAGTAATGTGATCAGTAAGAGAAGCATGCGGGCCACAGACTTGAGAATTTCTCTTTTTGAACTTTAAGAATAAGAAAGTAGAGAAAAATAATAGCTCATACATTTTTGCAGAAGATTGACATTTTTGGATTAGAGGTAACTGATAATCTTAACACTGGGGAGTCTTGCTGCAGTATTTGGTTACAAACAGGACAGCTATATAATTTGCAGAGCCCAGTGCAAAATGAAACAGAAGGAACTTGTTGTTCAAATACTATTAGGGATTTTAGGAAAGCACTATCAGAACTTTAAACCAAGAGTATCTCTCTTCAGAGTGGACACCCCGTGTGACCATACAGGCCACATGCCCTTGAAGCCTGCCCTTATTACAAGTAAAAACACTGAATATGTCCCGGTTTTCTTCCCATAATTATAAAAAATCCATAGTCACTCAACCAGAATAAAGACAGTATTGAGCCAATTCTCCCTGTGCCAAGAACCACAGTTAAAACAAATGAGCTCTACAATGCATTCATTCCACATATAAGTTCCAGAATTAATATTATTTTTCATTAACGTTATGAGTTATATTTTCTAGTCCAAACAAAAACTCCTATACTAATCATTCATATCACATGACACAGGGCTCTTACATCTTGTGTTATGGAAGGTATATAAAAGCAGTTATGCCATCAGCCACAGAAAAGCTCTGCATGGGTTATAAAATGAATCTGGACTTCTCCAAGGTGTCCAAGCTCTCAAAGGGAAGGCAATGGAGAATGTAGTCTGGCCATTTAATAACAATATATCAAAAACATGAGTTTTTGCTGTGTTTATTTTTACATTTTCAACTACTTATAGATGAATTGTTTTGTAATGTTTGCACTTGTGCCATCAAATGGTGCTGCACTGGTTATTTGCCTTGTGACCTTTGTGAAGTTTCTAGAGAGAAGTGGAGCTGTGAGCCTTTGTCCTAGAAAACTCATGCCTGGGGTAAGCAACTCAAGCTAATAAACACTGGCTAATAAGTTTATCTTATTAATATTTCACATAGTTGCTTTATGCCACAAAATTTCAATGAATTGTTGTTGTTGTTAAAATGCTTATTCTATAAAATGTTTTTTATTAGGATAATTTTTCATCTCCTCTACCTATAAGACTATTTCTTTAGTCATCTTTAATCATGCTTCATGCAAATCAACTGCACAGGCAAATTGCCAACAGACAAAGGTCTTTATTTTTTCATAAAATACTTTCATTATGAATTAGACCATATTGGTTATAAGGCATAACGTCTAATTAACTTCAGATATAAATATAGTTCTGTTCCTAAAAAAAAAAAAGCTCATTTCCTGACTTCTTGGAATAACGGACGTTTCATTATAACCCTTGAGCTTTGGAAGACATTGTGTTTAATCACCTTCCAGGTTTTTAGACTTCCATATTATAAGAGATGCAGAATGTAAGACCTGCACAGTTATCAGGGGTGATGGGCATATAGCTGGTGATATTTCAAGGAAGGCAAAATCCCTGCAACATGTACATATGTTGGAATTTAAAAAAATAAGAGAGAATCATTCATATAGTACTTTTTAAGAAAAAATAATCACATATTTCTTAGTTCTCATTTAAAAAAATACCTGTTTTTTCAAAAAAGCAAAACAAGACAAAAACAAGCTCATGTATATGAGAGCATATTGGTAGTTGCCAGAGGCAGGAGGATAGGTGAAATGGGTGAAGAGGGTCAAAAGGTACAAATGTCCAGTGATACAATGCGTAAGTCATGGGCATGTAATGTGCAGCATGGTGGCTCTAGTTAGTGATTCTGCATTGCATCTTTGAAAGTAGCTAGGAATTGGGTCTTGAAAGTTATCATCACATGAAAAAAAAAGTGTAACTATGTGGCAATGGATGTTAACTGACCTCACTGTGGTGAAAATTTTTCAATATGTAAATATAGAATCATTATGTTGTACACCTGAAACTAATATTTAGTTATGTTAATTATTCCTCAATAAGAAAATACCTGCTTTTAAGCAAAATAGTCCTTGAGGATTTTATGATTCCTCTATAATGAAATTAGTGACCAATTGACTAATATTTTTTAAAAGGTATGTCTACCTAAGTTGTTCTGTGCAGTTGGTACAATACCCATTAAAATAATTCTGAATTGTTTCTTGCCATTTGATACAACTTTTTAAAATGTAAATAATAATAATAGAGATTATGAAAAACACATTTAGTGAATAGCTGTGAGGCAGAGCTACCAATTCAATCAGATATCAAGTCACATTTTAAAACATCGATAATCAAAACAGTATGCTACTAGAACACATATAATTATGAAGAGAAATAGAATATAGTGAAAATGTCTAAAAGAAACTTTATAACAAAACATTGTATTTGACATAGGCCACATAAAGAAGTAACAGAGGGATGCATTAATTAATAAATGACAATAATTAATTAGCAATTTATAGAAAAATGAATTTAGAAGCACAGCTCACCCACCTTATATCAATCTAAGTTCCTGATGGGTTGTTGAATTATGTACAAACAAATCATTAAAATTTTAATTAAATACAGATCACTAGAAGGATAACCCATCTCTAATGTGAACAGTTTATTCAAATCAAGATCCAACAAATAAGAAGACAAAGATAATAAATAATTTACATTAAAAGAAGTTAAGCCCATTTAGAAATTCATATAATCTTCAATTTTGATGCAGAAGAAATGCAATTAAATTAACCTTGAGGTAACATTGTATTTTCTTTATATTGGAAAAAATTAATGCTAATATCAAAACACAATGATAATGACTTTGGGGTCAAGTTGGCTTACTCTGATGAGACGGTCTTTATATATTCCTTACAAAAGGCAAATTACAATTCATATGAAGAATTGTAGATTTATTCTTAGCATTTCTTTGAATTTCCACATTTCTGGGAAATTCATGTAAAGAAATAATTTAACTTTAGAAATCTATATGTAGAAACCATTATCACAGCAACATAGCAATAAATAATTAGAAGAATATACAGGTTTAATGATGAAAGAATGCTAGAATGAATACTATTGCATAGCTACAGCCTTAACCAGCTCTCTTAAGACTTTTAGGAAAATTGGAACCATGATTGTAACAGTCAAGTGGAAAATAAGTATAGGAGCATCTCTAGAACTGTTGGCAGGACTTTTCGGGTAAATATTAAAAGTTAACTATAAACATTTGAGTATAATCTTGGTTAAAAAGCAACAAGGATATCTTCACTGCTAAGACTTTGAAAAAATGTAATTTCACAATATATATTAAAACTTCTAGCCCAGCTGGTGTAGCTCAGTAGTTGAGCATCGACCCATGAACCAGGAGGTCATGGTTTGATCCCTGGTAAGGGCACATGCCTGGGTTGCAAGCTCTATCCCCTGTAGGGGGCATGCAGGAGGCAGCCAATGCTTATCTCTCATCATTGATGTTTCTATCTCTGACTTCATCCCTATCCTTGATTCCCTCAGTCTTCAGTAAAAATCTCTGCTTAAAAAAATAAAAAAATGGTGCACCCTGGTCAGTTTGGTTCAGCGGATAGAGCCTCCGCCTGCGGACTGAAGTGTCCCAGGTTCATTTCCAGTCAGGGACACGTGCCTGGGTTGTGGACTCAATCCCTAGTGTGGAGCGTGCAGGACGCAGCCGGTCAATGATTCTCTCTCATCACTGATGTTTCTAGCTCTCTCTCCCTCTTCCTTCCTCTCTGAAATCAATAAAAATATGTATTTTTTTAAAAAGTGGTGCTTTCAGGTTTGCAATCCTTGTCTATGGGAAACAGGACAGGGAACAGAAAGCAATGTGGGGAAAGTGAGAAACAGAGAAGGAATCCAGAGCTAGCATCTGCCTGTGGATAGTAATGAGTGTTGAGGAGGAAAAAAACAGAAATCTGAAAATTTGGAGGAGGCTGAGAACCTTTTCTATAGTGATGGAGTGCCTTTGGAGAGTAAAGAAAAAGTGACTGCAGAGATGGCTGAAGGTCAAAGGGTTACAGAATCCCACACAGAAATAGAAGTTTGGATTACAGGGGAAGAAGTCAATGTTAGACAGAGTTCAATTCCAAATTTCTTTTAAAACCAGCCACTTAGGACTGACCTTTCTCTTTCTCTTCCTCCTCCATCTCTTCCATGCTATGATACGGATTTATTTTTTTTTTTTTGCTATGATGTAATAGTCAAGCTAACTTAAATAGAGTCAACACCCACAACGTGTTATCCCACCCCAGGGTTGTTACCATGAACAAACTATCACAGCACGGAGATCATGAGGACTCAGACAGGAAGTCGTAAGTGGCAGTCTTTAAAGGTCGATGATGGGGGGAAGGTGAAAAAGGAAAGAGACAAGCAGAAGGGAGCAGTGAAGTAACAGAAGCTGTGGAAATGCTCAGAGGGGTGAAAAAGTAGAATGGGGGCCCTAGCTGGTCTGGCTCAGCAGATAGAGCATCAGCCTGCAGACTGAAGATTCCCTGGTTCCATTCAGGTCAAGGGCACATTCCTGGTTGTGGGCTCGGTCCCCAGTGTGGGGCGTGCAGAAGGCAGCCAATCATTGATTCTCTCTCATCATTGATGTTTCTATCTCTCTCTCCCTCTCCCTTCCTCTCTGAAATCAATATATATATATATATATATATATTAAAGTGGGATGGCATAGAAATATAAGTACGGTAAAAATCAAATCCACAAGTAGCTAAGTCAAATTTGTAAGAGATTTGGGAGAGAGTTCAGCAGGAAAAGTAAGGAGAGGTGGAGAAGGAAGAAAGCTTTGAGTACAGAAGGCCATATCATCATAAGGCAGTTTATATTAAACATGAATATTTTTAGAGCCTCTATAAAATCATTTCAATGTTCTGGCTTTTAATGAGAAGTGTAGTCAATTTAAATTTGTAATTTAAACAACACTTTCCAAAGATCATAAAATGTTGGACTCAATTGGGATTTATCACACAGTAGAAGTTAGGTGCTTTGGAAATTCATTAATTCTCTTCTGACATTTGGCTTTTACCACAGAACCAGTTGTTTGTTAAATGGCACCTTGACCTGCAAGAGCTCATTTATTTCTCAAAGTGAACATTCACTCTTAGGGGGCATCTTGCATGGTAGGATTCTCCAGTTCAGGTCTGTGGAGAAAGGCTGATAATGAAACAGCACTTGATTGCTTCAATTTTGAATAAATTATTAGCCTTTTCTAGCTTCAACATTAATTTTGTTATTTATGTGAATTAATATAAACTCTGAAAAATAAATTAGTCCATGTCATGCAATTTGAAAAACTTGGCTTTGGAAAACTTACTGTCATCCATTTTAGTTTTATAGGAAAGAAGTTCTTTTCAAAAAGATGAGATGTGAAGGTGATGAATATGTAATAATGTTTTCATACACTTGCCAATTTAATGTGTTTGCATAAATATTTAATATATCAATCTTTTCAAGAAGAACATGTTCTGCATTTCAATGTGTCTTTTCTTTTTCATTAGATTGGCCTATTTTTAAAGTCTCCAGAGAAAATTTTATTATGTGGTGGCTATTTCCAAGACAGTGATAAAATCTCATTTTTTGAGTATATAATAAAATGTAATTTTTGTTACACTCTATGAAAAAATCATTATATATGTATATGTGATTTGCAAAAGTGAAATCTGCTTTAGTTTTTTTGTATTATAAAAATTATGGAGTCTGGCTGGGTTAGCTCAGTGGTTGAGTGTCCACCTATGAACCAGGAGGCCATTCCCGGTTGGGGCACATGCCTAGGTTGTGGGCTCGATCCCCAAAGAAGGAAGCAATTGTGTTGAAATTATTTTAAATTTCAGTCCAAAGCACGAAAGCTTTTGATAAATGCTGACATCAAAATTTTGTTCAAGTTTGAGATATGTGTGTAAAACACAAGAACTTTTTAAATGAAATTTAGTTTGGCTTCCCTTAACTTATCTTTAAAAAAATATTTTTTTATTGATTTCAGAGAAGAAGGGAGAGAGAGAGACATCAATGATGAGAGAGAATCATTGATTGTCTGCCTCCTGCACATCCCCAAACCCAGGCATGTTCCCTCACCTGGAATCCAACCAGACCCTCCTGGATTATACGTTGATGCTCAACCACTGAGCTACACTGGCTGGGTTTAATTTAACTTTTTTAAAATTGAATTTATTGGGGTGACATTGGTTAATTAAAGTATGTAGGTGTCAGGTGTACAACTGTATAATACATCATCTGTATATTTTATTGTTTCACCAATCCTAGTCAAGTCTCCTTCCAACACCATTTATCTCCCCTTTACCCTCTTCTACCTCCCCCCATATCCCTTTCCCTCTGGTAATCATCATATTGTTGTCTATGTCTATGAGGGTTTTTAATTGTTTGTTTTGTTTAATCCTTTAACTTTTTCACTAATCTCCCAACATCCTCCACCCCACTAACAGTCTGTTCTTTGTATCTATGAGTGTTTCTATTTTGTTTGTTACTTTATTTTGTTCATTAGATTCCATATAAGTGAAATCATTTGGTACTTCTTTCTCTGACTGGCTTATTTCACTTTTCATCATACTCTCCAGATCCATCAATTTCCATTGTGTAAATGTATTACACCTTTTTTATCCACTCATCTGATGGGCATGTGGGCAAAATTATATCTTTTTAAGGTTCTATTCAGGTAAACACAATTTCTCATTAAACTGACCTCTCTAAATCTCATTCACATTCAATTGTTTTTCCAATATGCCTTTTCAAGACATATAAATCCCTGATTACTCCATTGACAGGTCTTCTCAACAATACCTTGCAACTATTATTTCATTTCTTTATATGTGCTTTTTGAGGTCTGTATGTGTATATAATTGTGGTTAATTATATACATAATATATTGTATATTTACATGCAATATAATATTAGTTTCAGATGTACAACATAATGATTCTACATTTATGTACCTTACAATGCCATCACCACACTCAGTCTGTCACCATACAAAATTATTACAATATTATTGACCATATTCCCTGTGCTGTACATTATATACCCATGACTTATTTATTTTATAGCTGGTACACAATGAGAGGAAGACAATAATTTTAAAAGAAAAAATTGACTAGTTTTCTAATGTGCCATTGATAAAGTCAAATAATGAAATGAATCTCTATTGAGTAAGGTGTTCAGAACTGGACAGGCCTAACTCCAGGTTTGATAAAACTCCAAGGACTTGGTCTTCTCTGAGAATATGCTACCAAATAGCAACAATCTCCTTTTCCTGCTATCCTGGGAGCTGTGGTTTTATTACTCTATTAAACAAATACTTCAATGTGAGATCAGAAGAAAATACACAATTCAATTGAACTTTATAGAACACCTATTGCTGGCAGACATTCTGTTAAGAAAGATGTGAAACATTCCTTTGAACCATTGAAGCTGGGAGGGGGAGGGCTGCAGACCATAAAAAAATAATGGACTTTCAAGTGAGAACACTACCTAAACAATGCATTATAAATGCGGCCTTGGGTAATCACTTGGACTTCTTTTATAGGACAATTCTGTAGTTTAAATTAAGTCATGTATCCATATAATAAAAGCCTAATATGCTAAGGGTCCGACCATTCAACCTTTCGACCAGTCGCTATGACACGCACTGACCACAAGAGGGCAGATGCTCCAACCAGTATGTTAGCTTGCTGCTAGAGTCCAGCCAATTGGGACGGGCCAGACACCTGGAGCCCTCCCGTGGTCCCTCCCTGGCCTGTGCACTGGTGGGGTCCCTCGGCCTGGCCAGCACCCTCTCACAATCCAGGAACCCCTCAGGGGATGTTGGAGAGCTGCTTTCAGTCCAATCCCCACAGGCTGGGTCCCAAGCAATCTGGTCATCATGCATTCTACATATATTATAGGAAGGAGCAGAAATAAAATAACAACCCAGGCAATTTGTTAACTCAAATATGTCTTAATATCAAATTGTATTTCTTTTTATATATTATCAACCAATTTAAATATTTCCCTCTGAAAAGTCTCTTCAGTATAAAACAGTGTATAATTTGGGTTCAGGTTGAAGCAATGTTCACAAAATCTGCCCTATAAATACATAAAAAAAAATTAATACTTAATATGGTCTGTTAAAATTGTATAGCTTATTAAGTCAAATCAGTCTTGTTAAGATTGATTACTTAGCCTATTTAGTTGAATATGTTTAGATATTTCTGTCTTGTTACACTTAAAAACTCTCGCAATCTCATCAATAAATTATTTACATTTCTGTCAATAAAAAATAGCTATCAGTATTTGTCTGGTGTTTAGTGCCAATAATTCCACTCTAGTTTGAGTATGATATTTTCAAAAGACTTATTTCCTCTTCTCTAGGAAACCATATTTTTCTTCATTTAGTTAGGAATGAGGGTGGGGTGAAATTATCTGTGATTACCCACAATATATAATGATAAATTTAAAAATTTCTAATCTAACTTCATAGATACATCGTTTAGTCTCTAGTCTTAGATGACAACCTTAGACAAATGTATGACAATCTTGAAACCATTTTGAACATATGACTATTATGGGAGGATTCTTAAGGTGTGTGTTTCTTTAAGTTGTAAAATATTGTATCTAAACAAGATATGTACACTCAGCCTTCCTATTTTTTACAATGGTAGAGCCCTCACCCTGTCTTTTTCCTCTGTGACCCTCCCCCTTAGCTTCTAGCCATCTCTCGCCACTGAAAGTGGGGAATTTTCTCTCTTTTTACTTCTTTAAATTCTTTTAAAGGAATAGGGGCCAAAATATTGTCATGATTACTGTGTCTTAAAAGATAATATTGTACTCTAGAAAGAAAATGTTCTCTGTCTACATAATACCAAATATGATACTCTGCCTTCTCCTTTGTTAGAATGAGTGAACTGTAAATGCTTTTATGGAAACTCAGATGTTCCACTCATTTGTTGGATGCCATCCAGTACTGAGTACTCAAAGAAATAACTTCTCAGACTGTTCCCTTTCTCTCTCTTAGTTCATTGTATGCAATGTTGGAATACCCTAAGGCTCTGTCATACTCTTCTCATCTTGCTCTACATCAACTCTCTAAATGGTCCATACAAACTCAGGACTTCAAATACTCTCAGTCTCCTGAAATTCCCCACTCACAGCTCAAGCCCAAACCTCGCTCCTGAACTCTGAATTAATATATTCAAATCACTTACTTAACATCTCCAGTTACATAACTAAGAGACAACTTTAATCTAACATGTTTAAAACTGAGGTCTTGATCTCTCCTATATATTTTCCTATAAGCGTTCCACATCTCAGTAAATGGTAATTCCATTTCTTTCCAGTTGCTTAGATCAAAACATTGGAGGGATAATTGAGTTCTCTCTTTTCTTCATAACTAAGTACAACCAACAAACAATACTCTCAACTTTCACTTCAAAATATATCCATAATCTAACAGTTCTAAATAACCTAAGTCCCTCGATGGCTACCACCCCAGTCCAAGCCACTATCATCATCCTGTTCAACTATGTTCACTCTCCCCTTCCGCCTTTGTCTCCAGGCATCTGTAGCCAGTCATCCTTTTAAAACAAATCAGATCACGCCATGCCTCTGTTTCAAAACTTCCCATGACTTTCCAACTTCCTCAGAGTGAAAGCTTAAATCCTTGTCACAGTTTACAAAGCCCTATATCATGTAGCCCAACAAGACCTCTCTCTGATCTCACCTTTTACCAGTCCCTCTCTGTTCACTTCTAGTCACTCTGGCATATTTTTATTTTCCAGAACACACTTGGCCCTTACTCCTCCCAGGAGCCTGTGTTGCCTTTGCCCATGAATCTCCTTTCCACATATATTTACACTGCAGACTTCTTCACTATCTTCAATTTTCTGTTAACTTATTATAGAGTCCTGACAAGTAAATAGAATATTAATAAAGACTAGGACATGAATAATAGTAAATGCTTGATAAATCAATCATTAGATATTACATAGAAGTAGATTTTACATATGATTGCAGAAATATAGTTTTATTACACTGAGTGGCCAGATTATTATGATCTCTGAATGCATAATAATCTGGCCACTCAGAATATATATATATTACAGGCCCAGTGCATGAATTCGTGCATGGGTGGGGTCTGGCCAGCCTGGCCAGGCCAGGGGGAGGGGACATGGGCAGTTGGCCAGCCTGCCTGATGGTCGAACTCCTGGTCGAGGGGACAATTTGCATATTAGCCTTTTATTATATAGGATATACACTGAGTGGCCAGATTATTATGCATTCAGAGATCATAATAATCTGACCACTCAGTGTATATAAGAGAGTAGATTTTAAAGAATAAGTATCTCTCACCACCCAGAATCTTGCTATGAAGTATGTTTTTAAGTAGTGAAACCATCCCAGGCATCAAACAGAAAGGTCAGTGTGATTGAAACATTGGTGTTGATGTTGACAAAGTGAATGATTCTAACAGGTTAACAACTTGTTTTGCAAATCAGTTGGATTTTGTTGTTGTTGTTAATCCTCATCCAAGGATATTTTTCCATTGATTTTTAGGGAGAGTGGCAGAGAGAGGGAAAGATAGAGAGAAACATGGATGTGAGACAAACACATCAATTGGTTTCCCCCAGGCCAGGGAGGAGCCTGCAACTAAGGTATATGCCCTTGACCGGCATTGAACCCGGGACCCTTTAGTCCACAGGCCGATCGATGCTCTATCCACTGAGCCAAAACAGCTAGGGCTGCAAGTCAGTTGGATTTAAATGCTTTGATTTCAACAGAATTGAAGAAACATCTCCTCCTCAAAATCAATAACATATCACTAAAAATAATTTTTGTGACTTTTGGCATGTGTCTATAAAAACTTCAAAGGAATAGAATATGAATGGTATTTCCATTCCCCTCCACTTGATTATGTAAAAAAGATTCTCATCTCTTAAATATATAAAAGTAAAATCAAGAATCAACAGACTTGATTGAATGTCATCTTATTCTAATAATTCTTAATATTTATCTATAGGTAGAATTTTAAATGTTTTATCTTTCTCATTTAGAAATGTATGACCAATAAATTATGTTATCCATATTTAATGATTATTCATCAACCTCTTAATATATTTATGTATATTGTTCTGATCACACAAAAACTAATAAAAATCGTATTGGCAAATTAATTATGCAGATAACTCTTAGTACAGCTTTATGATTATGGGAAATTTTAAAAATTGATTTTGAATTATATACACATTTTGTTGTAGGGGAGTATAATAGGGTCATCAATAAAAGTTATCAAGCATAAAAATATTACATTAAAATAAAATTTTGTGAAGGTTGTAGAATGAAACTCAGAGATCTAGGAGAGAAAGGTATTATATAAAATTCCTAAACATAAAAATATTGTTGTATATTTTTAAAAATAAATAATTGGGAGGCCCAAATCACTGTGGTAGGTTCAATTGCGCACTTTTAAGAGAGTTAGTTGAGTAGAGATTAAGCTTTAAATCAAATAGTCACAATATGTCAAATTGCATTGTTATGACTATTTGATTTAAAAATTTTAGCTACCAACTTAAATCTGCATAAGGAGCATATTTTTCACATTTTATTCAAAGAGTATATGAGCAAAGAAGTTGAAGCCATAACAAAGCAAAGGGCTTTGGATCTGGTGTTCCTGGATCTAATAATTTGTGTACTACCTGCTAACCAAGAGCCTACTTCATTAGCTATAAAATGGGAGCCCTTTCAATGTTGCTGGGAACAAATAAAATAATATTTTCATAGACTAACCCAATACTGTGAAGGGATCCTCTGCTTTTTGAAAGTTCACATTACACCACTTTGCTTTTAAGAAAAAGTACATTAGTACCTGTTTTCACCAACAGAAAGAAATCTGAAGAGGATTTCGCCTTTACAAAAAAAGGCAAAAGCAAAAATAGCATTCATTCAGCATTTGTTTTGCAGCAAGCTGTTACAGAGGCAGTGCCAAGCTCCTTCCTGGGAACTACACTTAGCATCTCTGTATCAAGCCACCATAGCTTTGAACTGTGTCTTTGAGCATCTGTGCTTTTCCCCAATTAATTTTGTGCATCCATTAAGCAAGATGTGTCTTAAGATATCAGAAAGGCCCACGAGAACTTGTAAGGGTGCTACAATTAGAGTAAAACTAGAGGTATTAAAGCATTTTGATTGTGGTAAACTAAATAAAAACACACAAATTAAAAGAACCTGTTTCTTCACTTCAGGCCATTTTGGATTATGAAAGGCTTATAGGAATGTTTTTCTTCCAGACAGTATGGGAACCTGTCATTGGTGCCTTCCTCATATGTAGCTAGTGCTTAAGCTATGGTACTGTTCAGTAAGTGTGATCATTTGATTTCAAATAATCGGTTTTAGTCATAACAATATCCATAGAGAAAAATTCTTGGTGACAAGGAGAGCTCTGGTTTCTGACCATCATCTGAAGATATGGATGTCATTAAAACAGACTGATTTACTTTTTTTACGTCCCACCTAGACAAATTCAATTATTATAAAAAGAATCTCTAAACTTTACATTATCCATATATTATAAAACATGATTGTCATTAAAAATAATAAAAATTCCTACAACAAAAAAGACATGGAAATGTTTTCCTCAGGAAACACCAGGTTTACCTTATAAAAATAAAAACACTTATTCCTGGAACTAGCATATTCTATTATAGCAAGTAGAGATTTCAATCTAGAATATATATTTCTGAGCCTAATGGGAAGTCAAAATGAACAACATATCTTTGTATTGACAAACTATAAGGTTGGAGTTGGTATTACAAATACTATGTGTCAGGGATCTTTTAGTAGATACGAGTAAAACAAGAGATTGCAAATTCATTAGAAACATAGATAAAATTTTATATTAGGGGTTTCAGTAGCTATTTCAAACACATGAATGGCAGTAAGAGGCAAACCATGCTTCTCTGTACTTTATTCTTCAAGTTATGAGGAAGAATAAGAAATTGGTAATCCTCAGGGATGAATTAATAGGAGTCAAATCTGTGGCCAAAAGTACTAAGGTTATATATGTAAACAATGGCAGACCTCTCCAGTAGTGATTTGGGTCATAACAGTAAATACAATTTATGAGCTTCTATAAATTAGGGCCCTTTATAAATTATATAATCTAAAACATAATCTCTAGAAAATGGTTCATAGATTAAAGATTTCTGATTATCATGACAGCTCAATGTCCCAGGTCTATTTTGGATTCTCATAGAGAGAAACCTTAAATATTTCTGGTTGAATGGACACTAAGCAAATAGGAAGAAAAATTCACTACATATAATTGTGGCTTAAACGGACAAAAAACAAGACTGCTCCTACATCTACTCTCATATAGATATAACTTAAAATTTTTTTCACCATTCTTTCAAAATTTTTTTTTGTTTTGTTTTAATGTACACCAGTGAAATTTGGCTAGAACTGTGAAATATTTGGAAATATATATATTTGATAAATCTAATTATATTTTAATCTTAGTAAAAAGATTTTAAAGTCTGTATATATATGGATGTAGCCTTGATTTTATGCACATTGTGTGTTCTAATTATAACAATCTAATTTATAAACAATACATGCTGTTGGTCTGACAGTAAAATTATGATAAAACACAGTACAAATTTTAATTACACACAGTTCTAATACAGTGAGCGCTGCAACATTTCTGTCATCTTTGAAATGGTAACAGAATAAAAAAAGTTTTTGAAATATGAGCATGAAGGTAATGAGATCAATAAATGTCAGCTAGAAAAAGTAATCACAACTCGTGAGACTCACTGACCTTTCCACAAATTCCAGAAATAATAGAGTAGCTTGGGATGAAGAATTCTTTAACAATGAGAAACTGATATAATTATAAGAAGAAATGGAAGCAAAAATTGCCCTATAACACCAAAAACATTGCCTATAAAGGTAATTTTGACACAATAATTTATTCCCTTGATTCTTCTTCTAAGGTCACCACCAACACATCACAAATCTTTAGTCTTTACAGAGACAAAATTCCCATTGAAACATTCTGAATACTGACAAACCTGATTCATAAACTTTGTAATGTTTAGCACCTAATAGAGGTTAATTATATACTTGGTTGATTTAAATTTCCAAGTGAAAAAACATCCTATTTTGGCATTTGTAAAATCACTCTATCAGTATCTGAATATAATGGGGAAAATTTCAATTCTGGAAAGTTTTTTGAAGGAGTCTTTGAAAAGATTTAATCATCATAACATTTTTAGCATTTGAACATAAAATGAAACTATACTGTAAAACTTTCAATTAGGATACTAAAATATTTTAAAAGTCAACAGTTTCAGAATATATTGTAAAATAACGCTTCCAGAATAGCTAAGTTCTACAGGACCAGAAGGGACCAGCATGGAGTAAGTTTTCTGTTATTAGGCTTTTATCCTGAGGGCAAACTACAGTTGGCAACATCAAAGTGGCTAAAATTCCAATAGAAAGTCCATAATCTTTCTACACTAAGAGATCAGAGGAAACAGGGAAATTACAGATATTCAAAAGTGAAAGTGAAATTAAGGATATAAGAAAGCTGTCAACCCAAAGGCAGAGTTTGCAATTTGACACCAACCAAATTAAATATCTAGTGAAACAAATGACCAACATACTTCTGAGAAATATAACAAAACCCAGAGAGTCTAAAACATAAAATCCCTGATTTTTAGGACACAATTAAAAATCACTTGGTTCCTGCCAAAATCGGTTTGGCTCAGTGGTTGGAGCGTCGGCCTGCGGACTGAAAGGTCCCATGTTCGATTCCGGTCAAGGGCATGTACCTTGGTTGAGGGCACATCCCCAATAAGGGGTGTGCAGGAGGCAGCTGATCGATGATTCTCTCTCACTGACGTTTCTAACTCTCTATCCCTCTCTCTTCCTCTCTGTAAAAATCAATAAAATATATTTTTTTTAAAAATCACTTGGTTCCTGAAGAATCAGGAATGTGTAACCAAGATTTAAGAAAAATAAAATTCAACTGAATATTATTACAATAAAAAAACAGATATTGAAATTATCAGAAAAGGATTTTGTGATAACTGTTATAACTATGACAAATAAGAATATGATCACAATAAGGGAAAAATAAAATCTTAGAGAAGAAATAAAAAAAGCTATAAAAGAGAACCAACAGGGAGATAATTCTGAAAAGATAATAAAAAAGAAAGATAATAAAAAATAAAATAAAGCATAAAGAAGCAGGAGTCAATTGGTTTCCTTAATCAGACAATTATACTGCCACAATCTGTCACGTTTAACTATTTTGGAACTCCAAAGTCTACTGAAGCCTTGCAACTATCTAAGGAGGGCTTTAATAGTAAATTTCAGTTCATTTCAGTCTTCAGCAGGTAATAGCTACCTATCCCTTATCCTCAGCCCCTTATCAGGTAGCTATATACAAAGGAGCCACCATATAGCTTGTGAGAACCAGGGTGAGCACATATAAGTTATCCTTAATAAAATTATAAACAGATTTCTCATCAGAAACTTTGGAGGTCAGAAGGCAATAGGCAGATATATTCAAACTGCTAAAAGAAAAGAAAAAACTGTCAGCCAAGAATTCTATGTCTGAGAAAACTGTCTTTTAAGAGTGAAGGTGAAATTAAGACATTCCCAGATAAAAGCTGAGGGAGTCTATTGCCACTAGACCTGGCCTACAAGAAATGTTCAAAGAAGTCCTACCAGATTAAATGAAAGAAGCGTAGACAGTAACTAGAAGCATATAAAAAATAAATATCTCAATAAAGATAAATAAATAGGCAATTATAAAAGCTAGTATTAATGTATCAATGGGTTGTAACTCTACTTTTTGTTTTCTACATGATTTAAGAGACATATATATTCTAAAATTATTAGTATAATAGCTAGTATTATTGTAATTTTGTCACTTCACTGTTGTTTTCTACATAAGTTAAAAGACTAATGAATATAAAAGAATTACTAGTTTATGTGTTGGTGCATTCAATATATCTATATATATAAAAGCTTAAGTGACTGTTACAACCCAACGACCAGAATGACTGGTCGACCATTCGCTATGATGTGCACTGACCACCAGAGGGCAGACGCTCAATGTAGGATTTGCACCCTGGTGGCCAGTGTGCTCCCCCAGCCAACCTCCCATGGACCCTCTGCCCAACCAGCTAACCTCCTGTGGCCCCTCCCCCATCCTAGCCAACCCCCCCCCCCATAGGCCCTGATTGGGGGGCTGGCTGACCAACCTCCCGGGGTCCCTCCCCCTGGCCTGTGGCCCCCCCCACCCCCGATGAACCTCAATTGCCATCCAGGCCAAGTGACCCTACCCATACACGAACTCATGCACTGGGCCTCTAGTAAAGATATAATTGGTGTCCTAATAACTGAAAGAAGTGGGGATGGAGCTATAAAGGAGCAGAGTTTTTGTGTGTTACTGAAGTTAGAAAGCAGGTATAATCAATTTAGAATGTTATAACTTTAGGATGTAAAATTTAATCTCCATGGTAACCACAAAGAAAATAGTTACAGAATATACACAAAAGAAAATGAGAAAGAAATTTACATTTCTCTACAAAAGAAATCAACTAAATGCAAAAGATGACAGTCATGCAGAAAATGAGGAACATAAAAGATATAATTTTCTATTTCTACAAATAGAAAAATGACAGAAGTTAGTCCCTCATTATCTGTAATTACTTTAAATGAAATGAATTACACTTTCCAGTCAAAATATGGAGCTTGGCAGATTATATAAAAACACAGGATCCAACTACATGCTGTCTACAAGACTTGCTTTACACCTAAAAACACAAATAGATTTAAAATGGAAATAGAAACCAAAAGTGACCAGTACTAGCTAAACTTTAAATTTTAAAAGTTTACAAGAGATAAAAGAGGTTATTACATATTCATAAAACATTGAATACAGCAAGAATATAAAACAATTATAAACATTTACACACTTAAGAACAGACTAACAAAATATGTGAACTAAATATTTATAGAATTGAAGGAATAAATACACAGTTCTATCATAATAGTTGGACAATTCAATACTCTACTATAAAAAAAATGGATATCACAACCAGAGAGAAAGTAAAAAGGGAAATAGAAGACAAAAACCACAATGAATTAATTATTTAGATCTAACAGACATATTCAAAACACTACACAACAGTAACATACAAATTCTCAAGTGCACATGGGACATTTTCTAGGATAGATTATTTCTTAGGTCACATAGTATATCCCATTAGATTTTAAAAAGACAGATATCATGGGAAAATATCTTCTCTGATCACAATAGCATGAAATTAGAAATCAGTAGCAGAGTAAAATTTGTGAAAATTAAACAATGCACTCTTTTTTTTTAATAAACGTTTTTATTAATTTTAGAGAGGAATAGAGAGGGAGAGAGAGAAACATCAATCGGTTGCCTCCTGCATGTATCCCAACAGGGGACCAAATCCACAACCCGTGCATGTACCCGGACTGAGAATCGAACTGGTAACCTTCTGGTGCATGGGACAATGCTCAACCAACCGAGCCACAGCAGCCAGGGCTAAACAACACACTTTTACCCAATGGATAAAAGAAGCAATCACCAGAGAAACTATAAAACACTTAGAGAAAATAACTGAAAATATAACATACCAAAACTTTTGGAATATGTTGAAAGTGGTGGTAAGATGAAATTTAAAGGTGTAAATGCACATATAAAAAACAAACAAACAGAAAAGATCTCAAATCAGTAACCTAACATCATAATTTTAAAAACTCAAAAAAGACAAATAAACTAAACCCATGCTTAACAGAAATAATAAAATATTGGTTATAGCACAGATACACAAAATAGAGAGTAGAAAAACAATAGAGAACAAATGAAACCAAAAGCTGGGGTTGTTGGGTTGTTTTTTTTTTTATAAGATTAATATAATTGGCAAATCTTTAGGGAGATAGACTAATAAAAAGAGAGAGAATGCTCATATTACTAAAATAATAAAGTGGGGACATTTTTATTAATTCTACTGAAATAAAATGTATTATAAGAAAGTACTATGAACAGCTATATGCCTACCAATTGGATAAACTTGATGAAAGAAATACCTAGAAACACAGCACTTGAATAGACTTTCAGCAAGTACCATCAACAGGGGCTTTCTATGTGGAAAGCACAGTATATGCATAGATAAAATGCTATGGAGATTTATAATTGCATTTGCAGCATGGAGGAATGAAGAGAACTTGTCAAAGTTTACACAGCAAGGTAGTTAAGTTGAAACTGTAACCCACAGGAAAAAAAAAAAAAAGTACAGCTTTCAAATATCTGAAATATACCTGATGTGGTTTATAGTACTTGCTTCATGCTGAGCTGCCATTTTGTTCTTATTGTGAGACAATGAAAAAGACCACCAAATACATTATAGTCTTTGATATTCTTAAGAACATAACTACCGAAAATGTGTATTTCAGCAGTAAATAAACATGGCACTTTTCTCCCATGTTACCATTGCTTTTGTTTTGAAAAAGCCATACATTTTTTCCACAGGTGAGCCCTTAAATGAAGGAAAATATGCACATTTTCCTTTGACACTTCAGTTCAAGTGGCACTTGGTATATAATTATTCATAAATACACTGTTTTAGCCCATTCTCCAATAATGCTCTCTTAAAATTTTCCTGAAAAAAAATCTATACAGCATTTTATATTTCAAAAATGAAAGTTCTTTTTTTTAGAGTCAACCATTAGCTTTTCTCCTATAATAAAAAGTCAAATCACTTAGATTTAGAACTGAATTATATACTCTGAACACTCTAA
The DNA here is from genome assembly GCF_027574615.1 of Eptesicus fuscus. NCBI lineage: Eukaryota > Metazoa > Chordata > Mammalia > Chiroptera > Vespertilionidae > Eptesicus > Eptesicus fuscus. The sequence goes on from NC_072486.1 coordinate 30,424,079, forward strand.
ATCCACTTTTTTATGTTGCTTTACTACACTACATCTTAAAAGTAAGTAAAATAGTCCAAAGAAAACTAGTTAGAAAATAGAAGAAAAAATAACTTTCTTATTATAGTAGCAGCATTGTATTTAATGATTAAATCATTTAAGCATAAAAATTAGACTTTATCTCCTGTACCTTCTATCTACCAACCACATAGGTTTATGCAGTCCTTACTCCTTAAATTAGTACCTTGATGAAAATTATTCACATTATTTATCCCATCTGATGTGGCAAATAACAATATTTACATATATGCAAAATAAAAACCCATTGACTATTTTTTGTCTGAAATCTCTTTTTACTCTTACATTTGAGTGATAATCTAGAACTAAAGAGTAGAAATTAATTTCACTACACATTTTCAAGACAGTCTTCTAGTTTCTAGCACTACTAAGAATCCCAATATCATTATAACTCTTAATATCTTGAGGGAAACATATTCCTTCTCTCTGGAAACTTGTATAATCTCTTCATGACTAAAGTGCTCTCATTTTGCACCAATAGAGAACCCAGAAATAGACTCAAACCACTATGCCCAATTAATATTTGACAAAGGTGGCATGAACATACAATGGAGTCAAGACAATCTCTTCAATAAATGGTGTTGGAAAAATTGGACAGATACATGCAAAAAAATAAAAAAATGAAACTAGACCACCAACTTACACCATACACAAAAATAAACTCAAAATGGATAAAAGACTTAAACATAAGACGAGAAACCATAAAAATATTAGAGGAATCCACAGGCAGCAAAATCTCAGACATATGCCGAAGCAATTTCTTCACTGATACTGCTCCTAGGGCAATGGAAACTAAAGAGAAAATAAACAAATGGGACTACATCAAAATAAAAAGCTTTGCACAGCAAAGGAAACCATCAACAAAACAACAAGAAAGCCCAATGTATGGGAGAACATATTTGCCAATGTCATCACCAATAAGGGTTTAATCTCCAACATTTACAGGGAACTCATACAACATAACAAAAGGAAGATAAGCAATCCAATCAAAACATGGGCAATAGACCTAAATAGATACTTTTCGAAAGAAGACAGAAGGAAAGCCAAGAGACATGAAAACATGCTCAAAATCACTAATCATCTGAGAGATGCAAATCAAAACCACAATGTCTCAAATCTCACACCTTTAAAACACAAATCTCACACCTGTCAGAATGGCTATCATCAACAAATCAACAAGCAACAAGTGCTGGCGAGGATGTGGAGAAAAAGGAACCCTTGTGCACTGCTGGTGGGAATGCAGACTGGTGCAGCCACTGTTGAGAACAGTATGGAGTTTCCTCAAAAAACTAAAAATGGAACTCCCATTTGAACCAGTGATCCCACCTATAGGAATATATCCCAAGAAACTAGAAACACCAATCAGAAAGGATATATGCACCCCTATGTTCATAGCAGCACAATTTACCATAGCTAAGATTTGGAAACAGCCTAAGTGCCCATCAGCAGATGAGTGGATTAAAAAACTGTGGTACATATACACAATGGGATACTATGCTGTGGTAAAAAAGAAGGAGTTCTTACCATTTGCAACAGCATGAATGGAACTGGAGAGCATTATGCTAAGTGAAATAAGCCAGTCAGAGAAAGATAAATATCACATGATCTCACTCATTTATGGAATATAATGAACAACATAAACTGATGAACAAAAACAGATCCAGAGACAGAGAAGCATAGATCAGACCATCAAACCTCAGAGGGAAGGTAGGGGAGGGTGGGGGTAAAGGGGGAGAGATCAACCAAGGACTTGTATGCATGCATATAAGCCTAACCAATGGACACAGACAATAGGGGGGTGAGGGCATGAGTGGGGGGGGGGCAGGGAGAGGGAATGGGGAGATAAGGATACATATGTAATACCTTAATCAATGAAGAAATTTTAAAAAAGAGTATATGTGATACCAACAGTCTCTTTTGCCCATGACTTACCTGTTTTGACCCTCTCAAATTGTTTGTGTGCTTAAAGGGAGAAACTAAGGAAGTTGACTCATGTCTTAAATATCTCATAAACAAACAAAAAAACTCATGAAGTAAAAAGTAGTGATCTCAGAAGCAACACACCCTGACTAGGGCTCTAATTAGGATTTGCCCCAGTTCTCCTCTTCATAGGAACCATGGCCTGTTCTTCAATGGTTAACCTCCCTCTAGTTTGTTATTTAGGGAGCAGGGACTTTATTCTCATTGGTTTATTATCCTAAAACCCAATCAGAGGTCTATTTGTTTATGTCATTCTTTCCTCAATTCTATTTCTAAATTTACAGATTTTCTACACGGTTTTAGAAGGTACATCAATCGATCAACATTCAGGGTAATGAATTAAAAGATAAACTTGACATATCTTTGAGAGTCGAAATATTTTATTTGTTGTATTCACATTCATTAAAAATATTCAGGCTAAATACTTTAAATATCCTTCAGAACTCTTAATATAGTATATTTTCTATTATTTATCATAATTTAAAGATATTAAACCATATTATCATCTGCCTATATTATCATGAAGACCTTTGGGGGCAAAATATAAAGCCTGCTCTCTTCAAAGTTTTGTGAGTAATTTCTCTATACTTGATTTTTCTTACATTTCACTGATATCGTTATGTTCATGAGAGAACAGTAAAGGAACTCACTTTTGTTAATTTTTCTAGTTACCTAAAGAGGAGACTTTTATTTTAGTTGAACAAATACTACATAGCAGGCACTATACAAGTCATCTTCACTTGTACATCTCCATAATATTTAATTATGACTTGAATAAAGAATAGTAAAAATTCTTAGGCACATTGTGACAGATTTTGAAAACTGAAGCTCAGAGAGATTAAATAACTTAAACCACTTTCCAAAGTTATAAGTGGCATCATCAAAATTTACACACAAGCCCTGGCCTGTGTGGTTCAGTGGTGAGAGCATCAGCCTGTGCATGGAAGGCTCACGGGTTCAATTCCCACTCAAGGGCACTTACCTGGGTTGCGGGTTTGTTCCCCTAGCTCAGTCTGGACATGTTACAATCTCTAAAATGATCAGGTCTTACAGTCACACAGTCCCACTTTTATCCCCCTCACAGTTTTGCCAAAGAATGTTGCTGTCTCACTGCTGCATCTTTAGAAATCCAGTTACATATTTTCAAAATAGCCTATAATCTTGCATTTTAAAAGTGAAACTGCAATGCGAGAACAGGATTAGAGCAAAGAGTCACATGTGGAAACCAAGAGCATATCCAAAGGACTTGAATAGACACAGAGGACATACAGATGGCCAATAGGCATATAGAAAGATGCTCAATGTCACTAATCATCAGAGAAACATAAATTAAAAATGCAATGGCGTAATGTCTACCATCAATAAATCAACAAACAAATGCTGGCAAGGATGTAAAGAAAAGGGAACCCTAGTGCAATGTTGGTGGGAAGGTATACTGGTGCAGCCACTGTGGAAAACATTATGGAGTTACCTCAATAAATTAAAAATGGAACTGTCTTACAACCCAGTGATTTCACTTCTGGAAATATATCTTAAGAGACCCAAAACACTGATTCAAAAGAATATGTGCACCCATATGTTTATTGCAGCATGATTTACAATAGCCAAGATTCGGAAGCAGCCAAAAGGCCCATCACTAGATGAGAGGATAAAAATGCAAAGGAATATTACTGGATTGTAAAAAGAAGATGATCTTATCTTTCGCGACATCATGGATAGTCCTGGAGAGTATTACTCTAACTGAAATAAGCCAGTCAGAGAAAGACAAATACCATGTGATCTCACTTACATGTGGAATCTAATGAACAAAATAAACTGACAAACAAAATAGAAACAGACTCATAGATACAGAGAACTGACTAAAAGTTGTTAGCGGGGAGGGTGGTTGGAGTGCTGAGTAAAAAAGGTGAAGGGGCCGAAACCGGTTTGGCTCAGTGGATAGAGCGTCGGCCTGCGGACTCAAGGGTCCCAGGTTCGATTCTGGTCAAGGGCATGTACCTTGGTTGTGGGCACATCTCCAGTAGGGGGTGTGCAAGAGGCAGCTGATCGATGTTTCTAACTCTCTATCCCTCTCTCTTCCTCTCTGTAGAAAATCAATAAAATATATTTTAAAAAAAAAAAAAGGTGAAGGGATTAAGGAAAAAGAAAAACCTCATAGGCTCAGACATCGGTATGGTGATTACCAGAGAAAAGAGGACCTGGGGAGGTAGAAGAGGGTAAATGGGCAATAAATGGTGATGGAAGGAGACTTGACTTTGGGTAGTGAACACACAATACAATATACATATTCTATGATATAGAATTGTACACTTGAAACCTATGTAATTTTTTAACCAATGTCACACCAATAAATTCAACTACATTTTTAAAATAAATAAATAAAACTGGTGAACCAGGCAATTCAGATAAGACTCTAGCTAAAGATTCAGACTGAGAACAAGCATTTGTATCCACATATTCTAATGAAATACAAATACTGAACCAATCATCAGGCAAATGGGTATGAGGTGTTACCAGTAGGTCAATATTTCAACAAATTTCTGGAAGATGGAAGTATATGGATCATTTCTCATGATATAAACAGGAGAGAGAGAATACACTATGCAGGAACCATAGGGCCAGTGTTGCCCAATCTGTCCATCAAAACCCCAAAGGGTTGTAATGGAGCAGATATAATGGAGGGAAGAGTGAAATATAGGTCTGAAAACAGTGGAATTAACTGAAGATCTGTGCACAAAAGAACTGAAGCAGATATCACCTTGCTCTTCTCCCCTACTTCAACTCAGAACACAGGTACCTGCTATTTACCCTAGCCCCGTGGTCGGCAAACTGCGGCTCGTGAGCCACATGCAGCTCTTTGGCACCTTGAGTGTGTCTCTTCCACAAAATACCACGGCCTGGGCGAGTCTATTTTGAAGAAGTGGCGTTAGAAGAAGTTTCAGTTTAAAAAATTTGGCTCTCAAAAGAAATTTCAATCGTTGTACTGTTGATATTTGGCTCTGTTGACTAATGAGTTTGCCGACCACTGCCCTAACCTATCCCAACCCTAAATGGCCTCTCTCAAGAAATTATCAAGAAAGCTAGTGTAAATGTGTGGGGTGGAGGGGGTTTCAGGGGGGCATCTATAATACAGTCTATAATGGGGGATTCAGGGGGGGCATCTATAATACTGTCAACAAAAAGATAAAATTTAAAATATAAAAGACAGGAAGGAAAAGGAAAGAAAGGCAACTTTCCTGAATAATATTCTCCCCATCTGTTTTAGAGGACTTGCAGCCTGATTCTCAGGTCACCATTCATTCTGTCTGTCCAGAGTCTGTACAGGAAATAGAAACCACTCTGGGTTGGTTTTTGTTGTTTGTTTTTCTTAAGCACCACAGGAGTAAATGAAGGGAATTAGGTGATTATAAAATCAATTGGAAGTGATGGAACAGCGGGATCTACAGTCAGCTTTTAGACATGACTCCCAGAACAGTATGGAACTAATCCACAAGAACAGTTGCTACCTCTACAAAAAGCAGAACCAAGAAAAGTACCGAGCTCATGAACAGACAGATTTTTTAAAAGGGGGACCAGGAAAGAGCTGCTACCTACATCCTGACAAGCTCCAGAGAGACTGAAACCTTCCTGCTGAGGTGCATCTCCAGCGCCCTTCATTGCCGGAGAAAACAGCCACATGTCAGCAGGAAGGTCTTTTCTCTAATGTGCAGAACCTGCTTCCCTCCAAGAATCTTGGCTGAAGGGGAGTCTAGAGTATATATAGTTTCCAGCTCTCCAGTCAAGGCAAAATATCAGGCTCACTAGAATAAGGGAGATCCTGATGCTGAAAACAACTAGAAGATATCCACCAAACTCACCCCTAAGCAATAGCCTCACACCAGGCACTCCATGCCTTATCACACAGAGCTCCCAGTCAGAATCCCAATCAGGACAGAGACCTGAAAGGAAAATATACCTATTTAGATAATAGAAAAGTAACTTCTCCCCTGCCTACTCACCCCTTCATCTAATCATCATCAAGGGCAACCAACGATCATCAGGCATAGGAGGGGAACAAGCATTGTGGAAAAGTCTCATGATAAAATAAGAAAATAGGAAATTTAACATCACTCAGGAAGCAAAAGCAAAACCTCTAACATGATCGGAGAGATTAAAAAAGCTAGGAATCTTGAGAAAAGTGTCAACTAGAGAACGCGGGAGCACTTTTTAGAGATTTATATTAAAATTGCTAAATTTAAACAGCATAAAATATTTTCAAGTGTAGAGAAAAAGACATGGGCAGAATATATGAATGGCAAGAGGCAAATAAAAGACCAGTTCCAGAGATAACAGCCTCCAAACTGCAGGAGCTCCAGAATAAGAGAACGCACTCAAGTACAGACAACCCAGAGACCAGCCTGCACAGACTAAAGCAGGGTGATAGGATGCCTCCAGGAGAAGAAAATGCTGGGAAAAGGAGAACTCCATACATTAGCTGGTGGGATGTAAAACTCAAAAAGCTAAAACATGTCTCCTAAGAGCAACCCAGTAAGTTGACATTGTTCCTATAGAAAAGAAATCTATTCCTAGCCCATTATTTGAAAACTAGCATTCCCGTTGCAGGAAAAAACCTGCAATAGGATTTCCTGCTGCACTCTATCCTGCCTCCGCTCCGCCCTTGTCACCCGCCCCGCCTTCTCCTCCAGCCCGCCTGCTTTTTCCTTTGCCCCTGGCCCCGCCTCTGCTCCGCCCTTGTCGCCCGCCCCGCCTTCTCCGCCAGCTCGCCTGATTTTCCCTTCTCTCCCGGCCCCGCCTCCGCTCCGCCCTTGTCACCTGCCCCGCCTTCTCCACCAGCCCGCCTGCTTTTCCCTTCGCCCCCGGCCCTGACTTCGCTCCTCCCTTCTCTTCCCCCCTGGCTTGCTTGCTTCTTCGAAGCTTTATTCCCTTCTACAGCTCTTGGCTTCTTTCGACGCTGTCTTGATATGCAAATTAGCCGCCACCTTTGTTGGGGTAATTTGCATACTTGTCCTGATTGGTTGGTGGGCGTGGCTTGGCTGGTGGGCATGGCTTAGGTGTAGCGAAGGTGCGGTCAATTTGCATATTTGTCTATTATTAGATTAGATGAACATCCTATCTAATAATCCTATCTAATAATAGACAGATATGCAAATTGACCATACCTCCGACACACCCACAAGCCACGCCCACCATCCAATCAGAGCGAGTATGCAAATTAACCCAAACCAAGATGGCTACAGCCACAGAGAGCAAGGTTTCCTAGGTAACAGAGGAAGCCAAGCTTTCCGCCTGCCCTGGCCAGGCCTAAGCCTCCACTCAAGCTACAAAGTTTGAATTATAGAAGGTAAACAAATTCAAACAAATGGCAGCAGAATGGAGCTTGAGAGAGCAGGCCAGGGTTGCCGCCAGCAACAGGGGAAGCAAAGCTTTCCTCACACCCTGGCGGGGCCCACCCGCTTAAGGCAACAAAGTTTCAATTATAACACCAACACAAATGGCTGCCGGCCTCGGAGGGAGCCCCAGGCTTGGCTCCACTCCAGGCTACAAAGTTTCAATTGTAGAAGGAAAATAAATTCCAGATACCAGGGCCTCCGCTTGGGTTGCCAGGGGGCGTGGCCGGCCTGCAAACCACCACAGGCCCCTCGCTCAGGCCGCCCCACACCCCAAGGGAACCCCCACCTGATCCAGGATGCCCTTCAGGGCAAACCAGCTGGCCCCCACCCCTGTACCAGGCCTCTATCCTATCTAATAAAAGAGTAATCTGCAGATTGATCATCACTGCAACACACAATATCGCTGTCCCCATGTGGTCAAAGATCCTGCCCCCATGTGGACACAAGATGGCCACCACAAGATGGCCTGTAAGGGAGGGCAGTTGAGAGAGACCAAGCCTGCAAGGGAGGGCAGTTGGAGGTGATCAACCCTGCAGGAGAGGGCAGTTAGGGGTGACCAGGCTGGCAGAGGAGGGAAGTTGGGGGCAAAAGGCTGGCAGCAGAGTGGTTAGGGGGTGATCAGGCGGGCAGGCAGAAGCGGTTAGGGGCAATCAGGAAGGCAGGCAGGCAAGCAGTTGGGAGCCAGCAGTCCTGGATTGTGAGAGGGATGTCCGACTGCCCGTTTAGGCCCAATCCCAGTGAGATCGGGCCTAAACGGGCAGTCGGACATCCCTTGAGGGGTCGCAGATTGGAGAGGGTACAGGCTGGGCTGAGGGACAACCCCCCTCCGTGCACGAATTTCATGCACTGGGCCTTTAGTAACATTATAAATACAGTTCACTGATTCTTCACTTTCAGAGTCAACATGAAATCATTCAGTTTTTATATGACAGCGCAAATGTGTAAGATATTACATAGGCCAAATAGAACAAGTACAGGATGAGTGCAGGCCACAGGCCTCAGAGGGCAAGCTTTTCAGAAGCCATCTGCTGATAGAATCTCCAGGAGGGTAGTCTAAAATCAAAGATTTTCAAAAGTTTTATTTATCTGAGCAGTTTGTAGCCATTATCATGTTTGATCCTGAGAGTCAGGCAGGGGAGGAGAAGCATAGCTAACATGGCTGTGGTTTCAGGAAAAGAATAAAAATGTCAACACATTTAATAATATAAAAATAAAGCTGTAGTTGATTGACGATGGTAAGCAACAAGTGAGGGAAGGTGAAGAAACGCTAGAGATATTGGAGTCCTTATCCCATGAGTGGGGAGCCAGGAGATGCTGTTGATAGTTAAAATCACACACAAAAAATATAGAAGGGTAAACATAGCATTAGAATTGCAGAGAAGATCAGTAGAATAATTCAAAATAATTAAATTGTAAATATTTGAGAGGAGAGGATGAGAAAAAGTGAGCCAAATAATCATCTTTCAGAGAAGAAGTCAATAAGTGTGCATTAAATACCTACTCTGTCAAGCACTCTGCCAGGTGCTGAGAACACAATAATGCACATAGGAGGGGGTGGGGGAAACTGATGCTTGAAATCATCTCACTGTTGTTCACCCTCTAAAATAATAATAGCTTATTATTATTCTTTTCTCGTAATGGTCTATCCCTCCAACACAAATTCCATGCTTAAAGGCATGGAATATAACCATGACCAAAGAAACAGATAAAAAATATAATCTATAGCTTTGTAGGTAACCACTAGAAAATACCAAAACAAAAACTATAGAACAAGGTTGCCTGTGGATAATAATAGTACTGGTAATGGAGTTGGGGGAGAGGGGAGAGAAGAGGGCTGTTCGGTTTTCTGAAGTGCTTTTTGTATTATCTAGCAGGCCATTGTGGCAGAAACAGATACGTGGCCCCTTCAGTGACAGACTTGTTGCCCTGGCTGCGGAGAGTGTTGTTGATGGACAGTTTTTAACTCTCAGTCCCTTCAAGCAATTATTTCAGCTGCAGAAAGCCACTTCTCCCAAAGTAATGTAGACTCCCAGGCAGTCCAAATTTAATAACTGACTAATTCTGAAGTTGGCTTGGCCATTTCAACCCAACATGGGACAGATAACTCTTAAGAGCCGTTCTATTCATATAAATGTTGGCCATTTGTATGTCTTCTTGGGAGAGGTGTCTGTTCAGGTCCTCTGCCTATTTTTTAATTGGATTGTTTGTTTGTTTGGTGGTAAATTGAAAAGTATGGGGTTAATGAAAGGGATTGTAGATTCAAGGAGATAAATTAGGAATGACTTGTGGTAATTCAGCTGGAGGGAATGGGGAAAAATCTAGAATAGATGGAGTTGAACTGCAGAAGAGAGAAAAGATTCTGAAAATATTTCCAAACGTAAGTCACAGATTAGGGGAACTATGCATAAACGTTATTACCATCGTTTAGCTATGAACTCGCCTCAAGAAATGGCATGGTTAACTTGCCTCAGACTTTGTATAAAAGATATTCTAAGGGTAAAACCCTCCATATGAATTCACCAAGGCTTTTCATTTCAAAAAATCTGGGTAGAGTATAATAACAACAAAAGATGCTACTGTTGTCCTTTGCTTTTTTTAAGAAAAAAGTTGAATCATAACCTAAAATAAATATTCTTTAGACAGTGAGGAGTCACATTGTCCAAAAGGACTTCTAAAAGTAACATATAGGATATGGGTAAGAGTTTGATCGTCCTATTGTAAATAAACTTTACTGAGATTGTCCCAGTATTCTGATCTTACACAAACCAGAACACTTACAAACACCCACTCCTCCTGAATACAAGAGAACAATAAAATTCAACCTACTCAAAGTGGCAAATAACAAAAGATTTTCTCTTCTTATAAATACACATGTAGTGCTTATTGTTGCTAAATCATCACAACTGCTAATGCATGAATCAACAGAGGAATAAAAAGAATTAAAAGAAAGTAAAGTCATAAGGTTAATTATAAATGAAGTATTTTTCCCATAAGTGCAGAGTTGTTGGATTTTTAGATCATGAGTAAATGTTTTTAAACTTCACAGCAATGGAAAATCTTTAGTAGGAGTAATTTTCATTATTTTTATTAAAAATAAATATTATTAATATGATTATTTTACAATTCATGGAAAAGGTGTAATGATTTATTTTTGTCAAATAGTTGATGGTTTTGACACATCACAAAGCAATTTTTTACAGTATTTGCTATAATTTCCCCAAACACATTTATTTCAGAAGAAATGTAATAATGTGTTTCTGAGGCAACTAATCTTAGCTCAAACTTTTTAACTCTAATTGATCTCATTAGCACAGATTTGTTTCTTCTCACTCAGAGCTGGACAAAAGCTGTTTCAAAAATTTCCCAGGAGTGAGAGTAGGAGGGGGTCCTAATATATGCTGACAGGAGAAGATTTGACTTTGGGTGGTAGGCACATGGTACAATATACAGATCTTGAAACCCACACCTGAAACCTATATGTCCATTTGACCAATGTCATTCCTATCAATTTAATAAATAATAAAATTTTATTTTAAAAATTTCCATATAGTTATAGGGTTGAACTGAAATTTTTTCCTTGAAATTCTATCAGGAAAACAGGTTTCCTAATACTGCACATTTAGTTGGATGGTATAAAAGTATTGTTACAATCTCCAAAATGATCAGGTCTTACATTCACACAGTCCCACTTTGATCCCCCTCACAGTTTTGCCAAAGTGTGTTGTACTCTCACTGTCACATCTTTAGAAATCCAGTTACATAGTTTCTGAATAATCTATAATCCAGAATATTAGCAGAACAATTACAATAAGAGGAGAGCAGAATTAGAGCAGAGAGCCAAATGTAGATACCAACAACAGCATATCCATTACTAGATCTCCCTCAAAATTAAGGCCAAATCTCTAGCAATGATATAAAAGTGAAATGTTCAAGTTCAGAGTAGATTCTACAATAAAACTAAATATTGGCTATTAATATTAACCAACAAACCTTAACAATATTGAAAATAATATAAAGAAAAAAATCTGTTTCAAATCCTTACTTTTGTTATACTCTGACATTTAACTGGACCCCACAAAATGTTAAGTTCCCTCAAAAAGTAAAAGATTGATAATATTGTTACAGTGATTCAAAAGTAATATTAGCAATAAGTTAAATCTTATTTTTATTTATACAATATCTATTAAACCATAATTCAATGTGATAGGAATTATATAGGGTATGGCAAAAGTAGGCTTACAGTTTTTCACATGGAAAATAATAGCTAATAAATAGTAATACAATAATAAATTCTTTTGTATACTCACAACTATAAACCTACTTTTGCCCCACCCAGTACTAAGTATATTAAAACAAACATATTAATATAATTACATTATATTAGGAGCATCTTGAAGTACCAGAAAATAAGAAAGTGCTCCAAAACATTCTGCTAGGACCATGTCAAATGACATAGGAGCAAACATTGAGAGAGCTCTTAATGGACAAAGTTGGAACAACAAAATGAATGATGTAGTATTGAATTATAACCTAAAGTATAAAATAAAGATACAGCAGTCTATATTTTTTTAAATAAATTGAATAAATAAACTGAAAGGAAAAGAGACAAAGTTTCCTTACAATGCATAGATTAATTCCCCCTGCCCCTACTCTCATTGAGTGTGGGCTGACCTCAGTAGCTCATGTGCAAAGAATAGAATCTGGAAAGGGAAAATAGAAACTTCAGAGTGAAAAAAACCTAGCAAACACTACCTTAACCAAGTGGTCAAGGTTAATGTCACCAACAATATCATGTGGATATTATGCACCCTTGTCATAAAATGATAAAATAAGCTCATCCTCACCACTGTATTCTTTCTAAAGGCTCATAACCCCAGGATAGTCATGAGAAATATATCATACAAACACAAATTGCAGGAAACTCTACTGACCAGCACTTCTGAAAACTATCAAGGTCATCAAACGCAAGAAATGTCTAAGAAACTATCACATATCAGAGGAGACTAAGGAGACAAGATGCCTAAATGGGATATGATAAAGGTGATTGGATCCTGGAAGAGGGGGAAAAGGCATTGAAGGAAAAACTGGTAAAATCCAAATAAAATGAAAGTATTTAATTAATAGTGATGTACCAATGCCTGTTTCTTAGTTTTGACAAATGTATGAGATATGTAAGCTGATTATATTAGGGAAAACTGAAACTGGATGAGTGTATATAGCACTATGTATGCAATTCTTCTATAAATCTTAAATTGTCCCCAAAATAAAAATGTTTATTTCTAGATGTTACTTTATCCCACTTTCCTCACTAGCTATTATCCCCACTCACCATCTGACAAATAAATAATGATAACTATATATTTTAAAATGAACTTTTCTCAAAAGAAATGTAATGGCAACTAAACTGCTAAATGGAAATATAAATAATATTTTTAAATGACCACATTTATAGTAAACTAGAGGCCCAGCACATGAAATTCGTGCACAGGTACAGTCCCTAGGCCTGGCCTGCGATAGGGGCCATCTTCCCTAGCTGCCTGCAGCTGGCCCCACCCCCGCCGCCACCCACCCCCAGTTTCCCGTTCACCATGGGGTGATCAGTGCCTGACGGCCGGGGGAAGGGACCAAGAGGTAGTCAGTGCACCTCATAGTGACTGGTCCAGCAATCATTCTGCCATTAGGGCCAATTTGCATATTACCCTTTTATTATATAGGATTACCAATATTTTTTTAAACTATTATCATATTATACAGAAAAAAATAGTATATCACTGAAGGAAACTGACTAAAACTTTAGTCTTCAAGAACCCCTAAAATAGGTAGTCCATCAAATATTATAGTTACAGAAAAAAGTAGCATTGATGCAAGAAGCAATAGGATTTACATAGGTAACAACTTCAAATCAGCAACAAATTTTAAAATTCACATGTTTTATTATTAAACATTCTCCATCTTTGAAATAGCAAATTTCATGTTAACATCAAAATGGGTTAGCAATTCCTGGAACCATTTTCATCTATTTTTTTCAACAAAAGCTATTGAGACGACTGTAATGCACAAAGAAGTACTGTTCAAGGTTAAGAAGAAAAACCATCGGCCAAGGACAAAACCTTTGTGTCACCAACCTACACAGCTGACAGCAACCAGAAAAATACTATGCAAACCTTCTCAAACTGGCATCTCAGAAATATGTTGTGCATGATTAACTGCCTTGATAAACTGCAATTACATTTGCAGCAAAAGGTCCCGGAGAGGAAAGGTATTGACCCGGTGAAAATGAAAAAATCCCAAGGCACTATTTGAAAGACCCTTGTAGCCATACTTAAATCATTATAGTATGACCCCAGCTCCTTAACCCATACAGCCCTTGAATTCATTTGTTGAACCACAGGTGTGTACATTTTTAGTAAGAGGGTAGCAAACAATTCAGTAAAAGTAAAAAACAACTGTTATGTAAAGATACTGCACCGCTGCAAATTTTAAGGTCAACATAATTGGTTGGATAACACAGAACAGTTACCCTCCTTTTGTGATAATGGGCTTTCTATGTGGCCATTTAAATTTTTAATTCAAAGTTTACTATTATGAACGTTACACGTGTACATTGTTTTAAGAGTCATATAGATACATAAGGTTTGCCATGAGATATAGCAGTTCCCTGCTTTACTCCATCCCTATTTCCCAATCTTGAAAAAAATAAATATAATTGTTTTAGATGATTCTTTGCTATATTATTCTGATAAATTTTATATTGATATGTATTAATTTTATTCTAACAGTAAACATTAGATTTATCCTAACAGTAAACAGTAGAGGCAAACCTATAATTTACTTACAAAATATCTTGCCTTGAAGATACTTTGTAAGAAAATAACAGAACTATGGATACATCCTTCAATAGTTCTCCAATTTCATCCACAGGTGACATGTGGTAGAAAATTGCATTTTACACGGAGGGGATATTTCTGATTTGAAATTATGAAATTTGGAGATTATACAGAAGCTGTCACACCAGCCCTCCTCCTCTCAGAGAGTAAGAGACAGAGAGCTTTTCTTAGGGAAACAGGGGAAGGTGTCTACCCTCAAATGTAAGTATTTGGCTCTGGGGGAGATAAGAAAGATTTTATTACCCTTCTAGAGTCCCGGTGCACAGAATTCATGCACTGGAGGGGTGTCCTTCAGTCCAGCTTACACTCTTTCCAATCTGGGACCCCTTGGGGGATGTCCAACTGCCATTTAGGCCAGCAGTTGGACATCCCTCTCACAATCTGGGACTGCTGGCTCCTAACCACTCGCCTGCCTGCCTGCCTGATTGTCCCTAACCGCTTCTGCTTGCCAGCATGATCACCCCCTAACCACTCTCCTACTGGCCTGATTGACACCTAACTGCTCCCCTGCCAGCCTGATTACCCACAACTGCCCTTCCCTGCCAGCCATCTTGTGGTGGCCATCTTGTGACGACGTGGGGGTGGCCATCTTGTGATGACATGAGGGTGTCAGGCAAGGGTACGAGGGCCACCTAGGCTTTTATTAGTATAGATTGCCCTTGGAATGGAGCAGATGGCTTCATAAGGAGGGACCAGGGGGGACAGGTCTAACACTCTTAAGGGTGTGAAGAGCAAATGGGTTTGGGGGAAAATAGAAATATTCTCTATCTTTATAGCATGTCAATTTCCATTTTTAGAAAGCCCTGAACATGCAGAAACATGAAAACATTCACATTGATTACTGATACATTCCACATTTCTAAATGATATAGTCACATTGCTACTTCTAACAAAAACTGAGTCACTGCTGTTGGCACCTCACTCTTTCCTACACCTCCCAATGAACACCCCCTGTACCCACCACTCTCAATGTAGTGGTATCATATTTTTAGTTAGCCCAATATTCAGCATCCATATTAGTATTACCATGCAAATGGTGTTTAACACTGAGGCACATAACAAACGCTGATAGTTTCCTTTATTGCACAATAAAGTTAATACTGTTCTTTTTTCCCTATTAATTGGTTTTCTACTTATCCTAATTTAAGCCCACTCTCCTCAGTTTTGTCTTCACTTATTATGTTAAAAAACCAAGAGAGTCCAGTTCCTCTTCTTGAAGAACTCTTCTGAACAGCTAGGACTTGTTGCAACCTCAGACAACAGCTCTGTAGGCCTGGAACCTGGGATCTCCAGCTGCCACCTTTGCTGTCTCACCTTAAATTCTCGCCACTTCTCTAATTTCAGCTGAAGCTGGGGTAGGCTGTGCCCTGTGGTCTCAGACTTTGTTCTGGCATCATCTCATCTCAAGCTCTCTTTGGATGTCTTTCTGCCCTCTGACTTGGTGCCTTAGCCTACACCCAAATGCAGCCCAGCACTGAGGAGTTAAGCCTCCAGGGGTCATACTGAACTGGGATAGTAGCCACAGGATTAGCATGGCAGCTATTCTTTTCACCTTACTTCATCCCATCCACTCCACCCATCTCCCCTCTGACATGTCAGTATATACCATGTATCCATGTCTCTGGTTCTATTTTGTTCATCAGTTTATTTTGCTCAACTCCTTTTTAAAAAAAAAAATCACTGACTTGGAGAGTTATTCAATTTTATCTTATAATTATTTTATTAAAAATGTTTGTTACTGCATATGTGTGTGTTTTTAATTTCTATGAGTTTATTTGAGCCAAACTGATGGCATACACCAGGAATTTCAAATGCTCTCTTTACTGCATATTTTAATTTCCAAGAGCTCCTTTTGTTCTCTGAATAATCCTTTTCCTTTCACCATGAATAAGATCTTTTTCATGAGTTCTGTATCATCTTTTATCTCTCTGCATATAACAATAACAAGGGCAGCTGTGTTTCTCTTTTCTACCTGAAATTGTTTCTTCAAAGCTACTGTTTTAATGAACTCTCTCCTTCGTATTTAATTTTGAAATACCAGAGAGTTGATTGGATCCTTGTGTTTGTTGTGTATGAAATTTTCTGCAAGGTAACCAGGTTGGCACTTTCCCTTCTGCTGAGCCCAGTCAGCATAAGGGAGTCGCCCATCTCCTGCCTGGAAGGATTAATTTAAGTCTGTCTGGTAATGCTCTGAACTGGAGTAAAGGAAGAAAACTGGAGCAATCACTCAGACAATGCAGAAATTCTTAGTTTTACTATATCAAGAAAATAAAATGACTCATTTCTTCTAAAATGGGAATGGAATAGTGCCTTTTAGGTGTAGAATGGGAGACAGGATATTGTGTATCCAACTGTTTCTTAAAGTCTTTCAACTAATCATTGTTTTAGCCCCTCCTTTACCGCTATAACTGGAAGTAACATGTTGAAAAGAAGATATAACCAAGACTTAAGCCTCCGGGAAGTTTTTATTTATAAACCTGGTATCTTGACCACTGCTGGTATTCAGCTTTATTGGGTCTGCTAGGCCATTTACCACTTGTCTGCTTTCCAGTTGACAAGATTTTTTTACTTTCTCCTCTCCCAACTCTGTCCATGTGCCTTATGCTATTTTTTAATTCTTATTACCATCATTTTAGTCGTATTTCAGGACAAGGTAGTAGAGATGTGTATGCTCAATGTAACAGTTTTAGCTGGATGTGCTGCATTTTTTCTAAGTTAATAGATAAAATGTTCTTATTCCTTTTGACAGAAATAGCTGTTCTCTTTATTTTCTTAACCAGTGTTTGTCATAAATAACTTTACCTTTTTATCATTTATGATGATTTGATCTATCAATTAGAATTTTGGTACAATAAATTATAGTCCCAGGATTTTATTTCTCAATATGTGAGGTTTCTTGTCTTGTACTAAATGACACTCAATTTTTCTTGTTTTATACATTTATTCTATAACATTTTAGTTTATTTGAACTTTTGTATCTTATTACTGACAATGAATCAGTGGCTTCCATTCTAGCTGGCTCTACTTTAAAAATGAATAAAGTATTTTAAAAAGCATTTTGATAGTTACTGTACTTTCTGGAGGTCAATAGCTCTCAACGTTTCCTCTCTTACTTATGAGTTGACAACAAATTGTCATGTGGTTGATATTATTACAATATAGTCTTTGAATAAATGAGAGCATGTTGTACCTTAGTAAAAATAATAAAGATGATGATAATCTTAAACTTGAAAAACAAACAGCACATCTAGCTAAAACCAGTGACATTGAGGATGTAAGTAGTAATTTCTACAATTTTTTTAAGAACTTACTGACTGTCAAGCACTATTTGAGTGCCTTATAATCACAGCTCACTGTAATTCTATAAGGTAGTTAGTATTGTTATCTGTATTACTGTACAGAAAAAAAAACACAGAAGGTGACAAAATAATATTGCTTGCTCCTATAGTGAATAAATGTGGGTTTATTACTTCTAGTGTGACTGACTACAAAGCCTGTTTTCCCATTACCATGCTATACTGACTCTGTAAAGCATCACAATATATGTCATAAAAGGACAATAGTAATAAATGCATTTTTATGTAACTGATGCAGTTTTCTTCTTCATACTTTAGATTACAGTCCAAGATTAATTTAGTGACAAGAAGCTCAATAAAAATAGACATTGTGGTCGCAAGGTTAATGAATATGTAGTGGCGGCCAGTCCTCAGTCCTATAAGTCACAAACCTGCTTCTGAGTATTACATCGAATATGATGTAAAAGCAACTTAACGTCCCCTGTCAAAATGTTTAAATCAAATCAAGGCAATATACACTTATTAACAATTTACAGTATACTAACTATGAGAGATAATTGAAAAAATTGAAATAGAAATTAAAATATATATTCCATGCCTTCAAGGGACTTACAGTCTAATTGGAAATAAAAATAAAACTATAAGAATAAAAGCATAATATCCTAATTAGACCGGACATCCTTCTGGACGACCTTCCGGACGAAGCCCAGGCTGCGAGGGAAGCCCGGGTCCCAGGGTGCCAGAGGGAAGCCGGTGCCGGCAGCTGGAGGAAGGAAGGCCTACTCGTGCATGAATTTCGTGCATCGGGCCTCTAGTAAATAAACAAAAGCAAACCCTCTTCTGAAAATTCTAAGAACTTTACAATATAGTACATTTTTAAAAGATTTGAAATGCATGCAATACAGCATTGCTTCTGGAGAGAGTTCAGTAAGAGATATCTTGAAAAGGTTGATGGTCTGAGAGAGGCACTGCTAAAATACAGTCAGACAGTTATACAGCTTTTAGATTGACAAAGCACAGTTAGTAGGTTTGTTCATGAGGTGAATATATCACGTAATAGACAGGAGTGTGAGCAATGCAGCCAGAGAACAGAGGTAGGTGATATAGTGAAATGTATTGTACAGGGAGCCATTCCATAAATATCAGTCAGAATTGGAGCCACCCAGCAAATCAGGCTGAGGAAACTGGGCAGTATCCTTTGGCTAAAGGAGAGATTTCTTAAATTCTTTCTCAGAGGAATGACACAGTGGATACTGAGGTTTAGGAGGAATAAGCAGAAAGTGGTGTAGTGTAAGGAACTGGGAAGAAGTGCAAGGGAACTTCACGGCAAATAACATGTCATCTAGAAGAAAAATCACAGGCATCTGGGCTTGATGTTATGATTGAAGAATGAAGAAATGGAGAATGGGGCCTACTTACCTGTAAAGGAAGAATTGGCAGGGTCATGGCTGGTAAAAAGGAAAAGGAATAAAAATTCAAAAATAACGTTCAGGTTTCCAGATCGAGTCATCAGAAATAGATATGAAGTTCCCAACACTCAGCATATATGACATCTTAGTCATCCCCACTGGACAGGCTCCATGATTCTCTGAATGGAATTAGTATTTTGATTTTGGCTCAGCTTGTGGTTCTGGGACCTTTGCCAGAGGACCTGGAGACCAGCTTAATAAGTACATGTTGGTTAGTATATGCAATTTAGGAAAACAACTTGAAAAACCAAACCTAGACTGCTTAGAATGAAAGAAATCTTATTAAACACATAAACACACTGAATTTATTAATTTAATTCTACCACTGAAAAGAGAATAAACTGTCATAATCTATTACATAGAAAACTTAATAATTTTTTATTCATTTAATTACTCATTTAAGCAAACAACGTTCACTTAACAAATATTACATGGAATACCTACTACATGCAAGGCATTATACTTGGTATTAAAGAGAGAAATAATGCCCTAGCCTGTTTTGCTCAGTGGATAGAGCATTGGCCTGCAGACTACAGGGTCCTGAGATCAATTCCAGTCAAGGGCTCATGCCCGGGTTGCAGGCTCGGTCCCCAGTGGGGGTCGTGCAGAACGCAGCCAATCAATAATTCTCTCTCATCATTGATGTTTCTATCTCTCCCTCTTCCTCTTTCTGAAATCATTTAATATATATATTTAATAATATATATATATATATATTTTAAAAAGAAGACAGAAATAATAGTGGGACATATCCCTTCCCAAGAGGCTCACAGATCAGTCAAAAGAATAACTCAGGATACAGAAAAATTACAAAGGACTGGGACTTCCCCATGTTGCCTCAGAAAGTGGCAGGTGCAAAAGGGAGTTAGACTCTGATGTGGAAATGCAAAAAAAGTATTGTATCATTTGTATGTTTCTAATTAAGTGTATTGGGTGTCATTGGTTCATAAAATTATATTATTCTACTATACATCATCTGTATATTGCATTGTGAGTTTACCACCCAAAGTCAAATCTCCTTCTGTCACCATATATTTGATCCCCTTTTCCTCTTCTACCTCCTCCAAACCCCTTTCCCTCTGGTAGTCACCATTCTGTGTTCTGTGTCTATGAGACTTATTTGTCTTGCTTGTTGGTGACTTTCAGTTTTACATCCCCCATATCAGTGAAATCATATGGTTCTTGACTTTTTCTGTCGACTTATTTTGCTAAGCATGATATTCTCAAGACCCAACCATGTTGTCACAAATTAAATTAAATTAACTTGGCTCTTTTGTTTTTGCTATAAGTCATATTTGACTTCCCTCTCTTTCTTTATACCCAACATTCAATTCATTAGCAAATTTTATTAAGTCTACCTTCACAATATAGCCAAATTTGCTAATTTCGCATGATCTCTGCTATGTATTAATCTCATTCAAGTTCCACTTATCTCACATGTGGACATTGTAATAGTCTTCTCATTGACCTTTCTGCCTCCATCCTTGACTTCATAGTATCTCTTCTCCACCCAACATTCAGAATGAGCCTTTTGAAGTTAAGTCAGATCATGACACTCCAAGGTCAAAATCTACACTCATTTAGAGACATAGACTGTATTTGTCTCCAACCGCCTACCCACTCCCCATCCCAAATGCACATGGGCCATTTCATCTGCTTTCTGTTTCCTGCAAACCAAGCACACTCCCACCCAGGGTTTCATGCTTATTGTTCTCTCTGCATAAATTCTCTTCCCTAGATACCTTCTTCTCTTACTTCTTTTTGTCTTTGCATAAATATCACTTAATGTAGATGTCTTTTCCTAACTATCCTGTAAAAATAGCATCTCCATGATTCTCTAGCCCTATTATTGTTTTATTCTTTATCCCATATTTATTAGTTTTTCTCTCCCTGCTTGAATGGAAATGCTACAAGAGCAGAAACTTTGTATGTATTTTGTTTGCTGCAATATCCTTAGAAGAATGCCTAGAACATATAGTGCCCACAGTCAAATCTAATTTGTTGAATTTGGAAGACAAATCTATTTGACATGGGCTTAGGGCTTTTTCTTATTGTTAGCCTACCTCAGTAGACAGATAAACAAAGAGTAAGTATTGAAGCGATAACCCCCTTTTATAGTCAGAGTCTTTACCTGTAACCCTTCTAAAGTTTAAGGAGACCATGTGTTACTATTTTTTTTTTATTTTAACATTTATATAAGATTTTACAGAGATTTGGGACTAAAAGGTCATGCAAGACATTTCAGGAAATTTTTAAAACTTAGGAAAGTATATTTTAGAAAATCACACAGAAATTTATGGCATACAACATCTTCATATGAATGTCATGTCATATGTAAAATTGTATGCTCTGATTTTCAGTGCCTAATATTTAGGTTTCTCTTTATATTACATAATTACAGTTCTTTGAATCCATGATGTGTTTGTGTATTATACACAAACTGTTTTCCAAAAATGATGCATCACCACAGATTTTGATGAGCACACGTGGTGTGTGTGTCACCTTGCCCTTGCTGAAAGTTGAGAGGCAAGGTAGTAGAGAGGTTGAGAGTACAAAAGCCAAAGCCAGACTGCCCAGGTTCCAGGCCCACCTTCACCACTTAATAACTTTGTGACTTTGGGAACCTCTTAGTGTCTCCATTTTCCTATATATGGAAAGGGGATAATAATGATACCAAGTTCATAGGTTTATCATCAGCATTAATTAGGTGAATATATGCAAAGTGCTTAGAATAGGACCTAGCAAATATTTAGCATATATAAATGTTAGCTGTGAATGCTAAAAAAGTAAAATTCAATATTGTATATGAACATTTCAAATATTTACCAATGTGGGAGGAAATGATGATATCCCATTTATTTATTTGATTATAAACTACATTGAATACTTTTTTTATTTCTTGACCATTTTTATACCTTTTGTAACTAGTGTACTTAAGTCCTTTGCTCATTACTTATTCATTTGTAAGAGTTATTTATACATTGAGATTAACTGCACATATTTATTAAAAGGGTTTCTCTAATTATATCATTTGTTTATTAATATTATGGATTATATTTGTATTGTACAGAAAACTTTGAAATTTGCATTGTCAAATCTATCAATGTTATCCATTACTTTCTGCTTCTATATTTTCTCCAGTATTTTATTATTTAAATTTTTATACTTAGCTATTTATCTGGATACTAGAAGCCCGGTGCACGAAATTCGTGCACAGGTAGGGTCCCTAGGCCTGGCCAGTGATCAGAGCCAATCAGGTTCCCTGTTTCTTCGCCTCCTCCTTCCCTCGCTCCCTCAGCCCCCTGCCACTGCCACTGGTCAACCACCATGTTCCGCACTGCCCCCTGGTGGTCAGTGCACATCATAGCGAGCGATCAAACTCCTGGTCTCACAGTTGAACTTCCGAAGGGACACTTTGCATATTAGCCTTTTATATATGTAGATGAGTGTATAGAGTGATGTGAGAATTTACCTTGAGTTTCACTACAGCAGATTTTTCTCAATATCATTTATTTTAAAATTTATCCATAATCTCTTTTATAATACTTCCTTTATAATAAGTTTATATGTATGATGTATATGTACACATTATATATACATACACACATATAAATATATACATCATATCAAAATTAAATTCTTTATCCTAAATGTTATTTTAATTTTTATAATGAATTTGAGTTGAGTAGATAGAATAAAAATTACATTGGCATGGTTTTCTTTTGTCTGTCAAATTGAGGCCAAATATTTCCTTCATAGAAAACTTCTAATGCAAAAATCCTAATTAAAAGTAGAAAGCAATGTGTGAACCTCCTGCAGCATTTGCTGCATGTGGATGATCTGTGCAATGCTAATAGCTTCATACACCCAATATAATTGCACATGAGCCCATTACTAATAAACCCACACAAATGCTGGGTAATGTATAGCCCAATAAATAGAACAATTACAATTATCACAGTGTCAACCAAAGTGTTAGTGAGCTTCTAATTTTTGTTCTAACCATTTGGACGTGTTATCCAGCTGTGGTTTCTAAAGCCCATACTCTCACTAACATGAAAAGGAACAGAGGTTTTCAAAAAAGTATGTAGATGACCTGCTGCTGATCACTTGCCCTCATATTTTTAATGAAACTGAATATTTGAAATTAAATTAAAGTGCAGTGTCTTGAAGTCATTTCAAAATGAGTATGCAAATTTTGTTTTTAGTCCTTCTATTATTAAATGAGTAAATGAATAGTTAGGTCAAATCAATTAATAATCAATTAAAAGGACATCCATTGCATTCCTTGTACAGCTAGACAAGACTAGATGACTGCAAGTAAAATCCTCGACGCCTCTCCACTAGGAAGAAAACACATCCTCCTCTGGGCAGTCAGGAAGAGAGATGCCAGGGACAAGGATGGGGATCTCAGTGAGACAAGCAATAAAGTCAAAGGATCTTGCATCCACATCATATTATCCTTTTTATTAATTTTTGACCAATTTTTCCTGTTCAAAGTTGCTATAATAAGATGAGCCTACCTCCTACATGATTTTATATGAGACATAAAAAACAAACCTAATGTGCCAGGGGTTAGGGGAGGCTGAGGGAAGGTCAATGGGGGGGAAAAAGAAGATACATGTACTAATATTTGTAATACTTTAAACAATAAAATTAAATTAAAAAAAAAAAACTAATGCTCATTTTCATTTTATGGTGAATGCCCACACAGTTTTTAGTAGGCATATCAGTAGGCATTATTGTATTTTTTCTGGTTTCACTTATTTTTTGCAAAGATTTGTGATAGATTTTTCCAAAGGAATGTAGCAATAAAGGACTCTGTTAAAATCTTCTTGGGCTATGTTCTTTGCTTTAATTCAACTTAACATCACCTCATAATATGAATAGAATCCAACTGGGGGGAAAAACATGAAGAACCTGTTTTAGAAGTTAAGTATACACTGTAGAAACTGATGCTAATATTTAACTTTCTCTTCAGGAATATAGTCTCAAAGGTCAACTTAGATAGATTTATGTCATTAAAAACTCCTTATACAATAAAGAGACTGACATGGTACTGTATCACATTTAATCATCAGACGATGAAGTCTTTTCACAGTAAAGTTGTGCCCAGATGCTACACAAAGGGCCCAGAGAAAGTTGTAACAGAAAACTGGGGCATTTGCAGATGTATCCATCAATGAGAAGCAGAAAAAGATCAAAGTTTTGGTTGTGGAGGCTCCTAATCCTGTGTTTTTTCCAAGTACTGTCACATCACAGCTACAAGGTGAGAATATAGTGAAGGCTCTGAGTGAACTTCAAACAATGCTCTTAACGTGTGAACTATGTTCACAGGTTATAATCAATCAAGTGTCCCATTTTCCAGTATTACAGATGTCCCTCATTGCCCCCCTTTGCCCCTCCATGCCTTTTGAAGGTCATGTACTTCAGACCTTCCTAGATATGCAGTGAGTGAGTGACTGAACTAGTTGTATATAAATACGTCTACATCTATTCCAACATTTCTCTCACTAATCCATAGGACTCCTTTTTGTAAAACACATAAAGGAAGTTCATAAATCTCATCTCCTCCATTATAGGCAACAATTGTGTCCAGGCTTCAATTAACCAACCCAGGACACCTAATCCCTCTCCAAGTTGCTAGAGCCAACAAGTCCCAAGTTCCAGTGAGTCTACTCATAGTGATAAACTCAACATGACACAACCATATATTTCATACTCTTTGGTCTTTGGTCTGAGACTATTAGAATCTATTTGCATATATGGTCTCCTGGTTTCCTTCTGTGCTTCCAAGTTACAGTATAGTTGGCCGGAATCTACAACTCCTTTGGTATGTAAGCTATGTTGTTTAGGAGTAGGTTTTGCAATTATCCTTGTGAGATATAATGGTATCAAATACTTGCTATTGACCTAGCCAGAAATGGAATGGAAAAGGTGAATAATGTTTATAAAATTATAATAAATAAAAGTAAGACTAATATTTTAGAAATAAATAACAAGGAAAATGAAAATGCTTGGCTGGGAAGAATAGTGATATTGTAGACAAGTGCAGACTTTAAGAGAAAATATTATTTTTAAACTTGAATATTAAAAGAATTTATGGACAACTACAAAAATACTATCTGGAGCATCTAAACTAACAGAGGAAATACAAAGTTTAAATAAGGAAAATATCACTAACATAACAAAAGGTAGGAAAGAAGATGAAAGCAAGTGAAGGAAGCCCAGCGTAAACAAACAAAACATGGTGGAAATAAGTCCATGTGTGTAAATATAAAGATAAATGTAAGTGGACGAATGTTAGCTATGAAAAGACAAAATACATTAGAGTGGGAAATTCTTTTTTCATTGAATTTATGAAATCTATTGTTTTCTGACTTCTCTATTGGGGGTTTCTTAAAACAGAGATACAACACTTCACTTAAATTATGTTAAGTGAGGAAGGAGGGCTGTGTGCTAGGCATTATGGTTCAATATAAATAACATAAATATACGTTTCAAAGTTTCAGGTTAGTTTGTCTAACATTTTTGGCAAAATTTTTAAAAAGAAAAACTGTTGATCACAGTCTCCTTATCTCCTTCTCAATTAGTGGAAGCCAATATAATTCATAATTAAATTATTCAATTGAAATGCTATTTAATGACAGTTGCTATATAAATTTGAGTATTATACTAATTTGATTATAACATTACCAAATAATATTTTTTCTGGATCCAGTTACACTGGGTTTTTTTCAAACCATTACCCAGTCTTCATTTGTCATACCTCCCCAGTTGTTGAGCCCTGTGGGGGGTTGTCTGTGTTTTAATATTTATACACATATACACATTAGCCTTTTTTGCCCATTAAATGTTTTGTTCCTTGGAGTCTTAAAACACATTTTCTTTTTCTTTCTAGCACAGAGCTTTGTTCATAATGGATGTCTTTTTGTTGTTTTTAGAGATGAATAATAATAACAACACCAACATTGGTGGTGGGGTGTCCACTAGAGAGACTCATGGCTCTGTACGAATTGCTTTACTTCAAATGAGCAAGGATCACCATCACAATGATTTACTTACCTTGCCTCTACATGGGGATTACACCCTGTGGGATTGAGTATACATTAAAAATCCTAAACAATGGCAGTGTATTTGCCTAGATATTATGCATGAGGGTTGTATAATGTTTTGGCATGCCTCAAATTTATCATAATAGGTTTGGATACCTTTTCACAGTAATTTACTTAGAAAAATACATTCAAATTTTCACATCCTCGGATAATGCAATTCATGTCAAGAGAAGGATTACTAACTCCCTTAATAATTCATTCTATACTCAACTATAGAGAATGCAAAAGTCTAAAAGAAGGTATCATTTTGTAATAAATGTCAAAAACATGTTTTATCTAAATAGCTCAACCTACAATACTGACAAAATTTAGTTAGAGATAATTTATATCCTTCAGTGGCCAAAGTAATCTATGGGTTTCTTCAAATTGCTTTTGTCTATAAAATAAATTCAATTTGCTTTACTATATGAAGCACAAATTTAAAGCAATAATTTCATAAATCTCTGTCACTGAAGATTAAAGTAATCTTTAATTTATAAATACTGCTACCTGCCTATGAGCTTTATGTTGCTAGGGTTTGAAAATTGAGTTAGACACCATCAAGCTGATTTTCAACCTCACCTGCCAGTAAAGACAAGGTTTCTAATAAAATAAAAAGAGATAAGTCATTATTAAATGTCCCCCAAAAACCTCATATGTGTACTAATATGTTTCTAACCTCTTGTTTGTCTGAACAGGATTGTTTTAATAAGCAGTGAGATGAGGCATGTAAGATGTGTCCACAGTTATGTGTCATAGTCACTCCACTCGGTAAATTTCAAACGCTGTTTACATGTGCTACATAAGGTCAAGGGGTTGCATAAGGCCCTTGGCCCTTGCTGGAAAACAAATCACCAGTAGATTCCCTTATTTAAAATGATTGTTTCCACACTATGTACCAGTGACAAGCTCAATGTAAAATCTAATGACATTAAACTTTAGACTAATGTATATATTAAATTTCAAACAGGCAAATGTCCAGTTATGTCAAAAACTTCCATTTCAAAAACAAATGCATTTATGTGACATCTGTGAAACTCTGACTTCTCTTTGAATAATCAGCAACATATTTAAACACCAACTACGTATGAGGCACTGTGCTAAGCAATTTGTATGTATTATCACACTGAATTCTCTCAACAACCCTTTAAAGTAGTTCTGTTATTAGTTCCTTTTTACAGAAGAGAAAACTGAGGCTCGGGAAGTTAAATCATCTAAGGACACACAACCAGTAAAGGTTGAAGTGCATTTTTTTAAAAAATAGACTTCTGTTTTTAGGGGAGTTTAAGGTTTACAGAAAAAAATATGAGTAGAAAGTACAGAAAATTCCCATACACCCTCATTTCCCCTCCCACCCCCCTGCACACAGTTTGCCCTATTATTAACATCTTGCTATTATGGTACATTTTTACATGTTATTATCTTATTATTAAATAGAATTCATAGTTTATATTAGGATTATCTCTGTGTTGTCTAGTTCCATGTATTTTGACAAAGGCATAATGTTATATATCTGCCATTATAATATCATACAAAATAGTTTCACTGCCCTAAAAATCACCTGTGCTCAACCTGTTCATATCTCCTTCCCTCTTGCCAAATCCCTGGCAACCACTGATCATTTTCCTGTCTCTAGGGTTGTGCCTTGGCCAGAATGTCTAGAATAAGAATCATACAGTATGTTTCAGACTGGTTTCTTTCACTTAGGAATATGACTTGATAGCTCATTTCTTTTTATCATGGAATAATATTCCTTTGTCTGGATGCAGCGGAGTCATATTGAAGGACATCTTGGTATCTTGGTTGTTTCCAAATTTGGCAATTATGGATCAAGCTGCTATAAACATTCATATATAGATTTTTGTATGGACATAAATTTTCAATTCATTAAAGTTAATTCCTAGCCGTTCTGTATTAGTGTCCTAAGGTTGCCATAATAAAGTACCACAAACTGGGTAGCTAAGAACAACAGAAGATTATAGCTATTCTTACAGCATCTACAACTGTAAGAATAGCTATAATCTTCTGTTGTTCTTAGCAGGGCAGGTTCCTTCTGAGGGCTGTGAGGGAGAATCTGCCCCATGCTTCTCTCCTAGCTTCTGGTCATTGCTGGCAATCTTTGATGTTCCTTACCTGATAGATATAGGACTCCAACCTCTGCCTCCTTCATGTGGTATTTTCCTCTGTGCTATCACTTCACCTTTACTCTATCCATGTTTGTGTCCAACTTTCCCCTTTTTATAAGGACACCAGTCATGAACTAGGATCCACCTTAATGACTTCATGTTAACCTGATAATCTCCATAAAGACCCTGTTTCCATAAGGTCACATTCTGAAGTACTGGGGGTTAGGATTTCAGCATGCTTCTGGGGCAATACGAATCAAACCACAATAAGTGAAATTGCTGGATCACATGGTAAGAAAGAAAAAACTGCCAGACTGACTTACAAAGTGGCTGTACTATTTTGCATTCCCACCAGCAATGAATGAACGCTCCTGTTGCTCCAAATGCTCACCAGCACTTGGTGTTGTCAATGTCTTGGATTTCAATCATTTTGCAATTTGCTGATGAAATATGATGTTGAGTATCTTCTTATATTCTCAATTGTCATCTGTATATTTTCTTTGGCGAGTTGTCTGTTCACGTCATTTGCCCATTTTTAAATTGCTTTTTCTTTGTTTGTTTTTCTTATTACTGAGTTTTTAAGTGTTCCCTGTATATTTGGGCCAAGTCTGTCCTTGGGTATGTTTTACAAAGATATTCTCCAAGCGTGTATCTTGAATTTTTATTCCCTCAACAGTGTCTTTCACAGAGCAGAAGGTTTTAACTTTAATAAGGTCCAACTTATCCTTTTTCTTTCTTTCTTTCATCGTGATTTTGGTTTGTATATAAAAAGTCAGCACTAAACCCAAGGTCACCTATGTTTTCTCCTGTTTTTAAAAAATATATATTTTTAATTATTTCAGAGAGGAAGGGAGAGAGATAAAAACATCAATGATGAGCGAGAATCATTGACTGGCTGCTCCTGCATGCCACACATTGGGGATCAAGCTTGCAACCTGGGCATGTGCCCTTACCAAGAATCAAACCTTGACCTCCTGGTTCATAGGTGGGCACTCAAGCACTGAGCCATTCCAGCTGGGCTCTCATATGTTTGTTTTTTTGTGGTTATTTTTCTTAATGTCAGAGTTTTATAGTTTTGTGTTTTGCATTTAGGTCTATGGCCCATTTTTAGTCAATTTTTGTCAAAAGCATATTTTTTGGCATATGTTCAGATGCATGGTACCTGCAGCCTATTATTATACAACCAAAGAGCTAAGATTGTTTTCTGTATTTTTAAAAGGATTTTTTAAAAATATGAGACATAGACCACACATGACCACTAAGCCTAGAATATTTACTACATGGCTCTGTAGAAAAGTGTGCCAAACCTTACTTTAAGGCAGCATTGTCTAGTAGAACTTTCTGTGATCATAGAAATGTATATCTCTGGTGTCTAAATTAGTAGGCACAAAACTCATGTAGCAACTGAGTACTTGAAATATGGCTAGTGTAACTCAGAAAATAGATTTCAATGTTATATAATTTAACTCATTCAAATTTAAATAGTCATATCTATCTGGTGGCTACCATGTTGGAAAACACATCTTGAGAACACTATTTTTCCTGTTCTGATAGTTCTTTATGTGCCATGAACAGTGAATGGAATAGAAGCTAAGCTGTTATAACCTTAGCAGTACTAGTTATTCAGGTGATCTAACTCCTATAGAAACATTTTCCTTTCCTTCCATTTTCTATCCTCTATTATTTCATCTTACCCATTTCATTCCAGTGCATCATTAGCCACCTTGCTATCCCATTCTCCTTGTTTTTTATAATATATTTTTATTATTGACTAGAGGACCGTTGCATGAAGATTTATGCAATAGGCCTTCCTTTCCCTGGCTGCCGGCACCGGTTTTCCTCCAGCACCCGGGTCCCAGACCTTCACTCTGGCTGCCGCCTTCCATCTTCGCTGCAGCTGGAGCCTTCAGTCTTTGCTTCAGCTGGAGCACCGCACCTGTAGCTCCCTCCACCCCCGCCTTCTCCCTCATAGCAGGAGTCCCACCCCATCCAGCCACTCTGCACCTGCATGCATACTTCCCAGAGGCCCGGAGCGGCTGGGGGGCGGGGTCGCAGCCATCTTTGTCATGTTAATTTGCATAGTCACTCCTGATTAGCTGGTGGGCATCATGAAGTGATAGTCAATTTGCATATTTCTCTTTTATTAGTGTAGATAGTATTACAGATACCTCCCTTAGTCCCCTATTCTCCTTGTTTTCTAAGTGGAAGAGCAGAACACAGGGACAGCCTAGTGATGATCCTATTATAGGGTCCACATGTATTTCTTTCTGTAAGACTAAGTCAAAACTCTAAATCATTGTTCTTAAAGGAGTGTGGTAGATGAAGGTTAGATTTTAATTTTGGTACTGGGTTAATTGATACAGATCTCTCAGATACATTATGAAATCTTTAGGTTGGCCTAAAGATCCAACCACTATGTATAATGTAATTTCTGTGGCAATTTTTATTCTGAGTTTCAAATACCTGCCTTTAAAATACTTACCACAAACTTTCTAACAAATCAGGAATAAACTGTGTATAGATTAACAATAAAAATCACTTACAAGTTGTGCAGTATTATAAGTTATGGAAATATTTATTTGGGAAATATGGAAAATTTTCCATAACTTCATATATGATGCAAATACCCTGAATTTAGAACTAGCTAGTGCTGTAGTACTTGCTTGCCCTTGACAAAAACCTCTATCCCAAGGAAGTTCAATTTTATCAGAGTGACACTTACACAATCAAACACATTCTCCTCAGCATAACAAGTAAAAATAGTTTATTGTGAAAAAAACTGGAATAAAATACCACTTTTAAAACACTTTCCAAAGCTGCATTATTTTTACTGTTACTTCATTAACCACATGGTTCAGGACAAGAGTCTCTGTGTAATATAAATGCATTATTTCTTAGAACTTAGAATTACAGTTCCAGTTTACTGATTCCCAAATCAATTAAATCAGAACGTGAAAATCAGATTTTGTGCCAAATCAATTGTTTTTGTTGGAGTTTCTTTTGAACTGTAGAGTAGTCTATCTTAAATGTCTTTCTTGGTTAGGCAAAAATATAAAATAGGCAATAGATAAATGTTGAGAATAGCATTTAATTATTTTTAAGTAGCTGTCCAATCCATCCATTAGAAGCTTCTCAAGGGAAAATGGCTATGTATAGAGGACATAATACACAGCATCATAAAAATATGCTAAATAATTTTTATCTGCAAAAAAATGGCTAGTAAAGAGAGAGAGGTGGGAAATGCAGGGCCCTTTTCATTAGAAAGACAATGTACCCAGACAATTGACTGACTTTTTAATTTTTTCAGGCTATTTTACTCTCATTAATATTCAAATATATTAATAATATATTAAAAGCTCAATACAAAACCTTCTGACAGATTTTTTTTTAAATACTAATCACCAGCCAAGTATTGGGGAAAACTTTGTATGTAGATAGATACCAATTATAATTTCAGGTTTAAATTTTTCTTGAGGAACCTAAGGACCTTCAATGTGCCTAAGGTTTTACATTATCTACCAATTATGAGATTTAATTAAACTGTATATTAATTTAGGCAAAGACAGAGAAGAAATTTATTTTTGTTTTGCATATGTTGAAGACAAAGAAATTCTAGGCATAATACTTCATTTAATATTCTCTCACAGATTTAGCTCCACAAAGATGAGAAATTCAAATGAATTATAACTAGCATTCAAAGGATAATAATTGAATGGGAAAGGAGTAATTACTTTGGCTGGACAGATGGCAAATCTAAATACTTTGAGATTAAAAAGAGAATTAAAAAAGGCCTTAGAGATCAAATAGTCTGTTTTTTTAAACTAGTACATTGATTCATTCCATTACATCTTATATTCAGTTTCAGTTCCAATACTTCAATTAACAGGGAGCTTGCTACCTCCCTGGCCAATAAATTCTACCTTTGGAACAATCTAAATGTCAGAAAAGTCTTTTTGATAAAGATATAAATCTAATCACAATTTCCTCATTATTTTTCTCACTTTAACTTTTGATTTGGTTTTACCAGGTACCAGTAGCAATTCAAAGAATTAGCCCAAAGCCTGAGAAAATATGTAGGTTTACTGTGAGATATAAGTCCACCATGAAAATGATAGGCTGTGAGCATTTAGGATACAAACATGGTCCATTTTGTGGGAGATTAACACAATAAAAATTATGAAAACATTTTCAATGGAAAAACTCTCTTCTGTGTCTAATTTTAGTTATAACTTTGATTCACATTTGCAAAGTTTTATGAGGAAGTTATTTTCTTCCCTCACACTATTTTGTCATAAGGTTTTGATAATAAGATTAAAATATTTTGATAGGTGTTATAAAACCACTAATATTATTATTTATGTTATGTACATTATAGGAGTAGTAGAAGTGATGAATGTGCTTTTCCATGAGAATTTTCATAAGAATAAAAAATAGGTTGGTCAAGAAGTCAGATTGGGAGAATAAAAAAAAACAGGGTCAATGTTTCTTAAACTATAATGTACACAAGAATCATTGGGGAACTTCTTCAAATACAGATTCTTTGTACCCACCCTAGTGATTCTCACTCATTAATTTGTATTCTGCATTTTATTCCCAGATGAAATACAATGGACCACACTTTAAAAACCACAGGTTTGGCCCCAAAATAAGAGAGATACACTCTAACATAAAATATAATAAAAGGGCAAATCAACCAAACAGTGGAACAACCGGTTGCTATGACATGCACTGACCACTGGGGGCAGATGCTCAACACAGGAGCTGCCCCCTGGTGGTCAGTGCGCTGCCACAGGGGGAGCGCTGCTCAGCCACAAGCCCGGCTGATGGCTGGTGAGCGCAGTGGCCACCTCCATGGCAGCACTAAGGATGTCCAACTGATGGCTTAGGCCCACAGGGAGCGGGCCTAAGCCATTAGTCAGACATCCCTCGAGGGCTCCCAGACTGTGAAAGGGTGCAGGCCGGGCTGAGGGGACCCCCCCCCACTCCAGTGCACAAATGTCGTGCACCGGGCCTCTAATAAAAATAGTAATGATGAAATCATAAAACTCAAGTTTTTTTAATAAGACAAAATTTATATGTATGGGTATACAAGAAACATAAGACTGTCTACCCATTTACAGGTAATAAAAAATATAAGGTGGTCAAATGTCCTTTTCATTATCTTTATACTTAATAGGAATTTGAGAAAGTAAGTACAAAGCAAAAAGAAGGAGCATCAAAAAGAGAGGAATGAAAATATCAGTCAGCCTAATGTTGGCGTACTTACTTGAGCAGTATCTTATGTAATAAAAGGGTAATATGTAAATTGTCCCCACGACCAGGAGTTCTCCCAGAGTTCAATGAAGAGGTGGGGCCAGCCAGCCAACCACCCAGGGCCCCTCCTCCCAGCCAGCCCTGCCCCCAATTGATCATGGTGGGCGGGCCGGACCCCACCCGTGCAAGAATTCGTGCACCAGGCCTCTTGTCTCTTTAATAAGATAGGTTTTCTCAGGGCCCTCAAAAACAAAAGCCATCTATGTGCCTTGAAAAATCTCACTTTGACTAAGGTAAAAGTAGAGAATTTGAGTAGTAGTATTTGGAAATAATTTATGTTAAAGACTGTATAGAGTAATAGTAGTTAGCTCTAATATTTGCTATCTATGTGAACTTAGGCAGTTACTTAGCTTCTGGGAACCTCCATTTTCTTTCTTGGAAAAAAAGGATCATAATATCTGTCCCCTTCTCCTTCCAGGGATGTTGTTGTGTGGATCAAATGAAAAATGAATGAGAAAATACTTTTGAAACTATAAAAACTACCATGTGGATGGCACATGGGTACAATCAGACCTTAAGATATACATTTATCTGCTTCTTCAAATGCCAAAATCAAGGTGGGGGGAGAAATAGGGACATCTGTAATAGTGTCAACAATAAAAATTAAGATAATACTTCTATCTTCCAATCTCTTTGTGAGGATAGGAGCATAAGGTCAGTGGATGCCTGACTCCAACTGGTAAAACTACCTCTTATCACAAAGATACATTAAGAGAATAAAATTCTCTAGATAGAACTTTATAAAAGGACACTATTGAAAAGAAAGGATATCTGGGCCACCTTACAGGAAATCCATCAGTGGAAGAAACTGTTTGTAGTATATATATATATTGAAAAGGAAATCTGCATTTGAATAGTTGATGTATATTCATTCATTTACTCATCATGTAACTGTGCATCAGTGATAAACCAGACACTCTAATCTGTGTGTGCAAGGTGAACTAAACACACACATGGGTTTCTGGGGTTTTAATAGTAGACCCTAAGCAGATTAGCCAGCAAAGAAATGTTTCCTTATAAATTGTGATTAGGGGCATGAAGAAAATAAATATACAGCCATACAAAGTAGAATGTGGTCAGCAAAATCAATGGTATATATGAATTTTCATAATAGGCAAAATAAATATGGAAATGCTTGATAGAGAGGCTTTTGATGAGCTAATACAGGATGTCCCACAAAAAATGTATACACACTTTAATAGCTGATAGCTTAATTTTGACAATGGAATGTATTTTAATAAACACTGCCTTTATAATTATTCAAAGTATGGTATACATTTTCTGGGGGAGCACCCTATAGAATTTGCCAATATTTGGGCTGGAAATAAGCTTTGAAAGGGAATTTATATATAGGGAAAATGAAGACATCCAAAAATGTGGAATATTTTCAGAGAGTATTATGCAATTCTGTTTGTTGAAGTGAAGAGTGTATGAGTAGTAATAGGAATAATCTAACATGTAAACTGTATATACTCTGTGCCAAGAACAGTTCTAAGTACTTACCTTAACTCATTTACTCTCCACAGACACCATTCCAGGTAGGTTCTATTATTTTTCCCATTTTCAGTTGAGGAAATTGAAGTATGGAAAACATAAGTAACTTGCTAAAATTCACAGAGCCCTGATTTTAAGAAGTCTAACTCTTGAGTCTGCTCCTAACCCTTGGGCCCTTGGGCTATATTTCTTTAAAATAGGGAGTTCATATATCTATTGGCCATCTGTATTTCCTTTTTGGAGAACTATATATTTAGATGCTTTGCCCATTTTTAATTGGATTGTTTGTCTTCCACTTGTTGAGTTGAAGGAATTCTTTATATATTTTGGAAATTAACCCCTTATCTATCAGATGTATAATTGGCGAATATGTTCTCTCATACTGTGGGTTCCCTTTGCATTTTGAGGATGGTTTCCCTTGCTGTGCAGAACCTTTTTAGTTTGATATAGTTTTATTTGTCTATTTTTTTGTTTCTCTTGCCCTAGGAGATATATTGGCAAAAATTCTTCTATGTGAGATGTGTGAGATTTTACTGTTTATGTTTTCTTACATTTAAGTCTTTTATCTATTTTGAATTTATTCTTATGTATGGTGTGAGTTGGTGGTCTAGTTTCATTTTTTGCATGTACCTGTACAATTTTCACAGCACCATTTATTGTAGAGACTGTCTTTATTCCATTGTATGCTCTTGCTTCCTTTGTCAAATATTAATTGGTGTTAATGGCTTGGATAGATTTCTGGGGTCTCTGTTTTATTCCATTGATCTATATGCCTGTTTTTGTGCCAGTACCAGGCTGTTTTGATTACAATGGCTTTGTAGTATAGTTTGATATCCAGTATTGTGATCCCTCCAACTTCGTTCTTCTTTCTCAAGATTGTTGTGGCTATTCAGGGTCTTTTTTGGTTCCATACAAATTTTTGGAATATTTTTTCTAGATCAGTGAAATATGCTTTTGCCATTTTAATAGGAATTGCATTGAATCTATAGATTGCTTTGGGTAGTACAGACACTTTAGTGATGTTAATTATTCCAATCCATGAGCACAGTATATTTTTCCACTTGTTTGTATCTTCCTCTAGATGGGGAAAGGGCCTGAATAGACATTTCTCCAAAGAGAACATAAAGATGGCAATATACATATAAGAAAATGTTCAATGTCACTAATCATCAGAGAGATGCAAATTAAATCTAAAATGAGGTATCACCTCACACCTACCAGAATGGCTACCATCAATAAATCAGCAAACAACAAGTGCTGGCAAAATGTGGAGAAGAGAACCCTAATACACTGCCGATAGGGATGCAGACTGGTGCAGCCAATATTGAAAACAGTGTGGAGTTTCCTAAAAAAATTAAAAATGGAATTGCCATGTGACCTAGCAATTTGAGAATATATCCTAAGAATCCTGAAACACGAATCAGAAAGAATAGATGCACCTCTATATTTATAGCAGCATTATTTACAATAGCTAAGATTTGGAAACAGCCTAAGTGCCCATCAGCAGATAAGTGGATAAAACAGTATGTGGTACATGTACACAATGGAATACTATGTAGCCATAAAAAGGAGGACTCTTACCCTTTGAGACAGCACAGATGGACCTGGAGATTATTACAAAGCAAAATAAGCCAGGTAGAAAGACAAATATCATATGATCTCACTTATATGCGGAGTCTAATGAGCAAAATAAACTGATGAACAAAATAGCACCATAGACATGGAAGCATGGAGCAGACTGACAGATCTCAGAAGGTGGGATGGAGGGCAGGAAGAGATTAATTCAAGAACTTATATGCATATATGCATAGCCCATGGACACAGACAATAGACAGATGAAGGCCTGGAGTGAGGTGGCATGGGAGCCAGGTGTAGAGGGGCAAAGGGAGATAAATGAAGTACATCTGTAATACTCTCAATAAAATTAAAACTGAATAAATAAAATAGAGAGTTTGGCTCTATGATGGAGGGATTTAATGGTTGTACCTAGTAATTTGGACTTTTTCTGTAGTCAAAGGGGAGTCACTGAAGATTTTAGTAGGGATAGATGATATATTTGAACTTGTGTTTTGGGAATATTGGTCTTGTATTTGTGGGCAGATGGATACATAGACTGAGAAGGGGGTGTGAGTTGGGATGTGGTAGAAATGACCCAAAGAGAATCAATGTGAACCTTGAGTGAATAATTAATAAAGCCTTGGAGAGACTCTTTGAGACTAGTTTTCTTATGTACTAGTATAGTGCATATCAGGTAGAATAAAATAAAAAGTAATCTTGGCAGTCCTTTGGCTATGAGGGTTAAATACTGAGTATTGATCCTCTCTATAATGGGAAAGCTGAATCATGAGGGGGACATTAATGTTTATTTAAGTATCTACTTTGCACCTGGAGCCAACGTTTATTCATATCGTTTTTAATCCTCACAAAAGGACCACATGAAACAGGGTTTCTCACTGATTTCTTCTCATTCTACAGGTGAGGACAGGATGGCCAATTTTTGACTAGTCTGTTAGCAAATTGTAGAACTGGAATTTAGAGTTAAGTTCTCTCTTTCTCTTACACTATTAGCAATGATGGCAGTGCTTAATTCAAAAGATAAATTTGCCAGTCACACAGCCTCAAAGGGATTGGCCATATGCTCATATTGGGAAATGTTCTGAAATAAATATTCCTTTGAAATACAGTCTACTCTGAGATTACATTGAGTTTAGCTCTAAAGTGCAGCAGATTGAAGCATGATTAGAAAAATCTTTTATTTCTGGGTTACTCATATGATTAACTTATATGTACAAATCCCAAGACCTCTTTATTGTAGAGGAAGAGGATGATAAATATTTCCTGGGGTTTTGAAGCTTCTTTGTTTTTTGGAGTTCTTAGAGTTTCAGTCATGTTGTGACTATTCCTAAGACCAAAAGAAATACTTGATTTCCACTTATTATGTAGCAAAGTCTAAATAACTTAATAAATACTTAAAATAATACATATAAATTACAAAAATATTTAACTTTAATTTTTTAAATTTCTTTATTGATAAAGGTATCACATATTTGTCCTCATTCCCCTATTCCTATCCCAAACCCCTCCCCACGCATGCCCCCACCCCCCTGTTGTCCGTGACCAATGGTTAGGCTTATATGCATGCATATAAGTCCTTTGGTTGATCTCTCTCCCTTACCCCCACCCTCCTCTACCTTCCCTCTAAGGTTTGACAGTCTGATCGATGGTTCCCTGTCTCCGGGTCTGTTTTTGTTCATCAGTTTATGTTGTTCATTATTTCCCCTAGATGAGTGAGATCATGTGATACTAGAAATACACTTATAAGAACCGAAAATAAGCACAATTACTTCCTAATAGGACACATGCAGCTGTTGACTATTGCAGAACTCAGATATCAGAACCAGACAAGACACCACCAGGACCCAGTTTCCCTTTTCAAATCCAACTATCCAAAGATATGCCATTGAAAGGAATTCAGCACAATCTACTACTAAGACTGAAATACCCCAAACTAGTAGTTTTTAGTAATATGACAGATGTTTCCCTTATCGATTTAAAATATTTCATAGTACAGTACCTGGTGATTTTGCTCTGACATTGCATAGCATTTTTGCTCAGTTTGGGAAATATGGGTATACATTGCTTGACATATATCAAGAGTTTTGACCTGGACTTATTATAATTTGCATTCAAGGATACTTAATTCAAAATGTTTTTTAACTCTGGTGTTTCTATTCCAGATACAATTATCTACTAGATGCATCCTGTTGCTGAAAAAAAGAAGGCATGGGTTTGAAATCATATTTCAAATCCTTGTTTCATTATTCACTAGCAATTGGTTTCTGAGCAGGTTACCTAACATCAATGAGTCTTAGTTTCTTCTCATTTTTTAATCTATATCATGGAAATAATGATAATAATAAGCACTTCTTATTGTGGTTGTCAGAACTAGAGTAAATGTATTTGAAATTTCAGGATAATATGGGGTACCTTTTGGGCTTTGGTGAATGTTGTTTTTCTTCCTCCTTCTTCTACAAAGATAAATTGAACATATTTCTTTCCTAAATAACAAATTTAAAATGAGAAATCCTCCTGTAAGGGCTGTGAAGGTCAATGATTTTTAAATTAGCAAAATGAGACTAATGCAGATGAGATCAGATGTTTAATTCTGGAGAATTTTATGCTGCCAGAACCATTAACAATCTCCTTTCCAGAAACAATTATCTGAGCAGCCAAGTAAGCGTTGAGTGATAAAGAAGCAAGAAGAAGCCAAGCAAAGACAGATGAATTCAGAAAGGATGAGCTGAGAGATGTTCTATAACAAAATATGTTCCATATGTCCCTAAAATTAAGTTCCAGGGAATATTAATTTATTCTGAAATTTTTCCATTTTTTAACAGTGCCATTGATTGGAATTCACATGAAGATGAGTAATTCCTAATACATAATTTTCTGTGTGTGACTGTGTGGGTGACAGAAATTGAGCCACTGCATTCCACTGCCCACTGCACTAATCTTTCTCCTGGATCAGCCATACACAGTTGAGAAAACTATTTCTACTGGATAAGAATCTCTTACTTATTCAACATTCCTAAGAGCTACATCAGATCATTAATAGGATCTTCTAAAATTAACTACTAAATCAGCAATTAAGGCTTAAGAGTTATCTATTGCAAATAAAAGGGTTATTGATTTTAAGTCAGTCATATCTTGTAATTATGGATATTAATCACACACAGTCTTAAACTGTAAAATGTGACTCTCACTATCAGTTAAACATGACAAAAGGAGGAAAAGTTAAATGATTTTCAAGTGGCCAAACTGCCAAGACTTAGTATTAAGACGGTACAGTTGGCACTACATTAAAAGAAATGTATGTGCTCAACAGCATAATTTCATAATGGTTTGAAATTTATATGTAGGATTAGTTAAAATTAATCAGGCATGTAATACAGAGCACATTCACTGAAGGACCATATAAAATTACAGTAATAGAAAGGCAGCACAAAATATGAAAAGTTACAATCTGAATAGTTACAAAATATGAATAGTTACTGGTCTGTGCTTATACAGACAAGTACACATACCAGATCATGTTTTCATTAACATATTATATAGTAATATAATTTGTTAAAATAATTAATGAAAAAGTGATAAGAGTAGAGTACAGTAAGCTAGTGAATTCTTTCATATTTAAATTTATTAAAATAAAGATATAGATTTTTTTTCTATCTGGTTTTGTTTGTTTTAGTCAACAGAATATGCAAAATCTCATAAAAAATAGGAAAAGGCTTCAGCCATCACCTTTTCTTCTCTTTTAGTAAGATGGCAAGATTTTCTTTAGCATTCCTTCCTATTTGCCAAATATGTTGAGTAAGTTTGGGCAATCTGAAACAAACTACTGTTTTTATTGGACAGCATTACAATTTTGCACAAAAATTTTCCACGTTCAAGACTAGTTACAGAAGATACAAATAAGTGGAAGCATATACCATGTTCATGGATAAGAAGCATTAACATCATTAAAATATTCATATTATTCAAAGCAATCTATAGATTCAATGCAATTCCTACCAA
Organism: Eptesicus fuscus; assembly: GCF_027574615.1. Taxonomy (NCBI): domain Eukaryota; kingdom Metazoa; phylum Chordata; class Mammalia; order Chiroptera; family Vespertilionidae; genus Eptesicus; species Eptesicus fuscus. The sequence goes on from NC_072486.1 coordinate 30,464,759, forward strand.
GATATCAATGGCATATTTCACAGAATTAGAACATATTCCAAAGACCAGTTATATTTAATCCTTGATTAAAGTAATAATTCCAAGCTTTGTGCTAATTTATATGACTTGACAGAAGCCTTTTCACAAACTATAGTTTCTGTTTGTATTGTCTTTATCAAGTGCTACACCTTATACTAGGCGTACCGGTTAATAATGCAGATTTTTTCAATAGGTGGTTACACATATGTTGATATATATGCGATTTGATATGTATGCTATTTTGTTGTACTGACAACAAGCTTCAAAACTTCATATGTCAAATTTTCTAAAGGTGTTATCATAGATATTTTTACTCTTAAAAATATCGAATTTCGTGCCAAAAAAAAAAAAAAAAAGAGCATTTGCTGGAAGTTTTAATTCATTACTTTATTTTGAAGAAAAGTGCTGCTGAAAGTTATCGTATACTTCAGGAAGCTAATGGTGAACATGCTCCATCTCAAGATACTCGTGAACACTGGTTTAAAAGTTTCAAACGTGGTGATTTCTATGTGAAAGACAAAGAACATCCAGGTCAATTTGAACCACGCTTTGATGGTACTAGTAATAAGGCACAAAGCCTATTTGTGTCATTCATTTTATTATGATTAATATAAATACTGGACTAAAATCACTAAACCTAAGTCACATTGATAGTTTATATTTAAATATATCTGTATAACCCAGCCAGCCAGATATATTTCAGAATTCTTTAAGAAAATGAGTACACTACAGATATTTAGCTCAAAGATATTGCTCTTGTTTTGACATAGCCCCTACATGCTTTTTCCCCCCATGATACAAATGTACAAGTATATTACTGGATATTTTTTTCAAGTTTGCAGAAGAAATGCAGTGGGTAAACCAGGGAATATGGACATTTATTTGAATGTAAGAATAATTCATTTAATAAAACTAAAAAGAAGAAAATTAAACTATTGTTAAGGATACATAAATATGTGATGAAGCTATAAAAATTCATGGGAGAATAAACACAAAATTCAGGAAGTGGTTCCTCTGTGGGAGTATCAGAGTAGTGGGAGTGAGGAAGACATAGAAAGTTATTGGTGGTTTTACAGTTGTTAGATTGTACAGTGAGTTCAGTGAGGTCTTTATATTTTCTTTATTTTAGCACACATATATATTTTTACATTTAAATACTTGTTAAATATATTTTAAAAGATACAATTAAAATCATTGTGTAAAATTTAAAAAGAAAGATAAAATGATGAGAAAGCAAAAAGAGAAAAGGAATTGGGAAAAAATTTTAGCCCTGGGTCAGTGTGGCTCAGCTGGTTGGAGTGTCATCCCGTACACCAAAAGGTTGTAGGTTTGATTCCCAGTTCAGGGCACATACCTAGGTTTCAGGTGTGATTCCCTGGTCCCGGGCTTGTATTGATACTTGTTCCTATATACTAGCAAGCTAAAAAATAAAAATATAAAAAATCTAGTTTCTCTTTTAGCCATAGAGCTGAAGCTGCTAAAAATCAAATGCAAAAATTGATTCCATAGGATGCTTAACTAAAATACCAGTTAAATTCACAACCTTACTATTCTTTTATATGAAAAATAAGATGGTGACAGGAAATTAGGCAATCCTGATAATTGAAATTAGGGGATCCGGGACTTTCAGAGAATCCCAACCGTGAAAATGCTCTGAAACATTCCCATTGTGTCTTTCTTGGTGAAGAGATCTTATAATTTACCCAATTCTAACATGGTTAGCCTCTCAACTGCCCCAAATGGTGAAATGCAAAATGGGAAGAAAGGATAAAATGATTATGCCCGGAGGTTTTGTGTATTTACAATGTTATATCATGAAAATGGGGAATTTGTCTAAGAGTATTTTGAGAGCACTCAGTCATGAAGAGCAGAGCATGACTGGGATTAGACTTAATTCTTTGCTACAGGTGAACACAGCAGTTTGGAATTCAACAGCTTGAAGGCAGCTGTGATTCTAATAATGTGTTGGTTTAGTCAAAACAAAACTAGATCAAAAGGTGACCCTGCTAGGTAATATTAAAAAGCCAGAAAGCCCTTAGTTTGATGTAAAAGAAGGAATTCAAAGACTGCAGAGAGAGTAATGTTGGATTAGATCCATCCTGTACTTTCCACCCACACACCCCCTCCCTATGCTCATTGCCACGGTTCAGACAACTCTTCACTCTACTTGTAATTAGGAACAGACTGGAGATGGAAGTCCTACTTTTTTTTTGAAAAATGATTTACTAGGCTGGTAATTCTAGTGAGCAAGGATGGAATAAAAGTGTGGTCCATGATCTCTCTAGGGGAGGAATAAGCCAAGCCCAGTGGATTATTACCTCCCAGAAAAAAATATCCCCCAGCCATAAGATCACAGTTTTTATGACCTCCATCTTTCAAAAGTCTTGGCTCAAATTCAAGTCCCAGTGACAATAAATTGGATTACTCAAATGTGACTCTCATATCAGTCCTAAAATTAATCAGTCATGGCTAGAAATTGGGCTTGGTTACACCCACTGCGGCATCACTGTGAGTATGCAGGGTCACTCATCTTTGGTCTATTATGTTCTTCATTGCTTGGTTCTCAACACATGTACACGTACACACACACACACACACACACACACACACACACACACACAACCTTGTTCCCTTGATCCAAATATGTCACCACCTAATAACCCTAAACTGTTTCCCTCACATGCACTTCCTCCCCACCAGCACTCCATTTCCTGTTCATATTCTGTAATTCAACCAGAGTTCTTTGCCTGTAGAAATACTTGAAACTTCCACTTTGCCTTCCCAACATAATTACTCATAATAAAAATTAAAGGAACCAGTATAGAGGTTTTCTATTTGCCCTGTACTGCTAACTTCTTAACAACAGCATACTGGGATGGTGGAGGGAGGTGCTTGATTTATAATGTTTGCTGATTTCTGTAAACACTTCCACTATGGCCAACTTTGAGCTACCAATGTCAAGTCCCTGAAGCATGGAGTTGGAGAGAGAAGTCTACAATCATCTCTGTAAATAAACACAAGCTGGCTCCAGCAAACTTATATAATTATACAATCAGGAATTGAGGAAATTCATAAGTTTAATGTCCTCCTGATTCTCTCCTTAGGCAGATTTAGCTCATTTTCATTCATCATCTTACACTCAACATGTTCCCCTTATTGGTAGTGATGTTCTATAACATCAGGAATTAGTGTAGGTATCAAGTCAGGATCCAATAGCCTCCCCAAAGGTTTTACTATTGCTTTCCCTATACATTAATCAAATTAACCCACCCCATTTGAAGAATTGGAACAATTTGCACAGTACAGACATTTCATGTTATTATAGCATGATTCTCTTAAGCTTCCTCTTTTTCAAGAAGAGGAGCTGCTCAGTTCAGAGAATTAGGTAATCAAATATGGTTGAGTCTCAGGTCTCGCTGTCAGGCTAAAATTTTTAAGTTTCTCTGCAAATCAAGTAGAGCTTAATTCAGAAACAGTCACTTTTATTTCCTTAGAACATGTAATGAATCAATCGTAGGAGGCATCTCTTTTGCCAGACCAGGGCCTACTCTGGGAGTACTGCACTAGTCCCATTCCTACCCCCATTATATAACCATATACCTATTTTGCATTAACATATGGCCGATAGAATATAAGCTCTATAAAGACAGAGGTGTTGTGTGTTTTGTTCCAATAATAGTCTCTGGCATCAAAAGGAAGGACAAAAGTAAGAAAAGAGGAATATTGAAAGATTGACCAAATGTGACAGAATCATAGAATCTTGAAGCTTGAAAGAACCTGACGTTATCTCATCCAGCAGCCACATTTACAGATTGGGGAATGAAATACTGGGGCAGTCAAAATACTTGCCTATGGATAGTTCATCTCAAGCTGCCAAGTCAGAACATAATTCATAGCACACAAGCATCCTGGTCCTATAAAAGGCAGGCTACTTTTTAGGGAAGGCTGTCAAATTGGGAAAAGAGATGGAAAATGCCATGGAGGTGTACAGATAAGACAGGGCAGAGCATAAGAGAATAGATTTTTTTTTTCTTATACACCATGATGGTGTGAAAAGTATGCCATTCTGTGGAACTGAAGTAGGTAAAATGTGCCAAAACCTGTGGATTATTGTTTTCAGCTTCCTGGCTCCTGTCCTCTTGAGTGAATCTTAAGATAATGAAGTTGACAGTGGAGCTTGTTTTAATCAAAAACACAGATGACTTCCCTCCACGTGGCCTCCAGCACATCCTGTGGGGAGCGTGTTACTTTGGCATTACAGTTTGGAGGGTTATGAACCATTCATAGAAGCAGGCATATTCTACATGTTTGTCTGAAAGGCAAAGTGTTTCGTTATCTTCTTCTTTTCTCCTGAATAATCCAAACTTTTAAACCACACAAATGGAAAACTAAAGGAATCATTTGATTCTATTCAGCAAGGTCATTCTTGAAACACTAATAACCTACTAATATTTCACTAATAACATAATAATGAGAAAATAAATTTTGTCTCTATATTTTTATGAATCAAAATCTATACCTCAATGTGTAAACTGATCTATGAATGTACAAATCTTGCTTTATCAAAATTTAAATTAAAGAAAAACAACAAACTAAGTCATTTTGAATATCAAAAAGTTCAACTCTCTCATCTCAGCTGATCAAGAAATGAACTATATTATCAGGGTAGAACATCCAATTAAGCCTTCTTACAATTTTAGGAAACTTCTGTTCTGGGCCAGAGTTCTGTAATGATACTTAGTAGATAAAGCTTTCACTCTCCCTAGTTAAAAGTTGCTTTTTTCTTACAGAAGAAAATTGTGCCAATCAAATTTGAATTTTTTCTAGAATAAATAGGTGACTTAGAAAAAAACCAATGCATAGTATTTGGAGCACTTTGAAAAAATATGTTAACAGCAATCCTCCCAATACAACTTTAGCTGCAAAGGTATATAAGGTTCTAAAAAAGAACTGAATAAGCCCAGGGAAAGATGGGTGAGTTATGGCTTGAAAATGTGACATACTGGAAAGAGTTATATAATTTAGAAAATAATTCACTTAGCCTTTCTGTGACCCAAGAAATCCAGTTTATCATTTGGAGGATGGTGAGGAAGCGAGAGAAATAGAAAGAATTATTAATCAAGCATGTACTACCCTGCAAGGGACTGGGTAAGCTACAAATCTCTCTGACATTAATACAATCTTGTTGAGAAGATATGCCAAGTAGATAAGACGCTAACAAAGGAGGAACTTTATAGGATGAGTTGCTCAGACAAACCCTACCAGGCGATGTAGGGGTGAATTTATCCTTGGTAGTTTGGTAGGATATTTAAAACCAATAGAGCAAGGGCAAAGGGTGATAATATCACAACTTGAAGAAAAACAAAAGGGACAATATGCCTACACTTACAGGGATTTGGAATGAGATGCGACTAACTTTGTCCTAACACACACTTACAAAATACAGGATGCTATTTACTTAACCTCAATAACTTAATGTAAAATAACAACAACAACAAAGTGCTTCATACCTGCCAGCGGTTGAAAATGATTTTTATTTTTAAATGTATCTTTATTGATTTCAGAGAGGCAGGGAGAGAGAGATTGAAATATCAATGATGAAAGAGAATCACTGATCAGCTGCTTCCTGCATGCCCCACACTGGGGATCGTGCCCAAAACCCAGGCATGTGCCCTGACCGGGAATTAAACCATGATCTCCTGGTTCATAGGTCGATGCTTAACCACTGAGCCACCCTGGCCAGGCTGAAAATGTTTTTACATGCATGAATTCATGTAATCTTCACAAAACCTGTGAAGTCATTAGTATGATTGTTCCCCTTTTACAGATGCTGGGATTGAGACATACAGATGTGAAGAAACTTGTTCAAGCTCATACAGCTAGTAAGTGATACAGCAGGGATTCCAACAAGTATATTTAAATACTCAAATATTTTACTTAAAATATTTTAAAGTAAACTAACAAGCTCTATACGATACTAGATAAAATAATTCTTCAAATCAAACAAACCTTGCAAACTCTATTTTCACTGGAGAGTTTTCTCATTTTCTTCATTGAGATAAGTGTAGTATATATATAGTGACTATTCAAAGACAAAGCAGATTTTATAGAAATGGAAATCAGCCTAAAGTATTTGTTAGCCAGGAGTTATTGTTCTACTCAAAATTACTGGATATAGTAAATTAACCTAGGGCAATATTGTACTGCTGTATCAAAATGATAAAAAAAAAATGTGAGTCATTTTGAGAGCCATTTGTCAAAAGCACCTGAATAAGTTACTGGGAGTTCAAACAAACTATAGGCAACACATGTTAGGAAAACATTAACAAATACCTAAGAAAGAAAAACATTCAATGTGTGTGTGTGTGTGTGTGTGTGTGTGTGTGTGTGTGTGTAGGGTTGTGTGCTGTGTACTTCACTACCATCTGTATGCACACTTATGTATTATCTGGACTGTCTGTAAATTTTGCTATTTTAAGTTCATTGTAACATGCAGTGCTTTGTGTGTTAGCTTCTGAAGTGCTATGTTCTTAATTTCAACTAAATAAACAAAGTGGATTTAAAAAAAAGTAACTCAGTGACACAACTCAATTAGACTGAAGTGTGTAAACAATATTCATGAATACCCTGTTATCTTGATCAGTTCTGAAGAAAGTTTCCAAAAATAGCAGACTGCTCTGCATTTTAACTTTCAAGTTTTATTCCTAACAAAGATAAAATTTGTTTCTTCACTTAGAATACTTTTTCACATTTAAGGCAAAGTGTACATTCATTTTCTAGACATGTCAATTATATTAGAACAGAATGTAGCTTATTTCTTTCATTGCTGAAGTCTATAAACTATTTCAGTGTTTCCCTATAGCTTTTAGGATGAAATTTGGAATCTTTATCTATATAAGCAATGCCCTCCAGAATCTGACCCTCTGACTTCCTCTCTCAGTTTCAGCTCCCATAACTCTTCCAGTTTCTTAGACTGCCTGCTTTTATGTAGTATTTTCAGCTTCAAGAGTTCACATGGTCTTATGACATTCCAGAAAAGTCTGTCCTTCTCCCCCTTATAACCTAGTTAAACCATGCTTATCCCCTTACCAGTATCACCTTCTTCCAGAAGTCTTTTTTTTTTTTAATCAATCCAGTATGATTTTGTCTTTGGTTCTAAAGAGTCTTATATATCATTGCACTTGTACTGTTTGGCATCATAGTAGTTGATTTTATATGTCTTCTTTTTAGAAGCTAACCAAAGACAAACACTGAGTCTTACTTGACATGGCCCTATAGGGCACCTGGCTGCTGCAGAATGACTTAGTGACCAATTTCAATAATTCACTGCCTGATTTAGTTCTTCACAGCCAATCTAAAGGATTCAAGTTATTTAAACAAGTTAGAGCCTAGAAGCCCTGGCAGGGTAGCTCAGTTGGTTAGAGGGTCATCCTATTACACCAGGGTTGTAGGTTTGATTCCCAGTCAGGGAACATACAAGAAGCAATCAATGCATGCATAAATAAGTGGAACAACAAACTGATGGTTCTCTCTCTCTCTCCCTCTCCTTTACTCTCTCTCTCTAAAATCAATAAATAAATTTTTTTTAAAATATCCTATATAATAAAAGACTAATAAGCAAATTGTCCCCTTGGGAGTTCGACCAACCAGGAGTTCAACCGTTCACTATGACATAAGCTGACCTCCAGGAGGTGGTGCAGAATGAAGGAAGGCCCCAGCCAGCAGCCTGCAGCTGGCAGCTGGGGCAAGGAAGGCCCAAATCAGCCCTGATCGCCAGCCAGGCCTAGGGACCCTACCAATGCACAAATTTTGTGCACCGAGCCTCTGGTATAAAATAAAACAAAGCTCAGATTTCCATTTCCAGGATATGTGCTTCAAAAGGGAAAGAAAGAAATAATACTACATTAATACTCAGTCCTCGCTCCTCCACTATAATTCTCTTTCGCCTTCTCTCATCCCTGGTCTCAGAGATGCTAATGAGCCTGAGCATGTTCCCTGAGGGAATGTTGTGCCTTCCGGTGGGAATAATATCATCCTTGGTATAAATATCCATCTGTCTAATACTGAGAGAGAATAAAATTTGCTCATGAGATAGCAGCATAATGGAATAAATGTAATGCTAAAAGCAGCCAACTTTTATAACAATGCCTCTGACCTCTTGTACATAAAAGTACAATTCATTTCTCAAGAAGACTCCCTTATCAGTGATTTTGAGAGGCAAGTTTAATAAATGAGAACATTCTTCCAACAGGGATTTTTTGAAGTAGGATAATGTAATCTTTGGTTTTGAACACATTTTGAATTAAAATATACTTACTATTTAAACATTATTATTGTTTTTCTCTATCTTTTCCAGTGATGAGAAAACTTCAGACAGAGACCCCCTTATACAGGCTAACCATTTGTCAACTTTACTTTCATATCCACAAAGTCAGATAATAAAAAACAGAAAGTAATAATATTTTCCCATTTTTATTTATTTTATTGATTTGAGAAACAGAGAAAGAGAGACATTGATTTTGTTGTTCCACTTGTTTCCACATTCATTAGTTGATTCCTGTACGTACCCTGACCAGGGATCAAACCTGCAACCTTGGCATACACGCTCATCGGGATGACACAGCCAGGGACTAGAAAGTTATATTGTTTTCCTTGCACATATGAAAGACTATTACTTTCCTAGATAATATCTCATAATAACTTCTGAAAAATAGTATAAAGTTGGCATCCATACATTTCCTGCCTCTGTGCTTAATCCCATACCATAAGAAAACAATTCTGGAACAATTGTTAAATCTAGCCTCATTGAAAAACTTACCGCAGTGCCTTGTCAGTAATATTGATATGGTTACTAGTAAATAACACCTCTCCAAACAAAGCAAGTTTATTTGCGTAAAATTGTGTTATAAAAAAATGCACTCAATAAATATTTCTCAAATAAAACCTAAATAAACCTACCAGGTAGATTATAAAGAAAATGCACTCTAATTCCAAATCCAATAGACCTCATTTTATATCATCTCATTTTAAAAAAGTGTTGTGATTAAATTCAAGGATGCTTTTAAAAGAAAATAAGGGAAGACTTTTGTTAATGACTTTTTAATGAATGCTTTTGTGAAGCAAATAACTACTCTCTAATTTGTTTTCTTTATATACCTCCTATTCTCTATTCTTACACTGATGATTACCCCTTCTTTCTGTTCAGTACTGGGGGTAAGTAAACAGACAAGCAAAATAATTTTTGTCTTGTATAATTAAGTCAAGGATGGAAAGGTCAAGGAGTTTTGAAAGATGGCAAAGAAACTCTGTAATTCCATGAACATTGCTCTTGCATGCTTGATGACATGGAAAGAGAATTTATGATATTTGGGTTGTGAATCAGAATACCTTTTCTTCTGAATAGGTCAACATGCATCTTTGAAAGAGTTATAAAATTCTGGGATTTGAATGTCTCCCAAATGTCAGAATATTTTCATGTGTGTCAAGCTCTATCTACTACAATACTTTTTCTTTTATATTACTTCTACAAGATAAAATTCTATCACATTGTTGTCAATCATTTTAAATTCCAATGAATGCTATTCAGTCTCAGATTCATACGTGATATTTAGATTAAGGCTAATTCTTTCCTGTCTAAAAATGTGTTATTAAGAAATGGCAAAGAGCATGCGTAATGCTTTAAAAAATTTACTTTTAAAATAAAAGAAAATAAAGCACCTTACTAACTATATACAAAAAACAACAAATCACATTACTCACGTGTAAATACTAATAATGACTACATTAGAGACATAGAGCTATGAATAACTTTTCCTTCCTGATTTTTCTCATTTTCTTAGTAAAAGCTATTTCATTTTTATTATTGTTCTTATTCATTATTGAAGTTTCATTTACTTATTTAATGAAAACTGAAAATGTGTTTTAAACAATAATCTCTTGCATTTAGATGGTGAAAAGCAAATACAGAATCACTGTACAACTTCTGTAAACATTACAAGATATTTGGAGTTTACAATTAGAATGTTAGCACAGGTCTTCATGATGATTTCTATTGTGACTACATACACAAAAACATTAGAAAACGTACAGCAGATACTTGCACTAGTGATAGAAAAATAACAATAATAAAAATGAAGAATATTCAAGTGAAAAGTCAGTGCCTTTTGCAAATGTGTAAAGGTGATAATTACATGGCCAAAATATTAGATCTCAGCAGTTCAGACATACATTGTGTTTATGACTGCCACCCCATTCATTTTACTCATACAGGCTATACACAATCAATGTGGCAATCATGATTCACTTTTTAAAAATATATATATTTTTTATTGGTTTCAGAGAGGAAGGGAGAGGGAAAGATAGATAGAAACATCAATGATGAGACAGAATCATTGATTGGCTGACTCCTTAACTCCCCCTACTGGGGATTGAGCCCACAACCCAGCATGTACCCTGAACTGGAATCAAACCCTGACCTCATGATTCATAGGTCGCCTCTCAATCAGCAGGGCTCATGATTAACTTTTAAAAATCATTAAAATTATCACTTTCTCACTCTTGAGTTTTGCTGGGTTTACTAAGAATGAAAAGTATCATTTTTAAGAAAAGTCCAATAGTCTTGGTTTCTGAACAGAAAAATCAAAGAACATCGAGTTAAGAAAAAATAGCCCTAACCAGTTTGGCTCAGTGGATAGAGTGTCGGCCTGCAGACTGAAGGGTCCCAGGTTTGATTCTGGTCAAGGGGATGTGGGCACATCCCTAGTAGGGGGTGTGCAGGAGGCAACTGATTGATGTTTCTCTCTCATCGATGTTTCTAACTCTCTATCCTTCTCCCTTCCTCTCTGTAAAAAAATCAATAAAATATGTTTTTAAACAAAGAAAAAAGAATGAGAAAAATTATGGAAAATGATCAATTCTGGGAAGAAAACAAAGAATCTATAAAGGCATAATGACTCTTTTCAGAAGAGAATAGCAAGTTGAAAAAATGTCCGAAATAAAACTTAAACTTTATTTTGGAAAGTAGAAAGGATAAGATACCCAAAATTGTTTACTCACATAATAATGCTTTTCAAATGAAATGGAAGATCATTTTATTAACTAATTTTCCAACTAGTAGAGATTTCCAAAGGGTCTTAGTGATGGTTCTATTCCACAAAAATGTCTATCTATTTTTTAAAAATATTTTTTATTGATTTCAAAGAGGAAGGGAGGGGGAGAGAGAGATAGAAACATCAATGATGAGAGAGAATCATTGATCGGCTGCCTCCTGCACACCCCTCACTGGGGACCGAGCCCGCACCCCAGGCATGTGCCCTTGACTAGAATCGAACCTGGGACCCTTCAGTCCACAGGTTGATGCTCTATCCACCGAACCAAACCCACCAGGGCAAAATGTCTATCTATTAAACTTATATTGTCAAAGCTATCTTGTCACTTACTCTCAAAGTAAACCTAACTGGTACACATAGAAGATGATTGATTTTTGTTTCAGTTGATTTCTGCTTATACAGATCAATGAGAATAAGTGAAAAAATAATATATAATTAGAATTATTATGCCTGGTAGGCATAATAAAGCTAATTGTCCTCTTCTAATAAAAAAGTAGAACCTTATCATATGAAGAAAACTTTGTAATATCCCTCATTAACTAACATATATGATAATCATCATAAAAGATTTTATTTCTTCAGACCCACTCAGCATTATGTAGGCTTAAGTTAACAAAACTCAGTGGAATCCTTGAACATTTAATTCATTTTGTCAAGAATTTATTAGATAACAAATGAAATTTGATAATTGTTTTTAAAGTCAAGTTGACAGGTATCAAAGAGAAAAGGTAATATCACTTAATGAATTAAACATTTGAAAAATTATAGAATCACTAATTTTAGAGCTCATGGGGACTTTAGAAATCATTTTGAGCCAACCTCCCCATGTTTCCATTGAGATAACGAAAGACCAGAGAGGTGAATTTACTTTATCCAGGTCACATAGTAACAGTTTGCACTTCCTGTGTAATAAGAGGTGGTAACAGCTGAGAAGAAACTAATCACAGGGCAAAGAATGCCTTCTGATACATCACATATGTTAAGGCTTGCTTACCAAGCATTTTACATGTGTTGCCTCATTTAATCCTTAGAGCAACTCTACAGGTTATGCATGATCATCTCCAGTTAATAGAAAAGAAAATTGCTTCACCCTGTAAATAATTTTCTCTACAATACAGTGTGTTTTGGAGCCAATATTTGATCCAATGTGTCTACAAATCCCAACCTCTTTCTACTATGCCTTCCTGAGAAGCTTATGGCCTCTTTTTTAAGTAGAAGTCACTTTTATAAACACCTACTTGAGGGCAGAAACCCCATATCACACAGATTATGGTTAGAAATTTTAGAATGACCCAAGAGTAAACCTTAGATGAAAGAACATCTAATAAATCAATGTGATAGAAGAACAAGACACTTCTAATCTAAAAGCATGCTTCCTCATGTTAGCTGTCTCTCCTTTCATTAAGAGGACTGAAACTAATTGTTGCAGGAAGTGTTATGCACTTACAAAATATCAATTCCTACAAGCAAGTATGAGTAAAGGTATAATAAAAGAGAAGCCTTCACATGACCAAAATTGAGATTGCGTTTGTGGGCCAACAACCTCTCAGGAATCTAGACACTTTAACAATTTACTTAAAAAGAAAAAGGGGAGCCCTAGCTGGTTTGGCTCAGTGGATAGAGCATTGGCCTGTGGACTGAATAGTCCCAGGTTCAATTCCCATCAAGGGCATATGCCCTGGTTGCAGGCTTGATCCCCAGTGGGGGGATGCAGGAGGCAGCTAATCAATGATTCTCTCTCATCATTGATGTTTCTCTCTCTCTCCCCCTCTCCCTTCCTCTCTGAAATCAACAAAAATATTTTTGAAAAAAAGAAATGAAAAAGGGGAAGATGTATACATGAGGTTCTGTGATGAGAGAAGAAAAACAGGGAAATGAAGAATTATCAGACTTTATCACAGGTCAGTCCCATAGGTTGGAAGCATCAGGAGGAAAAGCTAGTTCTAATCGCTCTGATGGCAGGGAGGCCAGCAGGAAACAGCAGAGTTTTGCATCTCAAAGGTCCACTACGGCTTGGGAGTTCCAGGAGACAGTAGATGGACAGGGTGGCAATAGGCCAATGAAGCAACAGCAACGCTTTGGTGGCTATGGTGGAGCCTGGCAGCCTGAGACTTGTTCATGAGCACATGCAACACATGCACACCCCCAGAAATCTCCCAAAATACATGGGTGAACTTTTCAAAGGGCTGTCATGTGATGTGAAAAAGTAGTAGAAATATGTTCAGTGAAATCTGGGTAGAAATGCTAAACAACATATTTGGTGAGGCTAGTGAAGGAGTCATATCCAAATAGTACTGTAAAATGTAGGCTTTATGCCATAGCTTCTTAAAGCCGAAATGACGTTTAATGTTATGTAGTACAACCTCTTGGATGTCAGATGAGGGAACTGAGGCCCAGAGAAGTGATTTCGTTCTCAAGGTCGCTAGACAGTGATCAGGCCAGAGCTTGTGGCCACTGCTTTCAGCCGAGTCAGACTGCTGCGTTTGGTCCCTGCTGGTCTGTTTCGTTTATTTAAAATAGCTGTGCATTTAGCATTCTACGGGTTTTTTAAATGTCTGAGAAGTGAGAGTTTTTTTCAATAGAATGTGGGCTTTGCAGTTTTAGAAATACTAGTTATTGTAAATACCAAATGTTTCCCTGAACTAGCTCTTTTAAAAAATTCCTTCTAAAATAGCTCCTTTGTAATGCCAGGTAGGGCACCTGAGGACAATTTAACTTTTCTGTGTCATTCGTCTAATATCTTCACATTTAAAGTGCTAGTACAGAGTTTTGATTACCAGACAAAAATGTTGAAATTGAATGCATCACTGACTTGAAAATATTTCTTGTTAAATCTTGCTGCTGCCTCTGGTCTTCTTTATCCTCTAAGAATGAAATGGTTTAAAGTTAGAAAGAAGAATGCTACATACTGACTGGGAAGTTAATGATAATTTTCAATTAAGTATCACATGCTAATGTGTAGTTAAATATTAAAGTGAGTAGGATGTGGCTACCACATATATATAGAAGCTCCGACTTTGTCTATGTTACATAATTAACAGAGGCGATCTTTGTTATCAGCATTAGCTAAGAGTAAGATTTTTGAGTTCTAGTTTTAGCTCACTTTCTAATTGCTTTGTGGTCCTGTGTCATTTAATTTCTATCTTCAGTCTTAGTTTTTAGAAGAGCATGTATGTAGCCTTTCTAATCTAATAAAATACAGTCCCATAGATACCGGTATTAATTTACAAAGGCACTGAATGAGTTATTGATTTCCAATATAATATGAGCTGATGTTGTCTTATATAGATTATGATCTGTTTTAGGTAGCCAAGGGAATAGTGGGAGTACTTTTCCTACCATATATAATTACCTCAAAGTTCAGGAGCTGCATTGATGATCAAATAAAATAACATGTGAAGCTCACTTTAAATTTTAAAGTCACATTGAGATATAAGGAACTATTATTATTATTGGCTACTGAGTAAATGTTCCCATATAGTTTTTGAGGCTTCTCTGTTAGCAATCCCTTCCATCAGTGTGCTGATATGTTGCATCTGGAGAGCAGTGCTCTGAGGGAAAATTAGGAGACGTATTCCTATTTCATACTCAAATCCTTTATGGGTTGCTGATAACATGCCCACACTTTATCTTGACAGACAGGCACTATTCTATTCTCCTCATCAGGATCAACTCTGTCATCACTTCTTTTTCCATGAATACAAATCCTAAAGTTATGTGTTGATTCTGAATTTTTAAAATTCTGTTATCTATAAAAATAAAAGAGTAATATGCTAATTAGACTGGACAGCTGAACGACCTTCTGGACATCATTCCAGATGTCCTTCCCGACAAAGCCGCCGTGGTGGGGCCAAGGCAAAGGCAGTTAGGGGTGATCAGGCAGGCAAGCAGGCAAAGTGGTTAGAGGCAATCAGGCAGGCAGTCAGAGTGGTTAGGGGCAATCAGGCAGGCAGGCAGGTGAGCAGTTAGGAGCCAGTGGTCCTGGATTGCGAGAGGGATATCCCAACTGCCGGTTTAGGCCTGACCTGCATCGGGCCTAAACCGGCAGTTAAACATCCCCCGAGGTGTCCCAGATTGAGAGAGGGTGCAGGCTGGGCTGAGGGACTCCCCCGGGACTCTCCCCCCTCCCCCCATGTACGAATTCCATGCACTTCGCCTCTAGTGGGTAAATAACTAACAATACTTTGATTGCAAGACAACTTAAGAACCAAGAACAAAGGCAAGTCTCCTCTGAAAGGAATATACCATACTTCATTGACTGAGAGAATAACAACACCTCAACACAAAATAAAGGGCTCTATGTGATAGGGGCAGAATTATTAATCATTCTCTGTTAACTGTGATTGCTAGCTATAGTTATAGGAAATATTAACCTTTTGCACTCGGATGTCGAGTGTGACTCGACATGGTTAGCATTAGAATAAAGGAATCGAGAAAAAAGCAAGCGAGTGCAAAGGGTTAATCATGCTCTGTTAACCGTGATTGTTCTGTTCTGATTAGAGAAAGCACATTCTAACCTGGCTGGGAGTTGTACACCCAGGACCTTGGAATGGAGTCCATTCTCCTTATCCAAGAACTGCCTATCATCATGGAAAGATTAACAACCTAGTTGCCAAAACAATGGAATCCCAGAGGCGCCCACCTTTTGCAACCCCCAACCCTCATTGCCTGCAATCTGTAACCATTTTACTCATTTTCATTCCTTTTGCATACCATTCTTATTCCTTTTGCCTGCTTCCCCATGTAATATTTTTTTCCTTCTACCCTATATAAGCAGCTGGCTTATGGGAGGTGCAGAGCAGATTTTTGTGGATGACCTGCTGCTCTCCCATACTGCCAGCATTGTTGGCATAAACGCTCACACATTATTCAACCTTGTCTCTGCCTAACTGGCTCAAGTAATGACAGGCAGCCTGGACCCATTTGTTGTCCGGTTTCATAAGGAGTGAGAGGAAGATGGTATATGATCTTTTTTCAAATTACTGGCTCAAAGGAGAGATATCCCATCCTAACTCCAAACACACACACAATATGGAAAACCAAGCAATCATCAACCTATGGCTCCTAGACAGGTCACCAGAGAAGTTAAGAGCTCTCCTCACAGAATTCAAACTGGCAGTAGTTTGCATCTCTGTTCCATTTTGGAGTTGCTCTTCCCTCAGTTGGTCGTCACCTGATACAAACAGTATTAAGTCAGGAATCCGGGCCATCAATGTCATTCTGTAGACAGATGGTGTGCCTTGCCCATCTGTCTATGAGTATATCTCAGCCATTTTCTCAGCAGTCTGAGTCTTCCTTGACTTGATTGATGGTTTTTATTATGTATTACAAGCAATTTTCTCTCTGGCAATATATCAACAGCCACTTCATGCTTCATACGTTAGACAACACCCTGTTCTGTCATCATTTGGGCAGTTTAGAAGGCGGTATATGTGTATCACTTCCCATTCCTCATGGTATATTGTACTCATGTTTCTACCTCAGCTTGGTATCTCTAGTACAGCCTGATTGAGCCAGCCCAATTATCCTGAGTTAATTATCCTTCACCCATTTTTGAAACCTAGCTGATCACAATCTTCAAAAAGAAAAAATGAGAGATATGATGAATCTCCTCCATGTAGGAAGTAGAAAAACTTAAATCCTCTAAAAGGGATAATATGACTCTAATAGAGCAAAGAATTACCTTGAATTCACTCTCTGAACTCTAATAATTGTCACTCTTCTGCTGTCCACCATATTCTTTAGGATGTCAAAGTTAGAAACATTTAAACCTGTACAGAGTTTTTGTGAGTTTATTTGAGCCAAACTGACAATTGCCAGGAAGCAAAATCTCAACAGATTGAGAAAACACTCCGGAAAATGGCAGTTCTGCACTCTGTTTATACACTACATTCAAAAGAGAAAACTTAAGTGGGTTACATGACATCCATTCATAGATTAGGGAGGGGGGAGAAAACAAATTGGAGAAACCTGTGGGATTGGATAAAAAGTAAAATGATAGACACATACTTCTTTTACATAGGTAGTTCTTTTGCAGGATAGTTAACAGTCAATAATTAACATAGTAACCAAAAAAATGAGATTTGTGGTCTCTGCAGAGCAGTGCCTGTGCTTTGAGGGGTCCAGAAAGAGGAAATTACTTTGAGAATCCAAAGGTATGTTTTCTAGATGCAAAAAGACAATGGTCCCTCTTAAGGTAATGATTGGCTTTTGTCAGGGAATATTTTAGCCGAGGACATGACTACCCACCATAAACTGCTTTTAGCTAAAAAGTTTTAATTTCAGACCATCCTATGTGGTTACTTTAGGTCTCTGAGTTTGTAAGGATGCCACGAGGGCCTCCCCTGAGTTTGTCAGGTTTTATATTGGGGTCTCTTTTTGTCCTCAAGCTCAGTTCCCTGTGTGCTTACTTTGTCTCACTTACCAGCTTTCTGGACAGTGAGCACAGTTCTTTCATCTGGGTAAGCCCACATAGCAACCAGCAGACCAGCACACATAGTAATTATTTAATAACTAGAGGCCCGGTGCACGAAATTCAGTCATGGGTAGGGTCCCTAAGCCTGGCCGGCAATCAGGGCTGATCTGCAGGACGAATGAGGGAGCCCCCGTTGGCATCCGCCTTGGTTGGCCTGGGCCCTGTGGGCTGGAAGTAGCTCCTGCATTGGGCATCTGCCCCCTGGTGGTCAGTTCCACCATTTGGTCGATTGGGTCAATTTGCGTATTAGGCTTTTATTATATAGGATTATGAACTTAACCTTTGTAGTAGCTCACAGATAACCCACTTCTTATGTTGAACTTATAACCAGGTCACACACAAAATTATCTAGTAACCTCTGTTTATTAAATAAGTAATAAGATAACTCAGTTTAATCATTATATTTTCACTTGAAAATAATTTTATAAATTGCTGCCTCTGACATCTGGTGAACTGTTAAACTAAAAAACAAACAAAAACAAACAAACAAACAAAACAAAACAAAGCCCTTCAAAGTGAGAGGCAACATTTATTTGAGATAAAAAAGAATCACTATTCTGGAAACACTGATTCAGGCAGACACCCGAATGGTGTTCTGATTAGGAAACAAGGCAGGGGTATTTATGAGAAAGGGAAGGAGAACCATTACATCAAGAGGAGGAAAGCATTTATTTTATTTTTATTTTTTAATTTTTACTCCTCACCTGAAGACTTGCTTAGAGAGCAGAAGGGAGTGAGAGAGAAAAACAGCAACAGGTTGCCCCAACCAGAGATGGAACCAGCAACCTTCTGGTGCACAGAAGGACTCTCAACCAGCTGAGCCACGCTGTCTGGGGAGACAAGCATTGCTATAGGTGCAGTTAAACTAACATACTGATGCTAAATCTAAACAATGCTTCTCATTTTCAGTCTGTTAGTCATCAGTCAGGTAGGTAGTCATGATATCTGCTTTCTTTTTGCAAACAGTTCTTAGGGACACAGTGTTGCTTTAGGCCTGGGTCAAAGGCCATGTGGCCCTGTTTTAACATTGCAACGTTTTAAAGTATGACATGTGCCGAAACTGGTTTGGCTCAGTGGATAGAGCGTCGGCCTGCGGACTCAAAGGTCCCGGGTTCGATTCTGGTCAAGGGCACGTGCCTTGGTTGCGGGCACATCCCCAGTAGTGGGTGTGCAGGAGGCGGCTGGTCGATGTTTCTCTCTCATCGATGTTTCTGACTCTCTATCCCTCTCTCTTCCTCTCTGTAAAAAATCAATAAAATATATTAAAAAAAAGAAAAGTATGACATGCAAGGCAGTTCCTCTGGGATGGCCGTGCCGAATTCCTTTTAAAGTGGCTCCATTTATATTCTTTTTTCCAGAACAATACCTCAGTGTCGAGAATTAATCTGCATTCAACGAGAGAGCAATTTTATCCCCTTCCCACCCTTACAATCAGTGGCAATATAATATCCAAGGGGGAAAAAACATAAAACATGTTTGGATATTGTAATGAATTTGATTACAATGATACCAAATTAAGCCTATTTTCATTTCGATATTATAAAAAAGCAGCAGGAGGTCTGACTAGATAACATGCTTTTACTTTATTAAATTCCTTATGTTACAGTCGGCTCGACTGAGTGCTCCCTGGGAGTGAATTAAGAACATAAGGGCCTTGTCTTTACATTCAAAACAGGGCGGCTCCAAATCAGGCTCTTACAATTCACTTCAACTGGGCAGCCAGAGGGAGATTCCCGGGAGCTCCCTCGCTCCTTGCTGTTTACTGCCTTCTCGCTGCAGACGGTTGCTACTGCCTTTGGGCCATGCAATTTCACGGTGTGGCCCTGGGCAAATACGAAGACTGACTTGCCCCAACTGGACCATCTCCAGCACAAATGCCATGCAAATTTGAAAATTGTTCACAACCCTGGCCTCTTTAGAGAGAACCAAAACCCTACAACCCTATCTCCTTCGGTGGACACATATTTATGGCTGTTTCACTCCACCTCAACAAGGCTAATCAGTTAACTGTTTCCTTAGTGCCTTAAAGAGTTGGTACACTTCCCAAAGCTTCAGGCAGACACTAAGAGGATGTGAGGTTTGGCTATGAGGAATAAAAGGCACTTCTAAAATGTGAGATTCTTGATTCACAATGGGATGCCAGGACAAGAAGAAAATCAAAGGCCCCTAAATAGAACTGAGTCAACTTAGACAGTCCTTAACCAGCTCAGACCACTCACATCAAGCTCACGTCCAGCCTCAGCCACGCCTAATGAGAGCTCAGCTGTGCAGCCTTCCAATGGCCCTGGCTCTTTCCCTTGTCAGCTTCCTGTCTCACCTTACATGGTGGTACTCAAAAATCTATTCTTGCAGCTGGTTTATTACATGTCTTTTCATAACAGTGGGCACATTTTGCCTGACTGCAACCATGTTATGAAATCAGTCACACATTATCCTATCCTCAATTGCTGGGGATGGGAATCTTCCTGTCTATTGTTAAGGATTTGATTTCTTCTAGTAAAATGCGCTTTCCTGTGGCAGCTGCACAAGGACATTCTCTGCAGTTGAAAAGGAAAAGCTGAGAGGCCAGGCCACCCACCGGCCCTAATCTAAAGGGAACACCATAGAGTCCAATGGGGTGCCAGTTTTCCTTCCCTGAGACAGAAATATCATTTTCTCAATGTGTTCCCTCTCAGTGCATGCCTTCTCCATCTTTCCCACAAGGAGAGTGGGCCTAAGCCTCAGTCTGGCCTCCCTCTGCAGGAGGAGACCGGGCCGATCCGGGAAGGCGCTGCCCCCATCACCCCGCTGCTGCTGCCACTGCCGGCCACTGCAGCTGCCTGCCCTCGGCCCTAGCAGCAGCTGCCACGGCTTTGTCCAGTAGGACATCCGGAAGGGTGTCTGGAAGGACGTTAGGCTGTCTGGTCTAATTAGCATATTATGCTTTTATTATTATAGATGGTTACATTAATATTAGTTTATATTTTCCCTCCAGCCTTTCTGTATTTCACTTCCTGAATCATCCCTGTGGGCATAGCCTATGCATTCCTTAGCATCCAGGTCCAGACACTCCATCCTTACTGGGTTTCAGAATTTACTTCAACCCTGAGCGGCCTTCTCAATGCCTAAGATCACTCTTTCCTTAAAGGATGATTTCAAGTCTCATCCTTTAAGGCACTATGAATACGCCTCAGCCCTCTCTCTAGAGAACCCTCACTTGATGTATGCACCACATCAAGTATCCAAAGACTACACTGGATAGATCACTAACCCTCAGTCAGAAAAGCAATAGAATCTCCAAACTTCAGACATGTGTCTTATAGTTCTGTTAATTTAACCTCCAGAGGAATCAAAGGGAAGGGGGTTGGCTGCAGTGGTTCTTTTAGAAAAGAAGTCAGAGATCCCGGGAGATTTCTCGGTTAACTCTAAAACGGTCATTGAGTTTGTGGTGTCTTTCATAAATATCAAGAAATAGAAAACAGCAAAAGCATGGAAACTTCAAGTAAAATCAAAAGCCCTGTGAGAATGTAGTTTCACCAAAGAACTACTGCACAGCCTGTAGTCATAAAAAAAAAGCACCTGTGAACTGATTAGCCGGGACTGTAGTTACAGCAAGCTAGAAAATACGTTTTCTCTTCAAAGCGAGAGCATCCGGTGGCTCTGCATGACACAGTCCAGGCCCTATGTCTCATGGACACCAATTTAAAGCCAAGCAGGGTCAGTTGTCAGAGCACAAGTCATTTGTGCCCAATAGCATTCTATCAGCCCGTGTGACGTGTTTCAACATTCTGAACCTAGTACTTAGGGGATGTGACTACAGCGTCAGGAGCACTAAATCTGTCCTCACTGGGAACCTCCAATGATAAACACAAGTGAACAGACTAGTAAATGATGAGTAACAGTCTAATTCAATTTTACAATTACAATAATAGCAACAGCAACAAAACACATTTTATTTATGTAACGCTTTACACTTTCAAGGCACATTCATGTTTATTTCTTTTAACAACTCTATGAAATTAACTAATTTACAAAGTATGATTGCTTTAATTTACAGAAGTGGAAAACTGAAGTTCAGATTTGCCAAGTAAGTTACACCTTTGACTTATCACCTAAACTCGAATTCTAATCATGAACATTACTGAACTAGGTCCCTAACCTTTCTGATTTCAAGCCTAAATTCATTCTTGGACAATATGGTAGCTCTTTTAAAGAGTCTTTGTAAGAACTCAGTTCTTTAGGGAAAAGTAACTTCATCAATTGGACAATTTCGAAAATAAACTGTTGTCCGGGTAATTTTTCTAGTGTAGAAATGTTATGCCCTTTCATAGTAGAGCAATGAATGTGGTGTTTTCGGGATAATCCGTTGACCATGCTATTATTCACAGTAGCAAGTTCATATATTTTTTTCCTGAAGTTAATAATAATAAAACAAAAATTTAAGAACAGCAAACATGTACTGATTGCTTCACATGTGACAGCCTTTATTTTTAACCCTCAGAACTTAACAAAGTAAGCTTTCTAACTTCGGTTTGAGATAGAAACAGCATAAAATTAAAGGTTAAAAAGCTTGAACCAGCCTAGAGAAAAGGTGGCAGAGCTGGGCTACAATGTCCATCAGCCTGGTTTCAAAGCTTGCACTCAATCATTACATTTTCACCCAAACGAGCATAGAGCAGCATCAGTAAGGAACCGTCTCTGAGGCTGGTATAAGAAAACCCAAACTATGAAAACCTGCATTCGCTTATTAGGGTTCATCTGACCAAGAGAAACTATACAATATTATTGTCTCAAGCACTACACTATTTTCCCAGCAAAACTATCAAATGTATATATTTTACAAACACAACAGGACAGATTCAAGTGTGTTACTGAAACCAAAAAATGTGGGTATTTTGAATCCAAGTTCTTGTCTCTCAAAAGTCGAAGAATGAAGTCAGAAGAATGAAGAATGAAGTCGAAGAATGAAGTCTCTCAAAAAACAATTCATGGAACCAAAGTTCAATGGGAGAAGCCAGTCCCGGAAAAGATGCAGCTGGGGTTCCGGGAGCAGCCCAGTGCCCAGGGCTTCCTTCCCTGTTACAGTCGGGAGTAGTTTAGTACCCAAGCTAATTAAAGTCTAATCGTCCACGTGTGGAGGCCCCATGGCCATAAGCCACGTGGGCACAGGGAACAGGAATGTGAGGCATCCACTGTGAGCTGTGCGGGGAGGAAAGGGGAGGGAGCACGCCCTATTTTTGTATATATGCTTGCCTCACTGCCTTGTGATTGGTTATCTGCACCTGCCTGTCTTAGTAATATCCAGACATTTTAAAGTTCATGCCTCTAGCACGTACCCTTCCTTCCCACCCCAGTTGGGGTGTGTTAGTTACTCCGCCTGGCTGGGTTCCTGGTTTCACTTCCTCTCCCAAGGTCCCACCCCTACCTTTTTTCTGTCTCAATTTCAATTTAACAGCAAACACTTCTCGAGTTGGTATCAAGTGCAAAATACTAGGAACTCTATGGTCTTAGCAATACAAGGAATCCAGGATTTAAAAAACACAAGAAGAATAAACATACCTGCAGCCTTGGAGAGCACTTGGAGGAATCCTTGCAAAGTACAACAAACAAACGGCAAATGAAATGTAAGTTGCAAGAGCCATGGTTCTCAAACTTTAGTGGGCTTAGAATCACCTGGAGAACTTGCTAACACCTTGATCACTAGGCCCCACCCCCTGAGTGTCTGATGCAGAAAGTCTGAGTCTGAGAATTTGCATTTCGAACAAGTTTGTAGGTGATACTAATGTTGCTGCTCCTGGGACCACAGTCAGAGCCACTGTGATAAAAGGTTCAATAGAATCCTCAGAGAGCACAGAGGAAGGCTAATTACACCTTCCAAAGTACAAGTGAACTTCATGGAGGACTCAGCCTTTGAACTGTGCTCTGACAAAGGAGCAGAATTTCCTATACTGAGAGAGTAGGTGCTTCAGTCCCAAGAGGAGGCATAATCCTTCCGGCTCTTCCGGCTCTCATTTTCCTGATTTGCTGGCCTCACCCAACTCTTGCAGAGTAGAATGAAAATTATAAAACCACATCTCCTTGCCCAATAACTCAATATGCATTGATGTTTTCTTGGCTTCAACCAGTCCTGACATTTCAGAAAGGAATGCAAGAGCAGTTTTTAACACATTATTATACTCCTTTTCCCATTTCAAATAATTTCTGTTTCCTCTGAAACTCTTTGTTTTGTTTAATTTTAACAAACCTGACTCTTACATTCTGAGGATGATTAAGAATATAAATGTGATGTTTGCAAAGTTTTCTTCTGCAGGTAAGTTTTATTGATTGTAATGGCTGAAATAGTCACAACTTCCCAAGTAAATATTCCTCCTCCTGTATCCCAAGAGGTGAGAGAGAGAAGAAAGGAAAGAAATGGAAACAATTCTAAAAGCTTTTCGGCTGCACGTTGGAGCTGGAGAATAATCAAAGGGATAATACACTGACACTCATGAGAACAGTTTTATTTCCAATTCCACTATCATTTCACCACTAGAAGTAATTTGAGTTCTCACTGCTCCAATTTTTGTATTTATAAAATGGGGATAATATTTGCCATAAGGCTTAGTTAATGCTTGAAAATGATTTTGAGATCATTCAGAAAGGAGAAGAATAAAAAACTATTACTCTCAAAAGTCGTATTTCATTGAACTTTGAAACTCAAACAATAAAACAAGAGGAATCTACACTCTTTCAGCAACAAACCAGGTGAGAAGGCATTTTCCTACTATTAAGCTGATCGTTGTCATGACAAATGCATTTTGGACTTAGATATTGTCAAGTACTTGGCAATCATTTCCTTTAATGGTTTTCATTCCATCTCTTGCAGATGGTACAACTAAAGAGAAAATAATCCAAATGCTGTCACTCTAAGAGTGAGAAAACTTTTTCCTTAAAGGCTCAGGCTGGTAAATATTTTAGATTTTGCAAGCCACATATGGGCGTGTTATCACACAAGATCATGATCATGAGAGATGTTGAAAACTGGGACAAATAATTGCCAGTAATCATTACCATTTTTAATTTTTCCATAAAAAGCACTAGCATTTCTTCTCTTTCATTTTATTTTATTCAGATTTGGTCAGTAAACATTTAGGTAGAATTTTGCGACCTAAATATTTGATTTTATTAGTCAAAAAAATACATCATTTTTTTAAAAAATAATACTGTTGCTTTCAAGTTCTGTTTGGCTTCCCAAAAATAATTTATTAAGTCAAGCTAGTTTATTTCAGTACCCCAAACACAAGCCATCCTGTTTTCATTCGCGTTTCCTATTTCGTTTTGCCTGCTGCTTCATTACTTGTGTTTCCTCATGAGCCTTTAAAGAAAATAATGTTATTCCTTCAGTTGTGCAAATTGAAAACCTGATTTTAAAAAACTGTATCCCAGCCATTTTGATTATCCTGTTCTATTCCCCGCTTCATTCATTTAATCAACAGAGACTATAAATGAGCCCCATCTCTCTCCTGAGTGTAGTTGTGGCAGCCTATTGTATTCTTATTAACACTTTAACACACATTTCATTTTGTTCCCTTATTGAAGTGATAGTTTACCTCCCCATTTACTTTTCTGCTTACATCTCATTTAAGAAATTTTGTCTAAAGTGCTTTATATGAAGATTCCTAATCAAGCATCCTTTTAAAATAATACAAAGTAGAAATAGAGGGTTTCACGATTTAAGTTGCTAGAGTTTACAAAGTGGTAAGTAGTTTAAAGATTTTTGCTTCCTTGTGGTTAAAACTGAGATTTTTAAGATTGTGAGCTTCTCCTTCAACTGAGATGGACCTGTACATTTAAAACAAAAAGTGTCTCATAAATCCATATAAGTGAATCAAACATTTCTTACCTTTGGTTAATATAAAAGTAATTATGAATATTATGTTATAGAAACAGAAAAAAGCACTTAACTTTAATATTTAACTGTACTTTTAAAACTTAAAAGGCATTTTTTTCTGATTTTCCTTGCCCTGCAGATTACACCTCAGAAATAAGCCTAATCAGTCCTGACACATGGAAGTCACACTGTCACAGTTTTCTCCGGTTCATGCCATAATTGGAAATCAGTCAACTGTGGAAATCTCTTCACAGCACTATGATTTGGCATTATGTCCTCCGCTTTTATGGAGGGCTGATAAAAAAGTGAGCTCTATGAGGAAACTCTGTAGCTTCGATAAAACTGCTACTGAAGACACCTCCTATTATATTGTTCAATGTCCCTACACAAATTCACACATTTCATGTTTTTCCCAGGTTTCCAAGCAAGAAAAAGGTCTTCCCTCTTGATGATTTTGTTTGGTCTCTTTCTTATAATTTAAAAAGAGTTTTAAACTAATAAACAAATTCAGCAAAGTTACAGGACATAAAATGAATATACAAAAATGAGTTCCATTTTTACACACAATGAACAATCTGAAATGGAAATTAGAAAACATTCCCATTTACAATAGATTCTAAAGAAAAAAAAATTCAGGAATAAAATTAACCAAGTAGGTTAAAGCCTTATAGAGTAAAAATTGCAAAACATTGCTGAAAGAAATTAGAAAGACATAAATAAATGTAAGGACATCCCATGTTTATAGATCAGAAGAGATAATATTGTTTAAATGTCTATATAACCCAAAGAAAGCTACAAACTCAATGCAATGCTTATAAAAATCCCAATGGCATGTTCTACAGAAAGAAAAATCAGTCCTGAAAAGCATATGAAACCACGAGAACCTAAAATAATCTTGGACAAGAACAAAGCCGGAGGCCTCACACTTCTTGACTTTAAAACATATTACAAATCTTTGATAATCAAAACAGTATGGTATTGACATAAAGACATACAGATCAATGGAATAAACATACACCAGAGCGTCTAGAAATAAACACACAATATATGGTCAGATGATCTTCAACAAGGTTTCCAAGACTACACATGGAGAAAAAATAGTCTCTTCAATAAATGATGTTGGGAAAACTCAATATCTACATGCAAAACAAAACAACAAAAGAAAAAAACATTAAATCCTTATCTTACATCATACACAAAAATCAACTCAAAATGGACTGAAGACTTAAATGTAAGGCCTAAAACTATCAAAATGCCCAGAAGGAAACATAGGGGGAAATCTTCATAATATGGCCTTGGCAATAATTTTTTGGATATGATGCCAAATGCACTGCCAACAAAAGCAAAAACAGGCAACTGGGATTACATCAAACTAAGAGACTTATGTACACGTAAGAAATAAACAAGAGTGAAAAGTCAACCTATGGGATGGGAGAAAATATTTGCAAATGGTCTGATATGGGATTAATATCTAAAATACTGTATATAAGGAACTCCTATAGCCCAATAGCAAATAAGTAAACAAGTAAATAAATAACATGAATAAAAACTGGAACTCTAACACTTACCTCTTAATTCATGGGTTAATGCTTAAACACTGCACCACACCAGTCAGGCTATGTACTTCTATACTTTGAAAGACACTGTTGAGGGGGTTAAAAGACAAGCTGACAACTTGAAAAAATGTATTTTTAAATCACATATCTAATAAAATATTTGTATCCTGAGTATATAAAGAATACTGAGAACATAACAAAAATGAATAGACAGCTCACCAAATAAGATATATGTGTTTAAATGAACAGTACACCAAACAAAATCTATGAAATAAGCACATAAATATATATTGTACTCAATATCATTAGTCATTAAGATAATGGATACCACTAAACACTTATCAGAATTTCTTAAATATTTTCACAATACAAAGTGATGGTGAGGCTGTGAAGTAATTAAAACTTTTATATACTGCTAGTCAGAATGTAAAATGTCAAAAACATTTTAAAAACAATTTAAGTAGTTTTTTGTATAACTAGTATATGTATTACTAGTATATGTACATGTATATGTATATGTATATGTATATGTATAACCTATCTTTTTCATTACCCAAAAAAAAATGTCCATACAAAGACTTGTGCCTCATTCAGAGCATCTTTATTAACATAAGCCAAAACTCAAAATATCCCAAATGTCCAGCAACAGGTAAATGGATAAAATAAACTGAAGTGACATATGGTAATACTACTCAGAAATAAAAAAGAAAGGAATCTTGGATGAATTTACCTACTGGATGAATCTTGATATAATAATGATGCATGAAAGAAGATATAAAAAGTACATACTGTATTATTCCAGTTATATAAATTCAATAAAATGCAAACTAATCTATGGTGGCAGAAAGCAGATCAGTGATTGCTTGGGGATGGGGATGGTATAGAATGGGGTGGAAACAGTTGCAATCCTGGGTTTTAAGGCAGCACAAGGAAACTGTTGGAGGTATTTGTTATGTTCATTGTCCACACTCTGATGAAAGATTTGCAGGTGTATACATATGTCAAAGCTCATCAAATTGCACACCTTAAGTATAGTTGATGTGTTGTACATCATTTGCATGTCAATAAAACTGTTAAAATTTTTTTCTCATATAGCTCTGAAATGATCTTATTTGTGCTTAGAAAGGGAAAGAGGAGACATGAGACTAGGACTTCAATAAACAAGCAACTTACAGTCATTTTGTGAAAGTTAATAGAAGACTGGGTTGAGATAGAGTCTGTGGAATTGGAGAATGAACTATCTTATTCATTACTATTGGCTCACCTAAGAGGACATTCCCCTATCACAAAAACAAACGCTTAAACCTCACTTGGTCCAATGTAGTGGGTTTTTTTTTAATATATGTTTTATTGATTTCAGAGAGGAAGGGAGAGGGAGAGAGATCTAGAAACATCAATGATGAAAGAGAATCATTGATTGGCTGCCTCCTGCACACCCCCTGCTAGGGATCAAGCTTACAACCTGGGCATGTGCCCTTGACTGGAATGGAACCCAGGAACCTTCAGTCCGCAGGCTGACACTCTATCCACTGAGCCAAACCAGCTAGGACAGTCCAATGTAGTTTTATGAAGCATAACAATTTTTTCCTTCAAGCTCAGTCTCAAGTTTAAGAAAATTCTTGGAATCCAGGAAGGTAAAGGAATATCCCATAAATGTCATCATATTAATTGGATTCACCATCATGTATTCAACCAACAAGTATCTTTTTTCACCAACTTACTCTGTACAAGACTCTAGGCTAGTCACTAAGATATAGGGAGTTCCATGCATGGGTGCTGACAGATAGGGACTTCCATACGCATTTAGCAATAATTAAATCATTGCCTTTCAGAGCCAGTAATGAATTATTGGTCCAGTTGTTGATGCCCAAGGTTTCCAGATTTGGCTTCTAAGTTGTGTCTTATGTAATTATAACATATAGTTGTTAGGGTAATATTCATGTACCAATTATTGTATTGACAGATATAGCCCAAAAGTCTAACATCTGTCTTGAGCAAAAGCTTTGTCCTGCACATAAGCCTAGTGAGGTTGGCTTCAGTATGAATAAAATTACATATAAATGCAACCCTGAGTTTCATTGTCCCCCATAGGTTCCAAATAATTTGGCTGTAACTCTTTGGGGATGGCATTCATGAAAAGCCCTGTAATCTTTGTTATTGTTTTCTCAGCTATAGGTACTTCCAAAGCTGTGATTTATCTAAATTGTATTTTTGTCAGAGGGTTGTAAAAGGGATAATGTAAAAATACTTGGGGGATATTGTTAGTAAATTTATAAAATTACTTTCTGCATCTAGTTAAACCAAGTAATTTTTTTTTTACTCGTTGCTTTCAGGGCAGCCTTTTGTATCATTGATGATTGCAAGGAGATAAAGATTAAACACCCAAACTAAAGATTCTTTGTCTAAAAGCATGTCTGTTAGGACAAAGTTATCATGTATGAGGCTCAAGGATAGCCCTTAGATAAGTGAAGAGTCTAAGCCTAAAATTACAGAACTATACACTGATATTCCCAGAAATTTTTCTCTTGTCCACTTTATGCTGATCCCTCAGATCCAGGAGTGAATTATTGGTCCCAGTGTCATATGCATACCACTGTGGCACGTCCTCACTGCTGCTTAATCCAACCGCAGTTCATACATCAGTGTTTCATCCAAGAAGAGGTTCGTCTTGGGTAACAGATGTTCCTTGGCACTGCTGTCCCATTCTGAGGCCAACACGGAACTAATGGTACAAAATAATGAGAAGGGTTTGACATCCTATGGACATGAAGTCTGTTGCATTTACAATGCCAGAGCTCCATAGAATTTTGGAATCTCACTGTGTCCCCTTAGTGCTGTTGTCTTGAGCCGTCAGTGAATATAATATACTTTAGCTTCTCAGTTCTGTAACCTTTAACTGTGTGTCTGAAACCTTTTCATCTTAGCCACCCAAGGAATTTGTGTGGATCCAAAAAATAAGGAGCATCCAAAAGAGCCCAAAGTAGCTAGCATGAAAGTCAAAGGTAAAGCCAGCTGGGACTAGTGGCCAGATAACTGTGTGCAGTGCAAAGCAGCAAATTTATAACACTTGTTAAAAGACAAAGCTGGGAAAATAGCAAAATGTGAGAGCAGAATTATCAAAAACAGAATATTCAAAGTCTGTTTTCTAAGTTATCAGTTTAGTTCATTTAGTTGCTAGGTTACAAAACTGAATAAAAAGAACAAGAAAAGCCTGATATATTGTCACAGATCTTCAGAGACTAAGGAGACATGACAACTAAGTGCAATGTGGTGTCCTGGATTGGATTCTGAAACAGGAGATTAATGGGGAAACTGGGGAAATCTGAACAAAGATTGACGTTTAGTTAAGAGTACTGTCTCAGAGTTGCTTTCTTAGATTGGACAACTACACCATGGCAATGTAAGACAATAGCATTGGGGACATTAACATAGGACATTAACAGGGGTCTTATAGGGATTCTCTGCAGTATCTTTGCAATTTATCTGTGAATCTAACATTATTTCAAATTTAATAAGTTTATTTAAAAATTATGCCGAAACCGGTTTGGCTCAGTGGATAGAGCGTCGGTCTGCGGACTGAAGGGTCCCAGGTTCGATTCCGGTCAAGGGCATGTACATTGGTTGCGGGCACATCCCCAGTAGGGGGTGTGCAGGAGGCAGCTGGTCGATGTTTCTCTCTCATCGATGTTTCTAGCTCTCTGTCCCTCTCCTTTCCTCTCTGTAAAAAGTCAATAAAATATATTTAAAAAAAAAAATTAATAAGACAAGATTCTTAACCGAAAGTAGATAGAGCATAATTAGAAAATGCAATAACAATGAGACCAACTCAATTCTAGTAGTAAATCATTTAATAAAAGGATTCACAAGCTGCATTGGTGCATAGGACAGGCAGAGCTCTTCGTCCAATGTGAAGTTTAAGGAACAATATCTGAGATCGATCTTGAAGGATTTGTAAAATTGGGCAGGGAAAAGAAAGGGTGACCAGAATTACAGGTAGAAGGAAGGGCATGAGGGATATGGGGAACAAAGACAATTTGAAAGGGCAAAGGATGAGACTACAGATGGGAACAGATCAGACCATGGAAGCTTTTATGCCTGGATAAAGTGCTAGAACTTTAGCTGGGATTAATGGTGAAAAAAAAATCGTCAGATCTGCAATAGAAAGCACATAAATTTTTGAAGGAAGAGATGAAAATAGGTAGACAAATTAGGAGTCATTTGTAATAGTGTAAATTAGGCAGAAACAGTCGAGATGGAGAAGAGAGTACACATTTGAGAAATACGTAGGAAGTAAAACAAGCAGTACTTAGTGAACTTGACCTCAGGACATTTAATGCAAAGGGAAATTACTTACCAAATAAAAAATGTCTTGAAAATATCAATGAGCTATAACAAAATCATCAAAATTAATACAACAATGAAATCCCCAAAAGGTTGCACATGGAATTTGACAGACTGATTCTGAAATTTAAATGAAAGGTAAAGGTGGCAAGAATAGTCAAGAGAATTCTGAAGGAAAAATAGAACAAAATGTGGCTATTTCCTTACTAGATATCAGAACTCATCTTAACACTAAAGTAAAGAAACAACATGTTACTGCCCCATGCATGAAAGATAAAGCAATAAAAAGGAATAGAGACTGTCTGTCTACATATATAGGGGTGGGAAAAAGTAGGTTAATAATAATTCATAATACAATAATTAATAAATAATAATACAAGAATAAATTGTGCTTTGTGTGCTCACAACTATAATCCTACTTTTGCCTACCCCTGTATATAGAAACAGTTTATGTTAATGTTGACAATATAAATTTGTGGGAAAATAGAATATTTAAGAAGTTGACCCTGAGAATTTTTCATCCACATGGAAAAAATTTTATTTATTTTTAAATATATTTTTATTGACTTCAGAGTGGAAGGGAAAGGGAGAGATAGAAACATTAATGATGAGAGAAAATCATGGATTGGCTGCCTCCTGCACGCCCCCTACTGGGGATAAAGCCTGCAACCGCAGCATGTGCCCTGACCAGAATTAAACCATGACCTTCTGGTTCATAGGTCAATGCTCAACCACTGAGCCATGCCATCTGGGCCCACATGGAAAAAAATTTAGATCTCTACCTCATGCTATTCCAAAAATAAATAAATAATTAAGTGATCAAAAGACAAAGTGGACAAAAAGCAATCAAGAAGAGATATAGGTAATTGGTAAAATTGTTTTAACACTGAAATAGATAAATATTTATTTATTGAGACTGAGAAAGCACAAGACAGAGTAAAAGGTTAATATATTTGAATACTGCATCAATATAAAAATATTCTTTATAAAATAGGTACCACAAAGTTTAGAAAAACAACCCAAGAAAAATCCTACCTAATAAAAGAGTAATATGCAAATTGACCCTAACTCCGCTACACTCACAAGCCACACCCATAAGCCACGCCCACCAGCTAATCAGAGCGAGTATGCAAATTAACCCAACCAAGATGGCTACAGCCACGGAGAAAGTAGGAGGGAAGCTTGGGTTTCCAAGGCGATAGAAGAAGCCAAGCTTTCCCCTGCCCTGGCCAGACTAAGCCTCCACTCAAGGCTACAAAGTTTCAATTATAGAAGGTAAACAAATCCAAACAGAAATGGCTGCTGGCTATGGAGCGAGCAGGAGGCTTGGCTCCGCTCCAGGATACAAAGTTTCAATTGTAGAAGGTAAATAAATTCCAGATACCAGGGCCTCTGCTTGGGTCACCAGGGGGAGTGGCTGGCCTGCAAACCACCACAGGCCCCTTGCTCAGGCTGCCCCACGCCCCAAGGGAACCCCCACCCTGATCAGGGACACCCTTCAGGGCAAAACAGCTGGCCCCCACCCATGCACCAGGCCTCTATCCTATCTAATAAAAGAGCAATATGCAGATTGACCATCACTCCAACACACAATATAGCTGTCCCCATGTGGTCAAAGATCCTGTCCCCATGTGGACACAAGATGGCTGGCACAAGATGGCCGGCAGTGGAGAGGGACCAGGCCTACAAGGGAGGGCAGTTGGAGGCGATCAACCCTGCAGGGGAGGGCAGTTAGGGGTGACCAGGCCGGCAGAGGAGGGAAGTTGGGGGCAAACAGGTTGGCAGGGGAGCAGTTAGACATCAATCAGGCTGGCAGGGGAGTAGTTAGGGGGTGATCAGGCTGGCAGGCAGGCGAGCAGTTGGGAGCCAGCAGTCCTGGAATGTGAGAGGGATGTCCGACTGCCCATTTAGGCCCGATCCCACTGGGCAGTCGGACATCCCTCGAGGAGTCCCAGATTGGAGAGGGTGCAGGCTTGGCTGAGGGACACCCCCCCTCCCCCGTGCACGAATTTCGTGCACTGGGCCTCTAGTATTTTCAATAAACATAAATGACAAAGGATTTGAATCCAGAATATATATAGATATTCCATGACTTTGAATGGGCAATTCAGAGAATAGAACCCAAATGACCAATAAACTCATGAAACAATACCTTATTCACTAATCAGGAAAATGCAAATTAATAATAACATT
Organism: Eptesicus fuscus; assembly: GCF_027574615.1. NCBI lineage: Eukaryota > Metazoa > Chordata > Mammalia > Chiroptera > Vespertilionidae > Eptesicus > Eptesicus fuscus. Next base: position 30,498,299 of record NC_072486.1, read on the forward strand.
TCATACTTATCAGTTGGTAAAATCTTAGTCTTGGCAAGGTTTTCAAACAAAAGAAATGGTTATTCACTGCTGGTGGGATTGTAAATCAGAACAACCACTTTGAAAAACAATTTGATACTATGTAAGAAAGTTAAAGATAAACATGCCCTACAATCCATACTTTCATATTAGGTATATAGACTAGAGAAATTTTTGCACATGAGCATTGAGAAACATATGCAATATTACTTATTGTAGTATTGTGTACCCCCAAAAAAAGTAATACAAAAAGAAAGGAAGTCACCTATATATCTGTTAATAGGGGAATGAATTATGATAGTGTCAACATTGATATTGCAATTAGCAGCATGGATAGATCTCAAAAATAGCATAATAGGATCCCAAATCAATTATATAGAAAATATTCCTTTATTAACTTTTGGTAGAGAATATGTTTGTATATTTTCAGAAAACAACTCCAAGACCATGTGGATTCCTGCAACAGAGGAATTGACAGGTCTGCTCCAACCACGACGACAAGAGGAGAAACAGTCCAGAGATGGAAGACACTGACGACGCCTTGCCACGCTAGCAGTCAGCAGCTGTGCGTCGCTGCAGGTTGCCTAGGACCAAACCAGAGAGGGTCGGACCTGCATTGCCACCATGTGCCCACCATCCAGATATCGTTGCTGACATGTACACATAAGGAACTGTTTGACATTGAAACGGGGACTCAGAACTGTTGGACATTGAAATTGGGACTCAAACATTTTTTGTTATTATATGTTTATTTCTAGGCTGCAGAGGCAAGATTTTTTAAAGGAAAGAAATGCGGGGAAAATAGATACAGAGGCAAAGAAGCACTGAACAGACTGTCAAACTACAGCAGGAAGGCAGGAGAGGTTGGGGCGGCAGGGGGGACTGTAAGAGATCAACCGAAGGACTTGTACGCATGCATATAAGCATAACCAATGGATACAAGACACTGGGGGAGGGGGCGGTGAGGGCATGTACTGGGGAGTAGGGGAGGCCGGGGGGAGGTCAATGGGGGAAAAAAAGGAGACATATGTACTACTATTTGTAATACTTCAAACAATTAAAAAAATAGCATAAAAATAAGGCAGAAAGATACCTACAATACAATATTATTTCATAACTTTAATAATTTTCAACAAAATTCTATAAATTTTATGTAGATGAATACTTAATATGGAAACATATAAAAGTATATGAGAGAATGATAAGCTCCAAATCTTATTCAAGATGATGATTATATGATTATATTTGGGATGGAGGGATGAGTAAGGATATAGTAAGGTACACAGAAGGATTCAATATTGATGTTTTTAAGTAGGTAAATATAGTAAATAATAAAAGTTGTTCATTTGAATGGTATATGCATGGTTTTTAAAAAATATTATCATCATAGCATCAGCAGCATGGCAAACTCCAGGTCTCCCCACTTAAAGTTATAAGTTGGACAGCTATAATTCAACAAAGAATTCCCAGCTCAACACACAAACACAGAAAATACATTGTAGTATATACTGAAATATATATGAAAAAGTACATATCTTTCATATATATATGAAAATGTATATATCTTTACTCACATTGAGACATCTGAAGGTGGGCAAATCAGGTTGAACAAAGGAGATGGAATAGGAGACGGAAAGAGATGGGAACCACAGACACAGTCTGGTGCTCATGACCCTAAAGGGCCAGGGTACAACACCCCCTGGGCAGACCAGAGGAGCAGAGGAGACCACTGAGCCTGGATAGCCAGTACACAATGAGGTTGAGCCCAAGGGCAGGGGCAGGGAAGTGGTACAAGTGCTATGACAACATTCTACAAACCACCATCACCAAACAAAGAAAGCCACACACATGGAAACCAAACCTTTTTCCTGCGGCCCACCCAGCAGCAAAATCCTTCCTCTGCAGATCTCAAAAGAGCATAAACAGCTTCCCATCCTAAGTGATCTGTACTGGTTTCTGCTGAACCCATTGGAAAGAACAGAGCCACAGATGTGTGACTTCGCATCTCCCTCTGCACTCCTCCCTCACCCATCGCTGTGGAGCCTGGTAGAGGCAGGTAGGGCACCTGAGACAGAGCAGTGTAGCTGGCAGCTTCTGGCTGCAGGAAAGTGGCACCCATACCCCACAGGCCAGGACACTCATGGTCTGATACATCTTACCACAGGGCTGGTACCCTGAAACTGAGGTAACTGAGTCATAAAGAGGGTGCCCACCTCCTCAAGGGAATACAGGGTGTTTTCCATAGCCAAGGCAATACCCCCCTACTGAGATCCCAGAAGCCCCAGTAGTGCAGGTAAAGAAAACACTAACTTGTGCATCTGCACCACTTACTAGAAAACAAAAGAAACACTTTATCAACCTGCTAAACAGTTCAAAGTCAAATACTTTAAAAAACAAAACACAAACAAAAAAAGATTTCATTCCCATAAATGCCCAGGCAGAAAAATAATCCATCAAGCACAATGAACAACCAAGGTAACAAGGGATGTCAGAAAGAAAATAAAAAATCTCCAGAAAATAAGCTTAAAGTTATGGAATATTGTGATTTAAATGACAGACAATTCAAGATTTCAGTTCTGAAAAAACGATCAATCTGCCAGCATGCTTTGTGTAGGTAGTCTTGCAGGATGCAACCTAGGTATTTGACCCCTATTAAAATATTCTCAACTTCCACTGAAATTATGTTTAGAAAAGTTCAATTTTTATACTTTATTAAAGCTAGTTTTTTTTCAACTCAAACTTTTCTAAAAAGTCTCCATATGCTCATAAAGCCCATTGGCTACTTTCTTAGTCTAAGATTCTTAATCTAAAGCTCCTTCTAATCTTCTCTGACAAATCATTCTAATCTTTTCCTATCTACTGAGCTAATCCAAACATCCTTTGCTGCCCCCAATTTTATCATTATTTTCTAAATTCTAACCTTATGGCATCTCCATCCTCCAACCCAATCTCCATCCCAGTCAGGATTCTTAGTTGCAGACAACTGAAACTAAATTTGGTGAATTCACATAGAAAGGAAGTAAAGATATTGGAGAGTTTACAGAATCAACTGGGAAGCTGGAGGACTGTATTTGCAAGGAAATTAAAGAAAAAGAAGGGAGAAAGCCAGATCCTTCCAAAGCAATGGTCTGTTCAGGAAGCCCCTGGTGTCAGCAGACATTCATCATTACACCACTGGGCTCTCAAGTGCTCTGCAGCTACAGCAAATACTATCTCTCCCTGGCTTTTCCCTTTGTTTTACTTCCACAAGATTTGCATTCCCAGCTAGGAACACAGCCATGGCTAAATCTCATGCCTACAACTCAAAAACCATGGGGCAAGGGAAGATGACTTAGCATCAGAAATTAGTAAAATTTTTTATAATATGATTTTTAATATAAAAATTCCAAGAGCATATATTTAAAATAATGAGAATTCATAGGAGATATCCAAAAAGTGATGGGGCACAAGACATTTATGCAAAAAATCAACATCTTCCTCGTGCAAAAATAATTAAAGAGAAAGTACAAAAAAGAAACACACAACTTATAAGATGTCAATCACTTAAACAACAAACACAAAATACAGACCCTATGAAGAAAACTACAAATACTAATTCAGATGTTTAAAAAAAGAACAGAATAATGACATAAAGAAAGAGAGAGGGTGGGAAGAGGGAGGAAAGGAGGTGAGGAGGAAGGAAGGAAGGCAGGAAGGCAGAAAGGGAGGAAGGAAAGAAAGAATTCATTATTCATTCATTCATTTTAGATAGACTATTTTAAAGTAGCTCTTTTCTACTTTACCTATAATCTAGGATGAATTTGGATTAAGATTTGTAACCAAGCACCTTATTAAACAACTAGAGGCCTGATGCATGAAATTCGTGCAAGGGGCTCAGCCCTCGCAACTTCGGCAGCTTGCCTGAGCCCTGGTAGCCCCGGCTTTGTCCGGAAGGTCGTTTGGCTGTCCGGTCTAGTTAGCATATTATGTTTTATTATTATAGATAGGAATTTAGTGTGTGAATTCAATTTTATTAATTTGATTGAGCCTATTTATCTTTTTTGAGGGGAATGGGTAGTTCTCTCTGTCTCTCTCTCCCTCTCTTCCTCCCTCTATGTGTGTGTTTGTGTATTCTGGAAATGATTTGAAATTGGCCTACAAACAGAGATATATAGAATCATAAATATTTAGACTAACATGCATACTTGATATTAAACATGAAATAAACAGAAAATATATATATATATATATATTTCTAAAGTCATGGTAGTGTCATGACATCCATATTTCTACCCCAAGTGGTGTTAATCTTTTAAGCCTGAAATCCCACTAAGAAAATCTAAATGTTAGCCTATTTTCTAACCTGTCAAACATTAAATATAGTCTCTTATTCATAAACAAATTCCATTGTATCTTCCATCTCATTCAGAAACTACAAAGTTCGATTTATTCTTAGTTGGGTGTTTTTTTTGTTTGTTTGTTTGTTTTTGTGGTTTTTTTGTGTGCTACCTTGTTCTGTTATTTGAGGTTTGGGCAGATGATCAAATAGAACCTAAGATTATTAAATCCCAACTTTGAAGAACCTCAAATCTAATTATCAGTTCATACCCTAGACACAATGCCATTACTGATGAAGATTTAATGAGGATGAAGAATTAAAGCAAAAATAAAATTGAAAACAATTAGGGGACAATTGTCAAATTGCTGGTAAATATGGAGGATGTCCAAAACAAGATTTGCATTTTACTCCCCTGCTCCTAGCAGCTCCCTTATAGTAACTGCTGTGATTGGGAAATAGAATGTAAAATCCCTGTGTAACCATATGAACACCTGAGGTCCAGCCTGATATCACTGTGACTATCCTCAAGGGCTTTTCCTGCTCTCTAAGTCCTCACACATTGACTGCTTGGTCTAGAACCCTTTAGGGAATCTAAATAACCCTGTGCTGCACCCCACCGTGCTCAGTCCCCAGGTTCTCTGAAGAATACACCAATGTGCTTTCATTATTCATTTCACCATAGTGAAGTGAGGGGTGAATTCTTTACAAAATCAAATAAACAAACAACAAAAAGACTAGAGTGTTATTCAACTAAAAGTTTCCCCCTCAAGATAGAGCTAGAGTCAAATAGATCCATTGGTTACTTAAGCATTTACTGATAATCTCTCTTGATTGCAAGATATTTCTTATGTTAACTAAGAATGTTTAAGCTCCTAATGTTTGAAGAGAAGATATGACAAGCTACCACAGTCATGTCCCCTTCGTGTTCAGTATTTCATGGTCTCTGATACAGAAGAGATGTCCCTCCCACCCACCCATTTAGAGTGACAAGGCATTTATTCATTCATCCATTCATCAACAAATATTTACTGAACAAGTTCTGGGTACCAAACACTGTGTATTTGGTGGTAAATAAAAAAGACAAAAATATATGTTCTCATGGCATTTAAACCTGATGGGAAAAGACACAATAAACAAACTAAATAGATAAGCCAGAGGCCTCAAAAATTATGGTGTCCACTGACTTCTGATTAGCTAGGATCTTATTTCTAGTAATTTTCTCTGCTACTGTTCCTTCTTGCTCGGTATCTCTGCTACAGGGTTTTTCTTTGCTCCTAAATTCCAGGAATGCCTGCAATTTAATGAGTTTCTGCTAAAAACACTACTACCTCAGCAAGGTCCATTAAACATGCAGAGGTGTAGTCATTGAATAAGGACCATTGTTTACTATATTTCAAGGAGAAATAAGCTGGGAATGTACATTATTTATGAAATGCTTATGATGTCATCCAGTATAATCATAAACACAGACTGACAAAACTATAATAAACACAGAAGCTGTTTCCTCCATTATTTCACTGCTCAACTATTTTAACTGGTAATTCAAGTCTTACTATTTTCTCTCTTTATAAGGCAGTTTGACCTAGTGATAAATGAATCAATCTTCATGCAAAATCTCATTTCATAGCTACTTAAATACAATAAATCAAACACTCAAGATGTTTTTAAAAAGTAACAATTTTGAAACAACTTTATTAGAACTGAAAGTCCTGAAATTTTACAGGGCACTGTGTTATTGGCGGGTATGACTGGTCTAAGCTTTGAACTAAAAAGCTAAATTTCTAAATTGGGTCTTTTTGAAGTGATGGAGTTTCTGTCTGTGTTAACACTTCTATTGTGAAGATAACTCTTTGCAGATTTAGAGATAAGTTAACATTGCTTTGAATGTGTTTTCACATTATCTTTTTGATAAGTGTCTTTTAAGAACAATAAAGGGATTTATTTCTGTCTTATAGTAAAAATATGATGAGGGCCTTCAACTGCTTTAGTATTTTATAAAAGGCTTGATGTATACCTGGCAGTTGAAGCTGAAAAGAGGGGGAGCTGGACACAGTTTATAGAGCAACAGAGAGTAGAGCAGGAGGGGAGCAGAAGGGCCACATAATACTCTATCTCAGGGGTCGTCAAACTTTTTAAACAGGGGGCCAGTTCACTGTCCCTCAGACCATTGGAGGGCCGGACTAAAGTTTAAAAAAAACTATGAACAAATTCCTATGCACACTGCACATATCTTATTTTGAAGTAAAAAAACAAAACATCTGCATGTGGCCCGCGGGCTGTAGTTTGAGGACGCCTGCTCTATCTTTTCCCAATTGGACTACAGATTTAGGAAAATCAAACTAACATATCTATAAAAGAATGTCTAACAAATTCACTGATTATGGTACTTTTTATATTTCTATTGTGAAGGGTAATGCATTTTCAGATTATAACTCTGCATTAATAACTTGCCTTCATTGAAAATATTGACTTGTTATAAAATGTTAAATGTAAATTTACCCTGACTCTGAAATTAAACACTTTATTGAATTTTAATAGAGAAGTACTAATGACCAGCAAACTAGTTAGGAGTTGGAAATGGAAAGGTAAATGTCATTCTAAAGAATGGATGTGTTCAGACTTCTCTCCTTCTCCTGGTCTATTAACCTTCAAAACACTTCTGTTTAGGTAAGTCAACACTACTCACACTATTGCCTATGAGATGTATTTCTAAACTTTGTAACTATTTGATAGAGTAATTTTATAACTCTTAAATCTAATAAAAATTTTGTGCTTAGATTTCTATTTTTATATTTCATTTTTTCTAGTAATTTATTTTTACAAAGGTATCTCTTTGAAACATGTATAAAATTATAAAGAAAACACTCCTTCACTAAAGATAGAAAACAAAAAAACTAAAACAAGCAAACAAAAGGAGTACCAGTTGCTGTGGGGAAAGAGATGTTTGGTTTTGTTGTATTTATAAGAGGAAAGTCTTGATAAAAATTCTACTACAGAGGTTTAGTTAACTCCTTGGAGGATTAAATTTCCTCCCCCAACTTCCCATTTTTCTTTCAAGTGTATGTAGTTTGCTCTAGCATTGATTTGATGGGGTCAAATATATTGCTTCCATGGCCTTCAACAAATCAGATTTATTTCACTTTATTTCATTTATTAGTCATCTCAATGATTTTCCCTTAATTTTTCACATATGCACATATTTTTAATAATAGCTTTAAGCCTAACTGGAGCAGATTTCATATCCTTGATATTACAGTAGGTAATTCATTGCTTATCTCTCTTTTTCACTCCTGCCATAAATACAGTATATTCATACTCATTGAGTGCCAGTTACAAAATATGGATTTTGTCCAGCTTCCCTTTCAGTGGTTTAGAATTAGAACTAATGGAAAAAATCTTGCAATCAAAAGAATATACTTCCACCACTATCACATCCACTTTACAACAGAAGGAAACAATTGTGTGTTTAGTTTTCTTCTCTTCTCTACCCTGTGTATTGCCATAGCTCTCTGTAATAATAAGTATGTTCAGGAAGCAAAGAAAAACAAGAAGTTTTCAAACCCATGAAATAATCAAGTTCTTTACCTTAGGAGCAAATTCCCACTGCAGTAAGGAGAAACAGCACTAGATTTCTAAGGGACAACTAAGAAAAAATAGACCCTGAAATAGCAGGTCCTAATACATGGAAACTCAGTTAAAAACTGCTGTAACATTTTTCTCATTTTGTTTTAAAAATGCTGTAAGTTGGCTTTGCCCTTGAGCAGAGAGAGAAATTGTCATGAGGTGTAAAGGAGCTTCTAAAAGGTAATTCTTTACTCCTGGCCATAAAGAACACTGAGCTGCTGGTGTTCACAACAGCATGAATGAATTCAGAAACATTATACTGGTTGAAAGAAGCCAAATACAAAAGAGTATATATAATATGAATTTACTTATATATAGTTTACCAAAAACAAAGGTTATCAATGGCAAAAGACATCACCATAATATTGACATCCTGAGAAGCAGAAGCTGGTATTAACTTTGAAGGGAACTTTCTGGATTCATGGGTATATTCAGTATATTGCTAGAAGTTTGGATTAAACAGGTGAATACATTTCTCAAACTCACCAAATGGTATATTTAAGTACCTTAAAAACAGGAACTTAAGCAAGTCTAGAAGCAGTTAACTATATGCATACTGAAGTGTCTAGCATAAAGTGTACAGATCTCTGCAACTCATTTTGAAATTCATTCAAAAACCAAGATAGATTAATGTGTAGACAGATAAGAATAGACAGATATGTGATTAAGCAAATATAGCAAAATATTAATTATAGAATCTAAATGGTGACTATGGTGTACAATCCATTCAATTTTTCTGTATGTTTGAAAGTTTTTCATAATAAAAAGTTTGGTAGAAAAAAGGCAGTATTTTCCTTCATGAGCCCAAAAGTATCTCCCCAAAACGCTGTCATAAATTATTTTTCAGTATCTTTCTTTTGAAATGCTAACAAAGACAGGAAGTAAAAAATAGTGAGTTGCTAGAAGAAGAATTATGGTTAAGAAGCTATTTATATACCTGGTACTGGCATTAAATAATTTAATTCTTGAGAGAACTTTTTAGATTAGGTATTGCTTTGGGTGCCAAAATCATTTTTTTAATAACAGTGTCCCCTTAGGTTCTATAGTAAGTTAAAAGAAAACAAAAATTAGTGTTTCACACAGCACTATAGATTTTATTAATGTATTGATGCCTTTGGGGTAATGGGAGAGAAAAAAAGAAAAAAATATATCCCTAATAAACATTCTTAAGACTCACTTAAGAAAGAAGAAACAGCATTCTCATCTTTCCATCATAATCCACTCTCTCGTCTTATATAGGAAGGAAGATCCTCTTCTGTCTTCCAGTGAGATGGCAGTCTACAACATTGAACTCAATATCGTGGTACTTGAAAGTAATCAAGGCAAATATCAATCTTTAAAAATGTAAGATTTACAATCACACAATCTGTCTCTCCTCTGTATATACATCAGATCTTGCAGAACTGTATTTGGCTCCAAGCAAAGGAGCAAAAGAGACAGGAAGTGTGTTGTCGCATGAAAAAAAAAAGTGGGGGTGCTGCAGGGAGACATAAAGTGTTGTATTCTTTTTTTTTATATTTTTTTATTGATTTTTTACAGAGAGGAAGAGAGAGAGGGATAGAAAGAAACATCGATGAGAGAGAAACATCGAGCTGCCTCCTGCACACCCCCTACTTGGGATGTGCCCGCAACCAAGGTACATGCCCTTGACTGGAATGAACCTGGGACCCTTGAGTCCACAGGCCGACGCTCTATCCGCTGAGCCAAACTGGTTTCAGCCAAGTGTTGTATTCTTGGCTTAAGCTCATAAAACTGGGAGAGAGAATAGATTCTCAAGTCCAAAGCCCTTCCACTTGGGTACCTAACAGAGTTCACCCATTCTAACTGAACATACTACTGCAAACCCATAAATAGGCATCATCCAGAAATGTATAGAGAAATAAACAGTTTATAGAGCTTATGAACTTGTCCCGAGCCACACAGCTACAGAGTAGTGGACCAAAGATCAAACACAGAACTGTGTGTTTTTTTTTAATTTACTTTCCTCTGCACCAAGTTATGATTTACACATAGTGTGAATTATTTTTTGGATCAGTTGCTAGATATGTAGCTGAAAACTGAGCATAGAAGACAATGCAGCTTTCACTGAAAGAGAAGTGTCAGCATGCAGAGCATTACCTAGAGATGGCAGAACTGGGTGAAGTATCAAGACAGCCTGGAGCACAATGAAAGAGGAAGCAGCAGGAAAGGTGAAAAGTCCTTAGAAAGGACACAAGGAAGGCATCAGAAATAAACTTCACCCATTTCCCAGGTGTCAACCCTGTGTAGTATGATTCTCACTGGTTGTCTCAGGGGCGATAGGATCATCGTACATTGTGGTTTTCCCAGGACAAGCTGGTTTATTCCTTTTGTTCCTGTGTGTTATAAAGTTTATGGTCACCCTATTTAGGAAGCAAGATGTATATTGAAAGATAATTCATTAGAGAAAACACATCTTATGAAAAAAAGCCTTTTACGTTGAGTAATTATAATTAAATGGTAGCCAAAAGTATTTTGTGCAGCTACCATTTGGGTAACCCTGCTGTTGACTCACTGGCTTATTACTTCCTAGAGAATCACTCCAATTGGGATGACTGTTTTATGAAAAAGCTTTGAGCTCGTTAAAATTTTGTTATTATCCTGTCAAATAGTGGACGCTCTAGTCTAGGCATATTGCCCAGATTCCAAGGTAATTTTCCTCCATTAATCATACATTATTATGTGAATGTCTATTTCACATTCAGAATGAATTTTCATTTATGCTTTCAAATATAAAATGAAATCTGTTTAAAGAATGGGAAACCATCACCTCTGGTTCTTAAATTTTAGTCCCCACTTTGTAAGTATGCCTTACAAAGTGGGGACTGAAAGTGGTGAAATAAATAGTCACAATGTTTTAAAGATGAAATGGACTGTAAAAAAAAAAAAATCTCATTTAACTCCCTGCAAAATCTAGATAACTTTTCTAAGTTTGTTGGGATACTACATAGTTTATTATAAGACACTTAATACTTTGTCAAACTGTTAAAAAGATATGTCATCTGTATCATGTAAAAAAGTTCCTTTGGCAGAGTCAAAAGTAAATTCTGATTGTGCGTGCCACCTTCCTTTGTACTTCCCTCACCTATTTCTTTTCAATTTTAACATTTATGAAGGCAGAGGCATTTGCAGCAGCAACCAAGAATTTGAGTTTATAAAGCACATTTGAAGTGGGACTAATTGTTTCCCACTGTGTGGTTATCCATTAAGAGTAATAGAATATGACTATTGGGCATTTTGTTTGGTACTACATATCTCATCTGTTTGCCCACAAATTAAAGGTACCATTCTTATTAATGATAACAATCTGCAGGAGTAATAATTTATACCTGCAACAAGGTGCTTCTTGAGCGTGTGTATCTACCACAGAGATAGGTACATGACCGTCACTGAGTTCTAAAGGCTTTCTCAGGAAGAATGGAGAAAGCCTCAAATGGGGGAAGCCAGGTTCAAAGCTGTAAGAACTGTGACCTGCCCAAAAGGCTGGACCCCTGCCAGTGGCCAGGAACCCAGGGTTATGATAGTGTTCAAAGAAGCATAGAGTGTCCAACCAGATTCATGAGTGCAAGTCGAAGTGCCCCAAGAAGTTTTAGCTGGACTGCCCTCATGTTTTCCATAGAACCAGGTTCTTCTCACATTTGTTTTTAATTTTAATGTTTCCGTTACAGTTTACTTTCAATATTACTTTGCCTTGGTTTCAGATGTACAGCATAGTGGTTAAACAATCATATACTTTGCAAAGTGGTCCCCATGATATTTCCAGTACCCACCTGACACTCTGCAAGTTATTAGAATAGTATTGACTATATTTCCCTCTGTTGTACTTTATATCTCCTAATTATTTTGTAATTTCCAATCTGTACTTTTTAATCCCTTCACTTCTTTCTCCCTGTTCTCCAACTGTCCCTTCCCTCGGGCAACCACCAGTCCACTCTCTGTATCTATGAGACTGTTTTAATTTTGCTTGTTTCTTTTGTTCTTAAGATTCCACATATAACTGAAATCATATGGTATTTGTCTTTCTCTGACTTATTTCACTGAGCATAATCAGGTTCTTCCCACATGATAAAAATTACAGCAGTCTAACAACAATATTGAGTACCATGCGCCATATACTTCACTACATGAATTATCTCATTAGAAGGTCACAGGTACTGAAATACATTTCTAGGCCCAAGGTGGAGCCACTCCTGTTGGGGTGCCACGTCAGCAAACTCCAACTTAGATGATTTTTGTGTCCCTCTAATTGCTCCACTTGATCAGAAATGCAGTATATCCAGTCAGCCAATCCCCAAACACCAAGCCAACTTAGGGCTCTTATACATAATTTCTTGTTCCTTATTCATTTCCTATTATTCTCTTCCCTGTTCCTTATTCTCTCTCCTATCCGCTTCCTGCCATGTCCTAGCCGCATTGGCCTGTGGACTGAAGACTACCGGGTTCAATTTCAGTCAAGACCAGGTACCTCAGCTGCAGGTTCGATCCCTGGCCCTGGAAGAGGCGCATGCAGGAGGAAGCCAATCAGTGTTTCTCTCTGTGTGTCTCTGCCCCTCCCTTCCACTCTCTCTAAAAATCAATGACACCTAGGCCCGGGTGAGCCCAAGTGGCCCTGGGTCTGGGAGAGGCCAAGCGTCCCTGGGTCCGGGTGCGACCATGTGTCCCTGGATCCGGATGAGGCCTCGTGCACCTAGGCCCGGGTGAGCCCAAGTGGCCCTGGGTCTGGGAGAGGCCAAGCGTCCCTGGGTCCGGGTGCGACCATGTGTCCCTGGATCCGGATGAGGCCTCGTACACCTAGGCCCGGGTGAGCCCAAGTGGCCCTGGGTCTGGGAGAGGCCAAGCGTCCCTGGGTCCGGGTGCGACCATGTGTCCCTGGATCCGGATGAGGCCTCGTGCACCTAGGCCCGGGTGAGCCCAAGTGGCCCTGGGTCTGGGAGAGGCCAAGCGTCCCTGGGTCCGGGTGAGACCATGTGTCCCTGGATCCAGGTGAGGCCTCGTACACCTAGGCCCGGGTGAGCCCAAGTGGCCCTGGGTCTGGGAGAGGCCAAGCGTCCCTGGGTCCGGGTGCGACCATGTGTCCCTGGATCCGGATGAGGCCTCGTGCACCTAGGCCCGGGTGAGCCCAAGTGGCCCTGGGTCTGGGAGAGGCCAAGCGTCCCTGGGTCCGGGTGAGACCATGTGTCCCTGGATCCAGGTGAGGCCTCGTACACCTAGGCCCGGGTGAGCCCAAGTGGCCCTGGGTCTGGGAGAGGCCAAGCGTCCCTGGGTCCGGGTGCGACCATGTGTCCCTGGATCCGGATGAGGCCTCGTGCACCTAGGCCCGGGTGAGGCCATGTGCCCCTGGGTCTGGGAGAGGCCAAGCGTCCCTAGGTACGGGTGAAGCCAGATCCTGGGTCCGGGTGAGGCTGTGCGCCCCTGGATCCATCCGGGTGAGGCTGGGTCCCAGGCCCGGGTGAGACCATGCGCCCCTTGGGTAGGGGTGAGGCCACGTGCCCCCTAGTCTGGGTGACGCCGTGCCCCTGGGTTCGGCCGAGACCAAACCAGAGGGAGTCGGACCTCCATTACCACCATTTGTCCACCATCCAGAGCTGAGGGGTCATTGCTGACATATACACATAAGGAACTACTGGACATTGAAATTGGGTCTCAAAAGAACTGTTGGTCCAGGGGGAAGCTCGCTACAGATTGATTCATTTGCCTGTCAGCATAACTATTATTGCTCGTCTCACATTCAGTTCTTATTAGTATATATCTAGTGACATATGATCTCGCTCATCTAGGGGAAATGATGAACAACATAGACTGAGAACAAGAACAGAACCAGAAGCAAGGAGGCATCGATCGGACTATCGGGCCTCAGAGGGAGGATAGGGGAGGGTAGGGGGAGGGTGGGGGGGAGGGGGAGAGTTCAACCAAAGGACCTGTATGCATGCATATAAGCTATCCAACGGTTAAGTTCAACAGGGGATTGGGGCATGCGTGGGGAGAGGGGTGGGATGGGAATGGGGGGATGAGGACAAATGTGACACCTTAATCATAAAGAAATTTAAAAAAATAAATAAATAAATAAAAATCAATGGGAAAATATCCTTGGGTGAAGATTAACAACAACAGCCAAAGCTGCCTGTTTTCTGCCCCGTTTCCCCGTTCTCTGGACCCTTCAGAAGAGAGACTTCCCACCTCATGAAGTGTTAAATAAAGTTTCTTCTCATCACTTAAACGGTCTTCTTTTTTTCATTTTTAACACAAGGGAGCTCTGAGATGCATCATATCCCATTTTACAGATAAAGAGCTGCCTATTTTTACACAGCAAGAGGGGAAATTTGAACTGAGGCTGTCTGACTCCAGAGCCAAGTAATACACTATATGAGAGTATACTATATTTATTCATCTTACCCAGAATTATATTCACAGTATCTGGCACAGAGTCTAGTACAAAATTCAGCAAAGATCAACTAAATACATCAATGATGGAGGCAATATCTAGACCATAAAATACTTTAAGAAACATGTTAGTCTCTCCAAAAAATTAAATATATAGTATCAAAACTTTGCTCCTTTAAATAACATAGTTCCACCTATGAACAAGAAGAAAAAAGATTAAACATATAGCAACGTGGTATATCCAGCAGTCACCTCTAAGCCAGGGGTCAGAAACTTTTTTGTAAAAGGCCAAATAATAAATATTTTAGTCTTTTCAGACAATACAGATCTCTGTAGCAACCACTCATTTCTGATATTGTAAGAAGAAGGCAGTCATAGATTATAAATTAATGCTTACGATAAATAATTTTTATTTATGAACACTAAAATTTGAATTTTATGTAATTTTCACAGATCATGAAATATTATCCTACAACAATGCAGAATTAATCTTCAGCTCTCGAACCATATATCCAGAAGCAAGGGAGTAGCTCAGAACTGGCACCCAGGCCATAGTTTGCTAGCCCTTACTAAACCACTCTAGCAGTCTTCTTACAAATAATGAGAATTTGAAAGAGAATGGAGATGGAATTCCAAAATGAGTGAGATTCACCCAAATGTGCTGTGTTGTTTGTATTTTTATAAAATCACATAGAGAACATAGAGCCATTTAAGCCTTGGGTTGTGACAGCTGAACAAGGCAAAGAGCAGTGAAGTAGTAAAAATGAGAGGACATATTCTGTTATCCAGTTAACTAGTCGGAATATGTCATTGATAAGACAATGAGAGAGACAAGAGGGCACTTATATTTAAGTACCAGAAACATACAAAAGCAGAGTAGGTCAGAAAGATAGCATCAGTCATCTAAGGCCTTAGCTACAGCTCTCTCCTTCAGCTAAAATGGCAATTAAATAATAAGTCAGTCAGAGAAAGATAAATATCACATGATCTCACTCATTTGCGGATTATAATGAACAACATAAACTGATGAACAAAAACAGATCCAGAGACAGAGAAGCATAGATCAGATGCTCAAACCTCAGAGGGAAGGTAGGGGAGGGTGGGGGTAAGGGGGAGAGATCAACCAAAGGACTTGTATGCATGCATATAAGCCTAACCAATGGACACAGACACCAGGGGAGTGAGAACATGAGTGGAATTGGGAGGAGGGGTGGCAATGGAGGGATATGAACACATATCTTAATCAATAAAAAAATAAAAATAAACAATTTTTTCTACATAAGCTGATTCAGATGCTTCATGCTCAGTCATTAAAATGTACCTAAATAGTTAAAATGTACATAAGAAGAGAGAAAGCAGATCTGCATTTCTGTTTACCATCAACACAAAAGACTGAAGGTCTAACCAGGTCTTTTGGTTAGACCTTCTTTCAAAACAATTCCTCCTTTTTTTTTCCTCCTTTCAAAAGAATTCCTGCTCCCAGCTCAGAATGCTGAGTGGTGCCAGAGAAAACGGCACAACTGTGCAGGCGAGACAGATGCAAACCTTTTCATCTTTCCTTGGAAGGATCCTGCTCCCTATCTTTATGAAAGCTCCACAAAGAGTTCCTCACCCTTCTCAAGGGCTACCCCACCCCCCTCCCTCTCTCAGGCATTCCTCCCTGTGAATGACCTTGTTGGTTTCACAGAGAAATTGAAGCTGTCAGGAAGGATAGCCTTCAACTTCCTACCCCCTGAGTGACAAATGTCAGGATCTCAATTCACGCTTCTTTCAAGTCTTAGAAGCTGAAGGGTCCCTTTGTCTTGTTTCAGAGCCTCCACGGTGACCTCCAGCCCATCTGCCCGCCCCATCTCATCTGGAACAAGGACTTTGTTCCATTCCTTAGTCTCTCTCTTCTGTACATTAAAATGCCCCCCTTTCCCCTGCTGCTTCCACCCAGCCTGTAAACACACCTGGCCCTTTTCCCCATTAAAAACAAATTCAAGAACCCCAGTCCTCTCCATCTGGTCCTATTTTGTTCACCATTATTTCACCAGAAGAATAGCTAAGGTTCTAGTAATGGAATATTTGCATTTGGCTTATGTCATAATTTTGAACACTTTGAGGTTTGGAGGTAGAGTAATCGAAGCCACAGAAACCTATCTTTACCACCTTCTTGGTGGTTGATTGATGCTTCCTAGATATAAAGCCTTTAAAATTACATATAGCTCATCAATCTATCCTATTTAAATCACCTATATACTAGTATATAAAAGCCTAAGCGACCATTACGACCGAACGACCAGAACGACTGGTCAACCAGTCGCTATGACACACACTGACCACCAGGGGGCAGACACTCAAGGCAGGAGATGCCCCCTGGAGGTCAGTGTGCTCCCACAGCCAACCTCCCATGGCCCCTTCCCCCAGCTGGTGAGCCCGCATCGGCCCCTGGTGCTAAACCAGTGGTCGGCAAACTCATTAGTCAACAGAGCCAAATATCAGCAGTACAACGATTGAAGTTTCTTTTGAGAGCCAAACTTTTTTTAAACTTAAACTATATAGGTAGGTACATTGTTATTAACTTAATTAAGGTACGTGGTATTTTGTGGAAGATCCACACTCAAGGGGCCAAAGAGCCACATGTGGCTCGTGAGCCGCAGTTTGCCGACCACTGTGCTAAACCATTCATAGAGACCTGCTTCTGGGTCGGGGTTTTGTATGTAGCAGACCAGCTCCCTCGCTGAGATCTATTGAAAGTCAGCCCTCGACAGTAGTGGTGCCGCGATGAGGGAAAGAGGAGGGAGGAGGCAGGCAATTGCACGGTGGTGGGGCACCAATGGCAGCGTCGGCATCCGGAGTCCATTCCTCCCGCACCTGGCCCGGCAACCATTGCCTCCTCTCCCAATCCCGCCAGAGCCCTCAGGCCTGGGCTGGGACAGGGAACGGGGGTGGGTGGCAGCAGACACGGACCCTTTCCCAGGGGGGCCGAGGGCTGGCTCCCTCCTTGAGCCGGCTCCAACCTCCCTCGGTCCCTCCCCCCAGCTGGCCAACCTCTGCGATCCCTTCCCTCTCCCCCATGCACAAATTCATGCCCTGGGCCTCTGGTTCATAATATTGTTTGTACATCTATACTTCTGTCTTGAACCTTAACACTCCAGCATGGACATTGAATATATTTACCTTGTGATGCCAAGAGAAAGCTAAGGAAGTATTTATATTTGCAAATGAGAATTGTACATAGAACTGTCAATTTCTAATAATGTACAATTATATCAATGTGCCAAGAGAACACTAATTATGAACTAAGCATAAAATATATCCTGTGAATTGACCAATAAAACAATCAATTTTATTTATAAACATAGAGTGATTTTCTTTAAAATATGAAATGCAAAGGAAATTAGCAATAATTCTTTTATTCATAAGAGAAAGTTAACTGTATTGTGTGTGAATAAAAAGCTTAAGGCATCATGTAAACTCTGCAGTATAAAGAGGAAAGAAAGCAGCCACCAGACGCAGGGGATCTAATCAAGGCTTGTGAAATAATAGTTGTTTATATATAACTTCACCTCTGCCTCAGGAGTAGCCATTTCATTCTATAGCAGCAATATACTTTGCTAAAATAATCTGTTTACCATTATTGATCCAAAGGAATTAATAAAAATGCCATAGCCTTTAAAAATGTGCCTCAACAGTCACTAGATAATTTTTAGGTATATCTGACTTGTTACCCAATACATTACGCACTTAATGGCTGCACATTTACTGAATGCATACTATGTGATTGGAATTTCTAAACCAGTGCTTTCATGTACTTCCAATTACTTTATGTCAAGTTTTAATTTTCTTTGATGCTGACTGAATGTCATCTCAATAGAAGCCAAATGTAGTCAAAATGCCCTTGTGGTTAAAACATTAGGATCAGCCCAGCCGGTGTTGCTCAGTGGTTTTCGTATGACGTGATAAAGGATATAGATGAATAGCCAGAAGAAGAGATACATAGTGTGTGGTCCAGAAGGATTCCTAGCACAGGAGTTTTTGTCTCCGTGGAGCTGGGGTACACCAACCTCCTGACATGTAGAAGTGTTCACAAGTTTTCCAAACTTCATACTTTGGAGAATTTTATAGAAGCTTCATTGTAGGCATGATGGATCATTAACTCCACTTCCAACCCCTCTCCCTTCTCTTGAGGATGGGAAGCTGAACTGAAAGTTCCAAGCTTCTAATCATGGCTTGGTTTTTCTGGGCAGAAACCCACCTAAAACCATCTTATTCCAACAAAGCCACTGCTATCGCTCAGGAAATTCCAAGGGAGTTAGGAAATCAATGTCAGAAGTCAGGGTCAAAGACCAAATATTAGAAGAAAAGTTGTTCCTAGTGCTCTTGTCACTGAGGAATTACACGGGTTTTAGGAGTTCTGTGTCAAGAACCAGGGGCAGAGAATATAACATATATATTATTTTACATGTGCCTAAACACATCATTTTTAAGCCCCAGATCCATCAGCTAACATTATACAATTCATACTAATTCTTAACTACAGCTTCAAAAATAACAGGTAAAGAACACGTCTTCTGTTCCTGGCACTATGCAAATGAGTTTTCCCTCTAATTGCATCTATTCTCACCATTTCCATTTTGTGTCTTGAAAACTGTAGTACTTTTTAATTTAAAAAATGTTCTTTATGTTAGCAGCGATGGGTGTATTATCTTAAAATTACACATAAATATTTAATTTTCTCAGTTTTAATCACCAATGCAGTTAATATAGATGGATGTTTTACACATAAACAAAAGCTCTTTGGAGTCCTCAATAATTTTTTTAGAGTAAATAGGGGCTTTAAGACAAAAACAATGGGGAACCACTGACATACAACATGTATAATCTACTCTACTCTATTCTTACTCTTAATATTCTTTGTATTTAATTTATTGGCCCTTATCATCTTTGATACCTGTTTTCCTTGAAAAATCTAAGACAGTAAAAAGTCTTTTGATTCTTACTTTTGAACAGACAAATCAGTTTCTGTCTATCATTTTATCTTAGCAAATGGTACATCAGATGGTGTTATTCACAGACAGATTCTTGGAATCTGTTCTGAACAACCATGCTTTATCTGTAACACACCGTGCCATCATGGACGTCTGGGAGCTTTCTTGTGAAAGAAAGAACTTCTGGATGTCTGAGAGTTTCCATGTTGCTATTATGCAGGATGATGAATTATCTTTAAACTAGTTAGACTCTCAGCATCTCAGACCCCATCCTGGGCTTTCCACAGGTCCAGTTGGAACTGAAGATGGGCCCAGAACATCCATGTGCCCTTCCTGGAGCCTGGCATCGGTGGCTCAGCACACAGGTATTCCTTCACCTTGCAGCAGCCCTGACCACTATGGGCCAGCCTCTTCTTTTAGAGACATCCTCTCCCTTTTTATTGTCCCACTGCACCCTTCTGGTTCTCTTCTGTCTCTAATTACAACTGGCCATTCCTTAAACAAAGGTTTTTCACAATGATTTATCCTCAGCCCTTCTACTACTCATCCCACAGGATGAGAACTTCCACACCCAAGTGCACAGGTATCAGCTATGTACACACCACTCTCACATCACAGGTCTAACCTTCGCTTTGCTCATGAGCGCAAGACCTCAGTTTCCAATAGACTGCTAAGTAACTCCAGATGCAGATATTGCTAGCTCCTCTCATAACACCCAGCACCAAACTTGCTACTTTCCCCACAAACAACACAATGTGAAGTCGCTCCTCTCCTTCTATTCCACTGGTTCTCCACTATAGGAGACTTTGCTCCCTAGGGGCCATTTGCCAATGTCCAGAGACATTTTTGGTTGTCACAACTAGGGAAGGAGTTGCTACTGGCATCTAGTGGGTAGGGCCACTGATGCTGTGAAGTATCCTACAAGGCACAGGACAGCACCCACAACAGAGAATTGTGTGGCCCCAAATGTTAATCGTGCTGAATTGAGACACACTGCTTTATTCCCATCACTAAAATCAATAAAAGCATATCCTCGGGTGAGGATTTTTTTTAAAAGGCATCAGAGCAGAAATAGCATTTTGGTGTGAAAGACATCTTAGCAGATTGCTGCATTTATACCTCGGCCCCGTCTTTGGAAGAGCAGATGGGAGGGCGGCAGATGCCTGCTCCTTGTCTCAAACTGGTGAGAGGGAATTCCCAGGATCATCAGTATGATGTGTCCCCTGTACACCTGAAACTAACGTGATATTAAATTTCAACTGCGATAGAAAAGTAAAAATTAAAAATATGTAGTACTTTAATTTTTAATAAAAATTATATGTATTTAAGGTATACAATATGGTTTGATATATGTATACATAGTGAAATGATTACTACAGTCAAGCTAACATATTCATCTCCTTACATAGTTATCATTTTTGTGTGTAGTGAGAGCACCTGAAATTTTTTATCTTTTTAACATATGTTTATTGATTTCAGAGAGGAAGAGAAAGGGAGAGATAGAAACATCAATGATGAGGGATAATCATTGACCGGATGCTTCCTGCACGTCCCCCGACTAGGAATCGAGCCTGCAATCCAAGCATGTGCCCTAACTGGGAATCAAACCCTGACCGCCTGGTTTATGGGTCAATGCTCAACCACTGAGCCATGCCAGCTGGGCTGAAATCTTGTTTGACTTTTATTCAAACAGGGTTGAGGTGGGCTGCCTAAGAGCTTTGGAAGCCACATGCTGCTGAGTTAGGATAAATGTGCTCTCCTAGAGCCCGCCTGGGCCTAGCAATGTGTCTGTGCTTCCAGTGGACCAGATGAGGGTCAGTCAACAGGCTGGTGGTGTTAAGAGACTGTAACAGCTACCTGTGATGAGCTCTCAGCTGACAAATGCTCTGGGTGGGCCGAGGAATCGCTCACAGTGTCAGAGGAAGTAAGCGACCAGCTGAAATAGGGAAACTTATCTACAGCGAGGAAACTATGGGAGAGACCTACTCCTGGATGTGTAAGGGTCTCAAAAGACACCACAAAAGTGCCAACAAGAGAATCAGCTTTAATCATGTCAGGCTCTGAGAGAGCAGAGTCATGTCATACTGGCAGCAAAGAAGTGAGAACTTTTTTATCTCCCTTTTCTCTCTTCCCTCCCCACTGGTCTAACAAATTAAAGGAAGAAAAGAAGTGTTAGGAGTGAATCTGCCAGCAGCCTTTGCAAAGAAGGCCCCAGCTTGGCAAGGGGTGGTAGGAGAAGGTTTTAACTTTAAATTATATTCTGAGTTGTGTTATTATTTGACTGTACATTATCGTTATTGAATTGAGACAAGTTATTTAAAGCAACTATACTTCTTCCTCTAACCTAAGGATGAACGGAAATGTGAAGTCTGCCTGAGTTTGTATCCAGAGATAGGGAGAATACTGTCCCTACTGAGCAGTATTAAAAGAACAGTGGGACACAGTCCTTTTAATAGGTTTCCTTGTATGTACATTGATTCCAAAGGGGTGGCCAAACCTAGACTTAAATTGAAGGGTCTGGCATCAGTCCACTCAACAATATGAATGAATTGAATAGGGGAAAACTAAAGAAGAGAACAGGGGAATTCCATGTACTTATGGGAGTCATTGAGCAACTCCTAGAGCAGGGGAGGGTAACTTTAAAACACCAAGAAGATTCGGACCTCATCCAAGTTAGAACACCCAGTGTCCCCTAGCTCCTGTCTCTCCCTCACTCTGTGCGCAGTCACCCAGTCCCAACTACTCTGCTTCC
Organism: Eptesicus fuscus; assembly: GCF_027574615.1. Classification (NCBI taxonomy): domain Eukaryota; kingdom Metazoa; phylum Chordata; class Mammalia; order Chiroptera; family Vespertilionidae; genus Eptesicus; species Eptesicus fuscus. Next base: position 30,520,383 of record NC_072486.1, read on the forward strand.
ACAATGTTTTACAGCTGCTTCTCTCCAGCCCCACTGCTCTAGTTTTGTTTCTCAAGTTATTGTATTGTGTACTGTGAATTTGCTAAAAAAAATGTAGCTTTCAGATGCCGTCATCACACTCAGAAATATGATAATTATGTGAGATGAATATTTTAGTTAGCTTGACTAGTAATCTTTTCATTATGTATATGCATATCAAACCATCATGTTGAACACCTTAAATATATTCAATTTTTAGTTAGAAAATAGAAGAGCTATATTCTTTTTAAATTTATTTTTATAATTGTATTTTTCAATTGCAGCTGACATTCAATATTATGTTAGTTTCAGGTGTTCAGCATAGTGGTTGGATACTTATATAGCTCATGTGGTGATTCTCTCCCCCGCCCCCCAAATAAATCCAGTACCTACATGACATCATATATAACCATTACAATAATATTTACAATATATCCCTACGTCTATTTCCTAACTGCTAATTTGTACTTCTTAATCCCTTCACCTTTTTCACCCACCCCAACCCCCTCCCACCAGGCAAACATCCAAATGTTATCTGAACCTATGAGTTTGTTTCTGTTTCATTTGTTCATTAATTTGTTTTTTAGATTTTACATATAAGTGAAATCATGGTATTTGCATTTGTATGACTTATTTCACTTAGCACAATACCCTCTAGGTTCATCTATGTTGTTGCAAATGGCAAGAAATGGAAGCAACGTAAGCATCCACTGATAAATAGTTGGATAAAGAAGAAGTGGTACATATATATACAATGGAATATTATTTGGCTACACACACACACACACACAGTCCTATTATTCTGGACTGCTTGCCATTGCCCAAATAGATAATGCATTTTCTTATCATTATGCTATTTCTCATATTTTGACTTCAATCTCAAATACTCTTTTCCCAACCCTCCCTTCCAATCTCCTCTTTCCTCCTGCTTTTGAAACTATAATCATTGTTCTAGGTCCAGCTTCTATTAGAGTTCTGTGAAGCATTATCTTCCCTCCCAGTCAGAATTACCACTCCTTCCTCTGCTTGTTGTTTTTTTTTTTAAATATATTTTTACTGATTTCAGAGAGGAAGGAAGAGGAAGAGAGAGACAGAAACATCAATGATGAGAGAGAATCATTGATTGGCTGCCTCCTGCACACCCCCTACTGGGGATCAAGCCTGCAGCCCAGGCATGTGCCCTTGACTAGAATCGAACCTGGGACCCTACAGTCCACAGGCCAATGCTCTATCCACTGAGCCAAACCGGGTAGGGCCTCTGTTGATTTTTTTACTGTACTTATTTATAGCATTTATTTCCATTCTAACCTATAATATAGATCACTTTTGTTTGTCCGTATCCCCCAACAGTTAGTAAATCTCTTGATAGCTTACCTATAATAGACTATCATCAGATACCTGCTGAACTGAATTAAATGCTACTGACCAAAGCAGTTTCCTCCACACTCTTAATCTTCCTATAATATACTATTCTCGGTTTCATTACCTACTGGTCCTTTTTGTTTCAGCTGAAATGACTTAGAAAAAGTAACAGGTTCTTTTGTAAAAAAAAAATAATCAAGACTAATTTTTTAAAATATACAGAGATGAAACAGAATAAAAAGTGTACATTTTTTAGTCAAATACTGCTAAATTAATTTCTAAGAATAGTGATTTCTTTATTTCAAGCAAGGATCTGTTTGTAGGAAAAATCACCTTAAAAATAAATTATCCAAACTTGGTTTCAATGATAACCAATAATTCCATTTCTTTGTTTTTCTTTTGTTTTTAAATGTCTGTTTTGCATGGATTTGGGCAAAGATGATGAAATAGAAAAACTCAGTGATTTTCAAATTGCAAAAGCCTTATGCTCTAGAGCCCATTTCATATATGCTATTTTCCGTCTACTCCAGCAGAATTAATCACCCTCTCCTCTTGGCAATCATAGAACTAATCTCATCGTCTTAGAGTCCCGTGTCCTTTTATCTACTGAATATCGGATGCCTTAAGAACAAAGGCTGTCAGTTACATTTGTACCCTTAGCACAGTGATTAGCATTTTATAAGCACTCAGTAAACATGTGCTAATTAAATAAAATAAAAAAGGATGATTATAAAGTTCACAGCAACCTGGTATGATTAAAAAAGGAGTTTGGAGTCATAAAATTGAATATAAATCTTTCTTCACATTTCAGAAAGCATTTTTATACACAAAGCCCAAGAATCCTATGAAGTAATATGGTAGCCATTAGCACTTTTGGCAAAATATTTCTATCTCTCTTCTATGCTTATAATAGAGGCCTAGTGCACGAATTTGTGCATGGGGGCAGTGGGACTGGTGCATGAATTCGTGGGAGGTTGGCCGACACAGGGACCTTGGGAGGTTGGCCAGCACGGGGGAGAGAAGGGGGAGGGAGGGACCACAGGAGGTTGACCGCCGGCCCCCAGGAGGGAGCTGGCCCTCAGCCCCCCTGGGAAAGGGTCTGTGTCTGCTGCCACCCACCCCCAGTTCCCTTCCCAGCCTAGGCCCGAAGGCCCTGATGGGGTCAAGAGAGGAGGCTACAGTCGCCGGGCTGGGCGTGGAAGGAACAGATGCCAGATGTCAATGCCACCATCAGGGCCTGGCCACCGTGTGGTTTCCTGTCTCCCTTCTTCCTCATTCCTTCACCACTGCACCACCACCATGGTGGGTGGGTGGCCCCCAGGTAAGGGAGAGGATGGGAGCGAGTCAGCCCTTGTGTCGAGGGCTGACTTTCAATAGATCACAGAGAGGGAGCTGCTCTGCTATGTATGAAACCCCGACCCAGAAGCAGGTCTCTACGAATGCTTTAGCACCAGGTGGCCGGCTGGCTGCGGGGGAGGGGCTGGCTGGGGGAGGGGCTGTGGGAGGTTGGCTGTGGGAGCGCACTGACCACCAGGGAGCAGCTCCTGCATTGAGCATCTGCCCCCTGGTGGTCAGTGTGCATCATAGTGACTGGTCGACTGGTTGTTCCAGTCATTCCGGTTGTTAGGTTATAATAGTCGCTTAGGCTTTTATATATATACTTTTAGATTGAACTTCCTGTTCTCCCCCCTAGTGTTTGAGTAGAACCATGTGAGCAGTCAATGAGTTGAATATGCAAGTGATATCTGTCATCTCTAGACTAGAGCACTTAATTGGCAATGGGAGATTGGTTAGCCCTCTCTTTTTCTTCTGGCATAGAGACAGGCATCACTCAATATGCTCTGTCAGCTTGGTCCCTGAGTGACAAAAACAATTCCTCCCACTCATGCCAATCTTTGATGGACATGTTGCTTAAGTTAGCAAAATTTTTAAAAGGTTCATTAAAGCCACTGAGATTTGTCCATCATTTGTTAGCACAACATAATTAACTCTATCTGATTGATATAGGTAGGCAAAACAATAATTTGATCTACACCTTTAATAGATAACAAAACCCAGATGCAGAGAAACTAATGGACATTTTTTTGAGATTGTATTAGTCAATAGCTAGTAACAGAAATGGAATTTACCACTACATTTTCTGACTGTAAATGTTGGGCATTTGTACATCAATTTGAAAGGGAAAATATTTAAAATACATTAACTTAATTGAACATATGTATGCATGTATATGTGTGTGTATATATATACAGTATACATAATTTTAGAGAAAATGTAGGATAAAATTGAAGTAATCAAAATAATAAATTCCAGTATTATACTACTCTCCTGTTCAGTTTTAGTCTTCTTTAATGAAAACTTTTAAATTTATTTTAAAAGCTAACATTATTTATAGTTGTAGTTAACAAAAATTTCTAGAATTTTAGAATTGTTTATAATTACCAACTATTTTGAGTTTTTTTAATTATCTCTTTAATTGGAAAAAATATATGGATTTCTTTTTTTTGTTGACATAAGAAACGTGCAACCTACAGAAAATTTTTATGAGTTTATTTGAGCCAAAATGCTCTGGAGAATGGCAGTTACACAGCTTATTTTTATACATTCAAATAAAAGGAGGAGACATAATGAGGGTTACATGAAATCCATTTGTGGTAGATTAGGGGGTAGGAGAAGCACCGCAGAAAATCTCTGGAATTAGATAAAAAGGCAAAAGATGGAAACACACTGCTTTTACATCGGTGGATACAGGATAGTTAATATTAACATTTACAGCACAAAGAGGTGGTGTGCTGGGAACAAGAAAACAATGAGGGGTTTTGTGGGCTTGTGCTCTGGTGCTACCCTTGTGCCTTAAGGGGTCTGGAAAAGATGGCTCTGACATCTCAAAAGTATGGTGCCTTAGATGCAAAAGGACAATAGACAAGCTCACTTAAGGCAAAGATTGACCTGTGTCAAGGAAGCTAGAGGTCTAGGATGTGACTACCCACTATGACCCATTTTTAATTAGGAATTTTTATGTTCAGAACATCCTGTATGGTTACTTTTGGTCTCTGAGTTTATAAGGCCTGCCATGAAGGATTTCCCTGAGCTTGTGGCCCATTTTCGGTATACAACTTGGAAAATGAAATGGATTTCTAAGTAAGCTGGATGTTAATGAGAGAAAGAAAGCAAAGGAAGACTCGGAAATTGTTGAGTATAGTCACCGGAAAGCGGAGGCCTGTTTGCTTCACCAGGAAGCTACAGCTTCACAGCCTAAGAAATCGTGGCATTGTCCCTCCAAGGGGATTAACACCCCTTTCTTCCCCGTCAGGTTCTGGATTGAATGTGGGGAGTGGGCATCAGCGGGAGATACGGATATGAGCAACAAAGTCAAAATGGCACAGGGGGAGGTGCTGGACCACAGAGGACTGTCAGTCTCACCCGGGAAAGGGAACATTCATCAGGGGTGGACCAATCAGAAGCCTGTAAAATCTGGGGAAGTTAATTTGTTATTTTGAAAAAACTTCTGGACAAACCTGAAAATACATAATATACACAATTCCAGGTAAAGAAAGACTCTCTCCCTCTCTCTCTCTCTCTCTCTCTCTCTCTCTCTCTCTCTCTCTCTCTCTCTCTCTCATGATCTGCACTCACCCATGAGTTCTGGCATTCTCTCCATGGACATGTGGCCCTAGAAGCTGTGTGGCTAATGGCCATACAGACCCCACATGCAGACTCCAGGCAAAAGCCTGGATACAGTCGCAAAGCAAGGATTGCAGCAGGAACACAAGCTAAGCTAGCCAGATGCTGGACTGGGACTAAGCTGTAATATGGCACAGAATCCCTGGATATTGACTCTGTTTCTTGCTCTGATTTTCTATGGTGATACAGACAGAGATGGGACATTGGGGAACTCCTTTAATATTGCTTCTCAGATAAATCCTCCTCCTTTATGGGTCCTTGGAAATGCTTTTCCTCATGACACTGCAAGAACCCCACATCCACTAGCAACACAGGTACTTTCCAGTAATTAGACATCTTATAATTATACATTCTTGTCATAGTCGCATGTATTTTTAGAATTATTACAAAAAATACTGAGAACTGTTTTCTGTGTTTATAATTGTTAAACTGAGTTATATGGGAATTTTAAACGAAAATAGGCTTTTGTGGTTCTGTTATATAATCTCAGAACTTGCATTTTTGTTGCTGAAATTCAGAATGCTTTTCCTTACTCTCATTCACTGTGATGAATAAGATGTAAACAAACTCATCTTTCTCTTGAGTCATAACAAATATTTTCAAAAGTGTTAACTGAATATCATTTATATTGTGCTGTGTAGGCTACCATGAATGTGTTCCCTTTTCTCACCAACATTTCTATTTTCAGAGAACTTAAAACATCCCCTCTCGTTTTGATCTTGTTCTTCAAGGACAGTATACAAAAGGACTGGGGAACAATATACATTGTTGAGAAGCCATTTAAATTCAAAAGTAGCCACATACACAATAGTTGAAAGCCTGGTAGTTTTCAAGATTATTGTATTCTGATGCAAAATTTGACTACTTAATGATTCAGGATCAATTGCTAAAGTACCTATTTAGATGCTTCAGAGAAAAATAGTATCTCAAAAACAATAATTATCAAATAAGTGATTTAAATTTTCTGCCATTATCATCCCCAGAAAAGGAAAACATTAGAAAAGGACAATAGGCTAAATCAGTTAAGGATCTCTGATTGAAAGCAACAGAAAAGAATCTTATTAACTTAATAACAATTAAATCCACTGAAAGGATGCTGAGCATCTCACAGAATCCTAAGGAAAAGTTAAATTCTTAAAAACAAGAAAGGGAAGTTTTGGGGGGCGGGAAGGGAGGACTCTTCCAGCCTGTAACAAAAGGAGAGTCTCTTCAGGCCATCACCAGAAAGAATTGACCCCAAATGTTTTCTGTTCTTATGACAAGGTCCACAAGAAAGAATCTGATCCTTTTAGCATCAATCACATGCACAAACCCTGGCCAGAGAAGGGGTGTGGCTCTTCCATTGACTGTTCCCTGCCCCCCAAGAGTAAAGACTGCTTTTCTAGGGGACAATTGGTATGTTCTTAGCAAAATAAGAAGGACTAGATGCTAAGCATTCAAAAATCAGCTGTCCAGCTGTTTTAGAGTCTAATTCTGTAAGATGAGCTCTTGGGAGCTTTGCTATGCTCCTATCTTTATCTTTCTGATATTCCAACAAAGTTTTGGAAAATAAGAAAAGATAACAGATAATTTTCACACACCCTGCTTCCTGAGATTCCATCTTTAGAATTCTGCCATAGTTAACAAAAAGTATGATGTATAGTGAAGTCTTCTTTTCACTGGATCAATTTATCTAGCCAACTCTGGGATCCTATGTGAGGAAGTCCCTTACAGTGATCCTATTTCCAAACAAATTCACTAAGGAACTGGGAGTTAGGACGTCAACATATGAACTGGGGTAGGGGGGGGGTGCACATTTAACCCCATAACAGTGAGATTCTGGCCTCATGATGTAGCAAGGTTATTGTGGTTTTTGTTACCTGGCTTATAGCAGCTAAGCTGTTCTGACAGCAGAAGATCCGTGGTTTCCTGCACTCTGTATTTTTGATGGGACATAGGCCATGTCTGAACATTTTACTCTGTATAGCATTCCCACTTGACCCATCAGCTGCCCTCACACAACACTTTGCTGGTGCACATGTAAAGGTACACCTAACTGCACCAGTTAAAAGCAGAGATAATGGCTTAGGACTAGACTCAGGGGAAATACTGAAATGGTTAGAGGCTGAGAGGAATCTGACCTCCTGCATATGAAAAATGTCTCATTTCCAATAGCCACAGTATTACACAGGCTTCAGTTGCTCACTACTCTATTCAGATACAAAAATGCAGGCCATCTCTGCCACCAGAGAAGCAACAGCCTTCTCTCATCATTATGCTCGTGAAATAAGTCTGACAGAGAAAGACAAATACCATATGATCTCAGTTACATGTAGAATCTAAGAAAACAAACAAATCAAAACAAAACAAACAAATAAACCAAGCTCATGGTTACAGAGCACAGATTGGTGGCTGCCAGAGGAGAGGGGGGAATGGTAGAAGAATGAAATGGGTGAAGGGAACTAAAAGGTACAAACTTCTAGTTATAAAATAATGTCATGAGGATGTAATAGTCACTATAGTTAATAATACTGTATTGCATATGTCAAAGTTGCAAAAGAGTAAATCTTAAAAGTTCCATCATGAGAAAAAAAAATTTTATAACTATGTATGATAATAAATGATAACTAGAATTATTGTGGGGATCATTTCACAATATATACAAATATTGAATCATGTTCTATACTTGAAACTAGTACAATGTTACATGTCACTTATAGCTCATTAAAAAATACAAGGGACATCAGAGAATAGATAGAAAGCATTTTCTTGGCTAGGACTCAATATTGGAAATATCACCCCTAATTGATGTATAAATTGAATACAAAACAAATCAGAACATTTTTAAAAAGAAAAAGAAAGCACTTTGTTATATTGCCAACTCCTCACACATCAGTCAGAACATGGAGGTCTTGTCCTGAGAGGTGACCTACATCTACTCAGAAACTTTCCTCTGAGAGATCTGTCATCCCCGAATGCCACACCTCTTTTATCTCACAACCACTGAGAACACAGGATATGAGAGAAGACAGGGGAAATAAGGTTGATAGCTACCAAAGACAGAGGGGAAGGAGATGAGGAACTGGGACTTTAGATTTTATTTTAAAACTAGAGGCCCAGTGTATGGATTCGTGCACTGGTGGGGTCTCTTGGCTTGGCCTGAGGACATCCCCCGAGGGGTCCCAGATTGTGAGAGGGCACAGGCCAGGCCGAAGGACCCCACTGGTGCATGATCAGGGCCAGGGAGGGATTGCGGGAGGGACTGCGGGAGGGACTGTGGGAGGGACCGAGGGAGGGCTAAAGCCTGCCTGTCTCGCCCAATCCCAATCAGCCAGACCCCAGCAGCAAGCTAACTACCAGTCAGAGTGTCTGCCCCCTCATGGTCAGTGTGTGTCATAGCTACCAGTCCAGTGGTTGAACAGTCAAACAGTCGCTTAGGCTTTTATATATATAGAGAAGATATGCAAATAAACAAAAATATAAAACGTATGTGGAAAATATTAACAAATGCTAATTCTAAGCAGATTGAACATTGGTTTCTGTTATATAATCTTCACATTTTGCCTGCATGCTTGAAATTTTTTATATTAAATTTTTATAAATTTAAATATTTATTTAAAATAAAAGGTAGGTCCTGACCAAATTGGGACATGGACATGAACACCACACTAATGCTTTAGACATAGTCTGAAATAACAGACCCTCAGTGACGGTTTTCTAAGAAAAGACAGTCTCGAGAATGTGAAAACTCTCAGCTGAGTGAAGAATGGAATGAAAAGGAAGAGAAATGCAGGTTAGGGAAAAAGTGAAAAGGCCACCTCTATAGTTATGGTAGAAGGTGACAAGATCTGAGGTATGGTGAGGAGAGAGGGAACTGAGAGAATAGAATGAAGGTCAGACATTTCCGACAGTAGGTGCCATGTGACTTTGTGAGGGATTATCAAGGACAGGAGTAGGCAGAAAAATTGAATATAATCCCAAACTTCCCAGGATAGTTGATTAAACTGACATAAAACCAAGGAGAAAGTGGACCAGGCCTGGAAGAAAAGGGTTCCAATTCAGTTCGGTGCTCCTAGCTAGAAGTGCTGAGTGTATTGAAAGTGGGGTGTCCCCAAGCAATTAGAAGGGAAGGCCTGGAGCTCTAGAGAAAGATCAGAGCTGAAGACAGACCATCAAGAGTCATCTACACAGATGTGACCATTAAGGCTACGAAGCTAAATATGGCTGCTTAACAAAGGGCAGGGAACAAAAAGAGCAGGAAGACACATAATGCGAAAAAAATGTTTGGGAGTCTAACTATACATTACAGTTAAGAACTACCTGTCTCGTGTAAACACAGCCTCAGCAAGGCAAGTCCCGGGACCTTGAAAACATCCTAACAGAGTCAGGGCAGGAGAGATTTAGCAGTGTACCTATAATGATGTGGGAACAAACTATAAGTATTTAATATAATCTTACTCTTCCCTCACAACAGCTCTCCAAGGAGATATTATGATACCAGTTTTATAAAAGAGGGACCTGAACCTCAGAGGTAGGAAGGAATTTACCCAAGTTCACATAACTAACAAATGGCAGAGCTGGGATTCGAATCCACTTTTGAATGATTCCAAAGCCAATCGCCTTTCCTGTGAGTTCAGAAGCAATCCATCTGGGGAGCAATTTACGTGTGCCTGGTAGGTAACATCTTTTAAAAAGACATGGAATAATTCAAGTGAGCTAAACTCCTTATAGCATGGTTGAGAGTACTTTAATATTACTTCACAAAAAGCACTTATTTGGACTCAAATTGAGCCTTTCTATGACTTAGTCATTTTTCTATGTTGATTTTGTTTTGGTTTGCTTTTGTTTTTGCTGAGGAAATGGATACAAAGAATTTATGCATTTGACCCAGATATTTGTTTCCCTAACAAGGTGGGAAGAGATCAACCAAAGAACTTGTCTGCATATATGCATAACCCATGGGCACAGAAAATAGTGTGGTGAAGGCATGGGGTTAGGGTGTGCAGTGGAGAGGGCCAATGGGGAAAAAAGAGGACATCTGTAATACTTTCAACAATAAATGAGCCACACTCTTTGAAAATGGCTTAGTATTGTATTGTCCTAAATATCCTGAAATATTGTGTCATCTGTATTGCTCAAGAAAACTATACCCTCAACCAAACCATGTACAGAATACATTTTGCATACAGAAGCAGAAAACATCCTGTACCTTGGTCATTGACCTTGAAAGAGGGAAAATATCAGGAAACTAAGGTACTAGTGGATTGCTGCAAATATATATTAGTTTACTGCCATTCTGGGCGAGCCTCATCAGATAGCAGACCACTAAATATTTAAAGGACATGGGATGGATCTGGCAGAAGACTATAAGATTGAATTGTTGCCAGCACAATCTTAGTAAAGTACACAAATCTTTCCAGATAAGCTAAAGAACTATGCAAATGCCAAGTCACTCCTTTCTCTCATCTGGTGTGAAAGTGATAAACAGACTGAAAATCAACCTCATGTTGATTCCTCGCTTTAATGCACTGACTTGTTAATCTAATAGCTTAGTTTTATGGGGCAGCTATTTCAAATCAAGAGTCACACTCCACAAATCCATATTTTACAATACCAACTGTGCAACATATATAAACAACTATGGGAAGCACATGAATCAACGAGACCCATGAATAAACAAGCCATGTGACAGTAGAGTACGGTTAAAAGAAAAGGAAACAGTGGTTGAAAACAAAATCACTCTGTTTAGGGGAATTTATATTCAGTCCTCCCTTCTTTAATAGCTTTGAAAATTGGAAGCAGAAGATATAATAAATTACTAAAATAGTAAGTATTCCTTTTGATATTTTACATAAAGTGTGTATATTCCTTTTGGTTTAAGTCTCTCATTCTTATAAATGCTGACTCAAATCAAAAGAAGTAATGACATATTTGAGGTGCTTTGCAGAGCTTATTTTACTGTTTTAGCTTTGCATTAATTAATTGCATTAATTTTTGTCAACTATATGTTCTGTTTCAAGCACATTCAGTAAACTATCATGCATAAACAATCATGAGTACATGTTTTGAATGTTAAACAAAGTTTTCACTTCCTAGTACCTTAGAAATGCATCAGAATTTGGATGTGGATTGAATTTCAGCAACTTAATACCTGTTTAGTTCCAGGATATAGTTCATGTCCATAATCAAGGGACACGTTTGTGGAATGTACCATCCATTCTAATTTCCCAAGTTTCGCCCACTTGGAGCAAAAGCCTGTTGGTACTGCCAAGAGGGTCTGGGAAATCATCAATACAGCTCAGAAATATGGATGGTCTTTTCTGCTGCCTCTCTGGTTTAATCTCAACTATTTCAACTCATGGTGAAAGTAAAAATCAGACTCACCGATTTTATTACCATAGTTCATCAATTCCAAGATATTTTTGCATATTTAACCCCTGAAATTGAGAAGTATCTTTAATCAATAGCATCTTAGAATTAATTGGAAGTATTTTTTCTTTTTTAATGGCATATAAAATAAATGTGTATGCCACAATTGTTGACATTTTGGATTATATGGAAAATGATATAGTTAAATCTCACTATTTCTTAGTATAATAAATACCATTTCAAATTAGTAAAAGCAAAAGATCTTAATTGTAAGCATGTTTTTAAAATACTAGTTTATTCATTTTAACTATTCTTAATGGCAGTTTATAATATAAATATTTAGAGGAATTTTAAAGTATATATCTGCTAGAGGGATTATAATTAAGTAATAACAGTAAATATAATAAGTGCTTAATATTTACCAAAGTCTATGCTATCATCTTTCTATATGCATTTTTCTTATTTAGCCCTCTTAGCTACCCAATTTATCAAAGATTTGAAGGGCTACAAAAAGATTTGCCCATGACTAAACTATGAGTCAACTGAAATACAAAACTAAGGTAAATGGGAGATCCAAATATGTACTGCCTTATTGCTGATAGTGCTGATGTGTAAGGATATGCCCTAGAAAGAAATAACAGGGTTGATAAATACTTGCTCCCCAACAACATATTTGAGATAGGATTCATATGATTCTGATTATAAATAGGAAAACTGAGGTGTAGAGAAGTTCAACTGTCAGATGCTAGAATGTAAAACAAGAGTGACTTTTCTAAAATACCATAAACAGTCTCTCTGTTTATTTTGTGCAAACGTTTTCTTCACAGACTTCACGTCTGCCCTCCTAATCACTGTGAACATTGGTCGAGTTGCTTAACGTCTCTGTGCCTCAGTCTTCTCATCTATGAAATGGATAATAGTAATAGTACCCACCTTAAAGAGATGTTACAAAGATGACTGAAACATGTAACATGCTTCCAATTAATTCTAAGATGCTATTGATTAAAGATACTTACAAAAATTCCATACAGCTGAACATGCTTAGAAAGGAGTCTGGCAGTAGTAAGTCCTCAGTAAAACTTGGCTACTAATAAGTTGAACCACATAAATTTGTCATTTGTAAGCTCAAAATGATCAAACATGAGCAATTTCTTATAGTTCAACACACTATCTGGAAAAATCCTATTTGCTTCATTTAATCTTTTCAGGGTTAAACATGAACTCACCTTGATATCTTTAACAAAAGAATTTCATATTCATGAAAATACTTCTGTTCTCTGAATAGAAGCTGGCAGTATCAGGGTTCCAACAAACCAGTTTCTCAGCTATAATACAATACTGTTCAAAGACTGCACCAGATGATGGCGCTGTTCTGATTATTAGCTTTTCTACAATTGAAGTGGGCAGGCTGAAAATTAAGTAAAAATACTAAAATTTTGAATTTTTAACCCCTCTGAATAAGCACTCTGGCTCATTTCCTTTTCACTTCAGAGGCCTGTCAGCAAGATTATTAAACTGGCAAGGAAGCTGCTGCAGTGTAAACCCTAATGTAATTAAAACACTAACGAGTAATCATAATCTTTCCATTGGAAAGTCTTCAGTATTCCAAGTTTAGGAAAGAAAACCAAATAGAAATTCTTGTTTAAGTTATCTTTCTTATCTTTTTCAAACTTGTAGAAATGAAGTAGAAAATAAAAACCTCTTTTTAAACTCACCTCAGCTGCCCTTTTCTAAATAGAATGTTTTTCTTTAATTTATTAATGTCCATTACCATCTTCCAGATATTTAAATTTCTTATTTCTTTAGAATCCTAAAAGCTGGAAACAACTATCTTATCATTTCAGTGTTCATTTGCATCTTTGAAAGCTTGTCACAATATGTCTTTATCTTACCAATTATTTTAATCAATTCCTTCCCCCCTGTCATTAATTTATTGACTTGGGAGTGAAGTGCATTATAAATTTAAATTCTGAAATACATACAAAAATGTTTAAGAATTCCCCATTCCTTTGTGAATAGTAACTTCAGTGTTTACTTAATGGAAATGAACTCCATTTTCTGTGTTGCTCCTTGTAATTCTGGTTGTCATTATCCATATTTAGGCCTCTGAGAGGAAGCTCCAAAGAAAATATTACACTAAGACTCCCTTTTTTCACTCTTCTAGCTAAATACCCATTTCTTATCTTCTTTCCTAATATTTATCACAACTCATTATGGCAATGTTTAAAAAGCAGAGACCTTTGAATATTTATATTCCTCACAGAAACGCCCCATTCACAGAATATTTTGTATGTTTCATGCGTGGTTAGTGAGTGAATATGTCTCTCAAAAATTCCATACAGCTGAACCTGCTGGAGAATATCACTCAGTCTGAGCTCTGACTTTACAAGGTGACTTGGGGGTTAGTTTCCTGGTAAAGATGATCTTGCAGTAGCATTGTGAGTATATGAAGAGGTATAAAGAGGAAATTGAAAGCCAAACATCTAGGAGGAAGAAACCATTTAACTGAAGTATTGAAAGTAACCATATAGCCATGAAAAAGTAAAAAAATCCTATTAGAATGAGATGGCCGGATAAAAGGGTTAAAACAAGGCTGTTATAGATGGTGTGACATGATCAGACAAACTTACCAGACACCCAGCGTACTTAATACGTAGCCTACTCTTAGTGCAGCAGCATCAATATACCAGGTACTGAGTGAAGGTTGGGCTATTGGGAATAAACACCCATCCACTTAGCTTGAGTAACATGGCATTGCTGACATTGTATGATTTATGGGTGCTGCCATCTGGACTACCGCCTTTCTTTTGCTGTGTATTTCTATTAAATAGGTGTATTTCTCTGCTGAACACAAGTGTACTGGTATAGGATCAGTTTATAAAGGAAATTTTAGGAATAGATTATTGGTCCATATATTTAAGTTAAAAATTAGTTCTGTGCATGGGGCAAAAATGGAAAACAGATTTTTTTAGGAAAATTCCAGATTTCAAGTCACTTATTTAAAGATTAGTGTTGAAATATAAAACTCTTCAAACCAAAGCTTGAAATGCAGTTTTTCCTATAGAGGATGGGTATGGCCAAAGAAATTCCTCTAATCAACTATCTAGAATATCTAACATTTCTTTTGAAAAGCAACAGGAAAAGACATAGTTAATAAATATTTACGAATCATATAATTTTATATGTTTGAGACATTTTACATAGAGAGGTTCTCTACTCTAGGAAGGATTTGAAGCATTCCAAGAAAATGGTTATCTGTTGAAAGCTTTTTGTGTGTTTTTTCTGGTCCCAGCTCAACATAACACATGCAAAGTAATGAGAAGTATTGCTTAAATAATGAATTGAACTAAAGATCTTAGAAATAAGCTGAACTTTGAACCTTAACAACATGTTAATGCTTTTGGTTTTGAGAACAGTTCATGTTTATGTAGCAACTATATTTCCCACATTTCATTAGGAAACCCATATCTCCAAATGCATACACTAACTAAACCTGAGAGAAGAGTCACCACATCATTGTCTAATAATTTAAATGTAGGAATCTAACATGGTATGAGATTAAGACATAGTGCAATTTTGAATGTGACTGAGATGATAATTTCATAGGCCAAAACCTTTGTGTATTATTTTAATTTTTTTTCAAATACAATAGCAGGGATAAAGTTACTCATGGTCTAAAGAGACGTTTTAGGGTAGGAAAGGAAACTATATCATTGTTTCAACATCTATTTCTGTCTTTGTTCTTAGTTTGCTATAAAACTTGGCCAAGTTGTTTCTTTTACTATGGCTCTTTCTCCACTGAGTAGGAAATTGGCAATTGCCCTGTAAACTAGTAGTATGTAGACAGCAAGATAATTTGGGTTAGTAAGTGGAATTTCAATCCTAGATAATAAGTTTGCTATCATCATCATCATCATCATCATCATTATTTTCAATCTCCTTTAAACCACTTAGCGAGATCAGGGACTAAGCAAGACATTATGAGCACCTGAAACAGAATGAATATGAAAATAGAAAGGAGATTAAAAATGATGATAGCAAACTTATGTGCATAGGGAATATTGTACTAGACATTATTTAAAAAGTGTTATATATATGATAATACATTTAGTCATTACAACCCTATGGGGTAGATGCTACTATTATCCCATTTTACTGAAGAGGAAATATATTCAGAGAAATAAAGTGATTGCCTAAATGACAGAATTTCATTGGAGGACGTAGAATCCAAGCCTGGCATTTCTGACTCTAACATCTAATTTCCTACCTAATGGGCTTGAGAAATCTCATGGGATAGAGTTCACAGGCAGAACAAGGTACCTGATATTATGGTTGAAAAGGGAGGATTTAAAACTGTGATAAAATGTTCAAATTTGGGTGACTGAAAAAAATTAGTCTTTTTTCTTTTTTTAAATGGCAATACAGATGTCCTTAAGAGAATACTTGAGATATGTTTGGTTTCAGATACTGGTGTGATATCAAGGAAGAAAGGGAGGCAGTAAGAAATATAAGAGTAAAGTATGAGGGATTTTAAGCTTAGAAAAGTAAAAAATAGAGATAAACATTGGAAGTCAATCTTAGAAGAGCAACTAACAGAGATGAGCATTGAAGTCTGAGAATTCAAGTCCCAGATATGAGTAAAATCCTCAAGGGAAAAGAACTTGTCACTAAGGAGTAAATGGCAGAGGAGTTCATGAAAGATCCTGTGAGCCTTTCAGAGAACAAGGAAAAACAATGTCAGGGAATCCTGCAGTGTCAGGGAATCCTGGAGTAAAGGTCTTATGTTAAGCATAGACCAATCAAAGAAGAGAAGAATGAGAAAAGGTGATGTGATTGGTAGATAGGAGTCACTGGTGATCTCTGGTAGGGCTCCTATAACAAAGCTGTGGGAACAGAAATCAGATTAGAACCAATTTAGAAGGATGGAGAGACGATGATGTTGGACACTCTGGTGATAAAAAAAGGGAAGTAGGATTATAACTTAAGAGTAGTAGAGCCCGGCCAGCATGGTTCAGCGGTGGAGCATCGACCTATGAATCAGGAGGTCACAGTTTGATTCTGGTTGGGGCACATGCCTGGGTTGCAGGCTCGATCCCCAGTAGGGGGTGTGCAGGAGGCAGCTGATCAATGATTATCTCTCATCATTGATGTTTCTCTTTCTCCTTCTCCCTTCCTCTCTGAAAGCAATAAAAATACTTTTAAAAAAGAGTAGTAGAGAATCATGTGAAGTTTTTGAAACTGTTATGAGCCAATCATATCTGTAGACAAAAGATATCAATATTGGCCATGTGATTTTTTAATCAGAATTAATATCATTTCTAAAAAAAGGTACTCAAGTTACTAAATGAGTTCAGAGACAGCCTAACATATCTAGGAAATAAAATAATTGTTCAACAAAACAGCTAATGAAGATAATGATGTTAATTCATTGCTTAAATGCCAAGTCTTTAAAGAAATTTTAATTCTGGATCAATCAGTAGAGTTTCTGCACATAAATATGATATCAAAGATGGGAAATAATACTTTTTTTTAAATATATAACAGAACATGAAAATGTTTAACAAAGCAAGACTAAAACAGTGAATCATTCTATTGTCTTCATCAGCAACACCACAATCACCGCTGACCTAGTAAACTTCATTCTTCACTCTCTACCTTCAATGGACTTGTATTACGGCACTCACCATCAATTCCATTACAACTAGATTGTTGCTTTAAGCAAAAGTGTCTTCCTTGTTCCCATTCAGATACCTAGATTTAATTGTGCCAGCTATAACAGACTTGAAAAGACCAGGTCGGTGCCTAAGATAGAAAATGTGAGAACCATAGTTCCACTTTTCTGAGAGCTTCATTTCACCTAGAGAGAATATAGTGTATACAGTGTTTAAGATTATCAGCTAAAGTGAAAGAAAGACCTGGGTTCAAATCCCACCTGTCTTTTGCCTATGTATGTGACCTTGGAAAAATTATTTAATTTCAATAAATGCCAATGTCCTTACCTATAAAATAAGGCTAATAGGGTTAATGATCATACCTTTTAAAAAGCATTTTTATAAGGATTATATGAGTTAATGCATGTATAGTGTTCAGCACAGATCCTGATGCTTTCTTTAAAAAATATACTTTTATTGATTTCAGAAAGAAAGGGAGAAGGAGAGAGAGATAGAAACATCAGTGATGAGAGAGAATCATCGATCAGCTGCCTCCTGCATGTCCCCCACTGGGGATCGATCCCACAACCCGGGCATTGTGCCCTTGACCAGAATCGAACCCGGGACCCTTCAGTCTGCAGGCCACTGCTCCATCCACTGAGCCAAACCAGCCAGGGCAGATCCTGATGTATTTAAACTCTACTACCATTTACTGTTACTTTTTCCCTTTTGCTTCTATGAACCATCCCACCATGTTTTCTTCTATCTTCTTCTTTGCTGCCTCTAAATGTACTCACATTCTGAGATACTGGGAGTCAGGACTTCAATATATGAATTTGGTCAGCAGACACACTTCAGTCCATAATGGAAAAATTACATTTTCCAATTTTTTTGTGCTTATATATTTCTTAAACTAACTTAGGTGAGAAGAATGCCACTTCATAAAAATAACTCTGAATATTGTTAGGTAGAGCATTTGTTTCCTTTGGTTAATTTAATTGTTTCTAATATAAGAAAACATATAAAAAGATTGAACATAATTTCTCTACTGCAAAGAAGGAACCATTTTGTAATGTTTTAATTTAATCTAGTATTTACTTGGAAAAAAATATAATGGCATTAGCACATTTAGAACTATATCAAAGATTTTGAGATGAATTCCTAAGTACCCCACATAGCTGCATTTCAATTATACTGTGTTGATAAGTGCAAAGAAAAACCAGTGTAAATACATCGCTTAAATATACTAGTAAAACAGCAAAAAGGAATTTTATTATGTACAACAATTGGCAGCATGTAAACACAGAATGTTGAGGCTTTTCTTAAAATGCTGAATCAAGTTCAATGCCAGGGGCAAAGTGCCAGGCTATCAGCTTTGACAAGCTCAGCTGAAGGAAAGCCTGCCTTCCAAAACGGGAAGGGCAAGGTGCCCAGAAAAACTCCTAATCCCGGAAAAACATGAACACTTTAAGCACTTGGCTTTTTCTTAATATGCATCTGCTTTGCAGCAAACCTAGAGAAAGTGTTTTAATAGATGAATAGGCTTCTGTGAATCTTATAACTATGCTTGGTATTTATCGATCATTAGGTAGTAAGCCAGTTTGAAGTGTCTTTAATTCAACCTTCAGGTTCTTCTATTACTTAATGAATATTAAGATTTTAAGGCATAGTTGTCACTAAATGATACCTTGACTCTATTGAGTACCAGGCACTGAAGAATATCTAAAAAGAAATACTGAGATATCCTAAAGGATAAGGAGAGATCACAGTCTATGTAACTCTTGATGGCTGTTTACTAATACGGAAAGAGAATTTGGCACAAAGCCAAACTAAGAAAATAAATGTAAAGATGGCGGTTTTGGATGGTAGATTTTTTTTTAATTGAATATCCACCAAGAATCTATTAAAAAGTAAAAAGGTCTTAATTTGGTCAGTTCTCTGTTGTCAGTAAATCATTTGACATTTACTCTCTTAAAAATTTAAGAATAGCATCAAATGACATAAGATAAAACTCAGCTTGGAATTAACAGTTTTCTGCAATAAAATCTACTAATTTAAATGTACACTGTTAGGAAATTCAACTAGGCTACACATCCCTCAAGTAATCATTGAATATTGAGAGCATAATTGGCAAAAAGGATCAATTATTTAGTGAAAGATTCATCCCCTCTTATCCGAACTATCTCATTTCCCCACTTTCTTTCACTAAAGCACTGAAGATTTTCAAAGTAATTGGATTCTTCAAAAGAGAAGTAGCAAAGCCACCTCTACTGACAGGTAGTAATCAGCCAAAATGGGATTTCCAGGATGAAAAGTTTATCTGCCTCAATCACATCCCTGATGTAGGCATGCAGTTTGTCTCATTGACCCAGCTAAAAAAAAAAAAAAAGGGAGGACACCCTGGCCAGTGTTGCTCAGTGGTTAGAGTGTAAGCCCACACACCAAAGGGTCACAGTTCCACTCCTGATCAAGAGCAACTGGGTTGTAGATTTGTTCCCCAGCCCCCATAGGGGCACATGTGGAGGCAACCAATTGTGTCTTTCTCACATTGATGTTTCTCTTCTCTCTTCTCTCTCTCTTTCTCTTTCTCTTTCTCTCTCTCTTCTCTCTCTCTCTCTCTCTCTCTCTCTCTCTCTCTCTCTCTCTTCAAAAATCAACGAGGAAAAAATATCCTCAGGTGAGGATTAACAACAAAAGAAAATGAAGAAGGAGACTGGGAAGTGAGGTGAGGAGAAGAGCAGGAGAAGAACTAGAAGAGAGGAACAGAAGGAAGAGGAAAGAAAAAGGAAGCCCAGTGAAGTCCAGACACCCAGAGTGAGATGAAATGTTGAAAAGGACTGAGTCCCATTATGCAGCCTCACTGATGATTAATACTTACAGAAATGGCTTAAGATACCCAGGTGTACATGTTAACAAGCAAAACTGAGCCTCCCTGGGAGCAATCTTTAGTCAGCCACTGTGCTCAGGAATGTATAAAGGACGGCATGTTAAGGCAGCCTAGCTAATAATATTCACTCACACAATGATTTATAATGGACCAGTAACAAACAGCACCAATTCAATTTATTTAACTGTCTGTGCACCTCTTCAGGGAAGGGGAGACATAAATTTTGGTAGGTTGATAAATTATTTTTACTCACTTGGAAGTCTGTGTTAGTTGTGCATAATTATTTCCCTGAGCAAGTGGAATGTTCTTCCCATCTTCCACATATGAATTCAGGCTAGCTTGAAATTTGGCACGGATAGTAAAATAGATTAAACCATATGGAAATTACTGTAGCAGTCACCCTGATATAGTAAATTTAGAATATTGACAGGTTCCGAATGAATATCCTAAATATCTACTGTTACACATACACATTCACACACACTCATACACACACACACACACACACACACACACACACACAATTAGACATTTAAATAAACACTTTATTCACTCAACCAGAGACTTTTAAACATCTCCTAGGTGTCAGGGAAAGTAGTAGTTTCTAGGAATAAATTAATACAACATGATTCTTATCCTCAGAGAAAGTGAAAGAAAAGGGGAAATAGAATTTATTGAGCCTCTGCCTTGCACCTCAAGTATATAATTACAACACTGCTATGAAGTTGATAGTATTTTCCCTATCTTACTGATAAAGAAATGAAGGTTCAACAAAACTAAGTGACTGTTTATGTATCAATTACCCAGTTATGTACCAAAGTCAGTATTTCAACCCAAGATGTCATACTGCAGATTCCAAGTTCTCTCCACTCTACTGCCAATAGTTTAGCAGGGAAGATGGACAGGTAAACACCTGTTATAAAATCATTAAATTAGGCCCAGCCAGTGTGGCCCAGCAGTTGAGCATTGACCCAGGAACCAAAAGATCACTGATACCATTCCTGGTCAGGGCACATACCTGGGTTGCGGGCTTGATCCCCAGTGGAGGTTATGCAGGGGACAGCTGTTAGATGCTCTCTATCCCTCCTCTCTTTCTAAAAAAATCAATGAGAACATATTTTTTAAAAAATGATAATTAAATTAGTATAACAGAAACATATACAATGTAAATGGTGAAAAGTAGTCAACTCTGCCTAGAGTGAAGGAAAAGGAAAAGGTCTGATAAGGCTTTTCCATAGAGATACTATTGGAGTTCTGTCTCTAAGAAGGAACCACAGTTCTCTAGTCACTACTAGGGTACATGGTGCTATGTCCCTACTTAATTAACCCTTTGCTGCCTCCAAAACACACCATACTCTTCACCTATTGTCTCTTTGTCCTGCTGTGAGCTTTGCGAGGAATATCTCATCTTCTTTGTGTACCTGGTGAATTCCTGCAATGAAACTTTATGCAGTCAGAGAAGTAAAGATTAGTAGAAATTTTCCCAGTGATTCATTCATTTAGCAAATATTTATGTGTCCCTACCTATATACCAGATACTGAATATTCAGAGACAAGGACTAATAAATATCGACCTACTGAAAAATCTAGTTGGGGATATAGAAAATTGAAAGTATAATTATAATAAAGAATTTGCTATAGTAAAAGGAAGAACTAGCGATATGAAGAAACAGCAGAGGCCACCAAAGAAGGCTTCCCAGACAAGGACACCCTTGCCTGTGTCTTAAAGATTAAATAGCTGTTGATATGTAGAGAAAAAGAGAATTAAAACAAAACAAAACAAAATATCCAACTCCTTGATGTGTTTTGTATTGTTGGAAAATATCATTAAAGTCTTGGCAGCACATCACAATTAGTGAATTGCTAATTGTGTAATGAACAAAAGAGCTGATTAAATGCATGAGACCAGCAGCGTGGCATAGAATAACGGTTCCACTGTGTAATTCATGTCTTCCCTGAGCACCGGCCAGGGGGAAATCTGACAACGATGTGCTCATTGGAGAAAAGATAATTCTGAGTCTAAGACTCTCTCAGACTCAATTCACTAACAATATTGATTTCCTGATATAATCTGCAAATAAAGGGAAATTTAGCTGACTGGCAACATGGAGGAGAAATAATCATGACTACACTGACAAGCAGAAGAGCCCTATTCTGGTCACAAAGACATGTCTATGTGAAGAAAAAACTTTCCTACACTTGGGCTTAGCCCAAAGGCCAAGAAGCCACAAGAATAATTTTCTAGAACAGCTTAGCCCAATAAGAGGATATTTTCTCTAGGTTCTGTGATTCTCCCTCTCTCTCTCTCTCTCTCTCTCTCTCTCTCTCTCTCTCTCTCTCTCTCTCTCTCTCATATCTATATATATATATATATGGGTCTGTTTATATGTATTATATATACATATATCTGAATACACATAAACACACAAACACACACCTCTTTCCTTCTTCATAGTCACTGAATCATTGCAACAAATAAAGTAATGGGTATTGGACTATCTCAAGCCTGAATCTGAGCTGGCAGTAAAATTGATTTCTTCACTTTCCAATTTTCTCAGCCAGATTTTTGCATTCTCCTTCTAGCTAAAATGTCCACTTCAGTGCATAGTATGTATGTTTTTAAAAGTACTGAAGATTCTTTTCTTAAAATTCAGTAGTAAAAGTCTAAGAAACATTTGAGAAGCACGACCTTGTTCTAGGACTTTCATTTGTACTAGTTATTTTAATCCACACAACAACCCTATTATTCCCATTTTATAAATAAGGAACTAAGCTACAGAGAGGCCAAGTAACTTGTCAAAAGTGTCACATTATTTGAAAAGAAAAAGAAATTTTGGCCATCATGCTCATTGCCTTTCTGAGAACTAGGTTTACTGAAAGATGTAGAGGAACCTTGTCTTTTTAAATGGCCAAAAGGTTATCTTATAGAAGAATAAATATGGGTAAGAAATATGGGTAAGAAAAATGACAAACAGCATTCTGGAAAGATAAACAAGTCATATCCTGATCACAGTAATTTCCTTTGAATTTCTCTTATCACCATCTATTTTAAGCACTTTAGTTTTTGACATTACTAAGTCTCAAATTATCTCTGGCTCTTACATCTAAATTATAAGAATAGCTGAGCCCAATAAGTCTATATAATTCACCTACCTTTGCACAGAAACATAGCTTAGCTTTGAAGCTTTTCATCTTTGAATTTAGACTTTCAATTACTATGATCTTAATTTTGCGGACAAAAAAGGGGCCACAAACTAAACCTGACAAACTCAGGGGAGGCCTGTCTGGCGGGCCTTACCAACTCAGAGACCTAAAGTAACCACATAGGATGGTCTGAAGTTAAAACTTCCTAACTAAAAGCAAATCATGGCGGGTAGTCACCTCCTAGGCCAGCATCTTCCTCGACAAAGGTCAATCTTTAGCTTAACTGAGACTGTCTGTTGTCTTTTGCATCTATGACAAGATATCTTTGAGATGTTAGAGTAATATTCTTTTCCAGACCCCTCAGGGCACAATTATTGCACCAGAGCAGGAGACCACAGAACCCCACAGTGTTATTGTTATCCTGTTAATTGTTAACTGTTAACTATCATATACCCACCAAGGACATCGGTAATACTTTCAGCAATAAAGATAAAAAAATAAAAATAAAAGAAGTATGTGTCTATTCCTTTTACTTTTTATTCAATCCCAGAGATGCCCCCACCTTCCCCCATCTTTGCTTTCGCCCACCTCCCTAATCTATCACCAGTGAATTTCATGTAACTCCCTTAGGTCTCTTCCTTTGATTCTAATGTATGAAATTAGATGCAAAACTGCCATTCTCTGGAGCATTTTTTTTTCAGTCTGTTGAGATTTTGCTTCCCAGCAATTGTCATCAATTTCGCTCAAATAAACTCATTAAAATTCTCTATAGGTTTGGATGTTTCTTATGTCAACAATTCCATTTTTAAATTTCTTTTCTTTTCCCTAGCAATGAACACTATATTATTTTTCTGATCAAGTATTTTTCTAAAACATATGCAAATTAATTTATAAAAGTACCAGTGTATTATAAGGACTATGCAAACAACAATTCTGTTATATTATAAATATCTTCATTTAGCAATGAAATTGCTTCTATATTCATGTCTATAATAACAAAATGAAATAAAAACATATATAAATTACTACAATTCAAAAAAGTGGAGTGAATAGCCTGGCTAGGTAGCTCAGTTGATTGGATCATTGTCCAGTACACCAAAAGGTGGTGATTTGCTCCCCAGTAGGGGGGTGTATGGGAGGTAACCTACCAATGTTTCTCTCTCACATTGATGTCTCTCTCTCCCTTCTTCTCTCTCTAAGATCAATAAAAGTATATCCTTGGGTGAGGATTTAAAAAAAGGGGGGGCTGAATAGTATATAACAAACTTAAAGAAATATGAATAAAACAATGTACATTTTGTTTAAAATATCTGGATTGCCCTGGCCGGTGTGGCTCAGTTGGTTGAGCAACATTCCATGAACTGATAGGTCACCAATTTGATTCCTGGTAGACACATGCCCAGGTTTCAGGCTCCATCCCCAGTAGGGGGCGTGCAGGATGCAACTGATAGATGTTTCTCTGTCATTGATGTTTCTCTCTCTCCCTCTCCCTTCTCCTCTGTTTCTAAAATCAATAAAGTCATATAAAAATTATGGATAATTCCCTGAAATATTTGTTTTTGTTGCTGGTTTAGACCTGTTCCATATTTCTAAGAACATTTCATATGATTTTTCATGAAATATCATGAAGTTATCATTATTGATGTTTATTTTCAGATGTTTAAAGGTTAAAAATGAATAGCCTCAATTTTAGGATTTTAGAAGGAAAATTTAGCTAAGTCCTCTAATGAAACAAGAGGTTTCTTTTACATTGTTATATTTTAATAACAAGTCACCTGTTTATTTATAGGAAAATGTTCAATAATCAACTGTACATTAAGCAATCAGTACAAAATTTTTAATCTGGGAAAATTCCCATAAGACCCTAAATCTAAATAAAGTGTGCGTATATTTTTTCTTGTAATTTTATCACAGAAGTATATTATATGTTCCCAATATCCTCTCCCTGAGCACTTAGGCCCACATTCCTACTGATATTCTCCAGAAATGCAAACTAAACTCAAGTTGGCAGCTTCCTGGGAAGATGGAAGAGGCTTTGGAGCCCCATCTGTGCACCTGGCCAAGTTTCAGATGACTGGTTTCTTCCTGAGATGAGGCTGAGTCAGCCAGGAACACCCTAAAGGCAGTAAAAGTGAATGGCAAATAAGCAAAATGCAGATAAATGACAGAAGATTAAGGGAAGACATAATACTTGATCTCTAACATTATACCAAAGGCCTGTTAATTATGAAAATCTGATCCTTTGATTGTGTTTGCTGCATTTATGTTCAGAAGTGGTCTAAGGGAATTAGAAATGTGTACTACACAGCAAAATTCAATGAGCACTACATTTCTTCAACATCCTTTCCTCTCAGAATGAAATGATATTCCGTCTGAGAAGCAAACATAAAAGTGGTTTATAGGAGAAGGCCCATGGTGTCAGCAAAGAGTCTGTCTTCATTTTTCAAAACAGCTGTTAAAAAATCACCATCATGTGTATTAGTCAGAGTTCTCCAGAAATATTACACATATGGGATTTATTATAAGGAATTGGCTTACACAATTATGGAGGCTGACAAGTCTGAAGATCTGCAGTCAGCAAGCCTGAGACCAAAGGGAAGATAATGTAGTTCCAGTCCATAGACCAGCAGACTTGAGTCCCAGAAAGAACCAATGTTTTAGTCCAAGTTCGAAGGCAGGAAAAAAAACCAATAATTGAGCAAAAGGCAGCCAGTCAAGAGGACATTCCTTCTTATTCACAGGGAACTCTGTCTTTTTGCTCTATTCAGACCTTCAACTGATTGAATGAGGACCATCTACATTAGGGAGGGCAATCTGTTTTACTCAGTATTTACGGATTCAAATATTAACCTCATCCCAAAATACCCTCACAGACACCAGAGTCAAATGGAGATATTGAGGAAGGGGAAGAAGTTGTGATTGTAAAAATATGCAAATGATTCAGTAGAATTCCAGAGTAAGGGAGTTACTGCTTGCATACCGAGACACAGTCTCCAAAGACTGCATGCCTTACAGAGGAGCCCTATGTTGAACACAGTACCTGAGTGATAAGAATAGAAATAACTGAATGGTAGGGGCCAGGTGAATAGGCCCGCAATAGCTCCCTGTCTCTTCTCAGCCTGTGCATGGCATTTAGGGGATCCAGAAACCCCTTGTGTCTCCCTGATAGATTCAGAAGATAGCTGATCCTGAAAGTTCACCAGGAAGGCTTAATCACAAGGAACAACAACAGCCTGTGATTATTGGAATCAAGAGTCTAAGTCAGTGGTCGGCAAACTCATTAGTCAACAGAGCAGCAAACCGCGGCTCGCGAGCCGCCGTTTGCCGTCCACTGCTCTAGCAGAAGGGTAGAGGGTAAACTGCCCAAAGCAGGACTCAAAAGGGAGATCTCTTGGAATCTGCAGCCCCAGTGAGAGGTTGGGGGCAGACATTAGACATCAGAGAGAAATGATGGCGAGTCGATCTGGGAGCAATTATCATGGACTTTCTGTGCTGTGAAAAGAGACTAAGGGTTACACAAGCCACATATAGGTCACCAGGAAAGTATCAAGGACAGAGATTACAATCCAAAGAGCTGGCAAGAGAAGCTACACCTCAACCAGAGGTCAGCAGGAGCCAGTGAGCCTCACTCCCCATCCCCATGATAAGCTTCGTCTTGGTCCTGAATGCTGCCAGGTGGTGGGACCATGGTGATGATGGTAGTTGTAGTGGTGAAACAGGCCAGGAACCAGAGGGAGGGATGTAAAAAGGACAGAGGGGAGAGATGCTATGACACAACTGAGCATTGACCTGAAAGATACTGAAAAGAATTCACCAAAGAGAGACTATGCTTTAAACTTCAGGAGACTCAGAGATGTTCAATGGCAAGATCAAAGATTTTTCTCTCTTGTTGATAAACCTAAGTCCAAATCAGCTGGAAAAAAAGTATTTGATTCATCATGTGTGAATATCACACAAACTTTTACTGGTACCCCTGCCCAAAAAATCTTAAATATATATATATATATATATATGGAACATTAACTTGCACATAGTTTATTTGCAAAACCTAGACTTGGAACCAAGTGATCTTCAGAACAGTGACATTGAACCAGTTTGATAAATCAGCTGAGATAAGTACAATCTTCGTAAGGAAGAAAGGGAGGAAGAGAATAATACAGAGAGTGGAAAATAAAATGGACGGAGGAGACAGAGAAGAACGGAAGGCGGGGAGAAAAAGAATGGGAAGATACTAGTAGAAAGAAAGAAAAATGGCGGGGGGAAAGGGAATAAGAAGGGAAGAAGAAAAAGGAGGAGGAAGTGGGGAGAAAGGGAGAGGAAATGAGAGGGAAGAAGGGAGAAAGAGGGGTCTTGCTTCTGTAAGAATTGGACCGCTTTTCAGAGGCAACTCATTCTTTAGCTGAGAGTTACTGTAACTTCCCTGATCTCTTCCACTGGGCAAATGCCTCTAGTATAAGTTCTCATGGCACTATTCAACTTTCTTCTCAGCAAGGACCTCAGTTCCAATTTCACACTTACTTGTGTGATTATCTGAGAAACTCCTTGCTTTCTTTCTTGCAGGCAGAGACCAAGATGGGCTCACCATTTCACTGGTAGTCTAGACCAGTGTCTGAAATATAGTCGGTACTTAATATTCAATCAAAGAATGAATGGTGGGATTAATATGTTTTATTTGAATCCATTTTTCTCCTCCCACCCAATGCTAATTTCTTTACTGCTCATTTATTTAAAAGGCCCATCTTGGTGGATTTATAAAGTAGACTCTGAATGATCACTTTGTATTTTTCTAAAGATTTATTCAAAATTTTCCAGGAATTCGCATAATTGTTTAAAGTTTAAAATAATACAATAACAAATTTAGAAAGGATATAAATTTGGATTTGAATAGGTAGGCATTCCAACATCCAAAAAAGCTAATATGCAGAAGCAGCTAACAGCCCCCTTAATATCCATTCTCTACTTCACTCTTCAGCTTAACATTAAATTATGCAATATAAGGAATGAATTCCCCATTATCATTTGTAGCAATAGTAGACCTTTGACTAATGTCTGCCACTATCAGAGAAAGTGGATTGAATAATTTCTGAATTATATCCTTAAAGCAAAGGGGCATGTTCTTTTTCTTTGCTTTCTTCCACTCTGCTGCTTGAAATATAATCATGATGGTGAGCTATATTGGGCATTGCTGATGATCACAGCATCTTAGCAGAGCATCAAAATAGAAGGAGTAAATAAAAACAGGATAGCAAAAAGGCATCTGACCTCCCATGTTTATTGCAGCATTATTCACAATAGCCAAGATATGGAAGCAATTTAAATGTCCATCAATGTATAAATGGACAGAAAAATACCAGAGAGAGACAGAGAGAGAGAGAGAGAGAGAGAGAGATTATTCAGCCATGAGAAAGAAGAAAATCCTGCCATTTGCAACAAATCAATAAAATTTGAGGGCAGTATACTTAGTAAAATAAGGCAAATGCTGTACAATATCACTTACAGTGGAATCTTAAAAAAGTTGAACTCATAGAAACAGAATGTAGAATGGTGATTACTAGGAATTGGGAAGTGGGAGGTTTGGGGAGATGTTTGGTCAAAGGGTACAAACTCGTAGTTAGAAGATGAGTAAGTTCTGGATTATAGTCAACAATACTATAGTGTAAATTTCAAAGTTGCTAAGAGACTAAATCATAAATGCTCTCACCACAAAAATAAATAACTACATGAGGGCCTGGATGTGTTAGTTAATGCTACAGTTGTAATCATCTTGCAACATGTAAATGTACCAAATCAACACATTGCATACCTTACTCAACATTATATGTAAATTATATCTCAATTAAAATAAAAAGATGGAAGGCATGTAGGTCTCTGGAACAGAGCCTCCACATCAGCTGGTGAACACCTACCTAAAACTTGTTACATGTCTGAGAAAATGAACTTGTCTCAACTTAGGCACTGTTTTTTTAGTTTCTGTTACCTGCAGCTAACCTTATATCTTAACCAACACAATAGTGTTTACCTTTGATATACTTTTTAACCAATAAACCATTTAATCCTTGTCAGTAGGCATTGTGTGATGTTCATCAGTCCTGGGTGTTACAATGGAAAAGGTGAAGGATTTAAATACAATGCCTGAGCTTGAACTCACTGAATGCACTTAGGTATTAGCCTATCATTTTATGACAGAGGGAAACCATAGCATCTTGGAATTTTTATATTCTTTCTAGACATTATTTAATTCTTTAGAAAATGAGCACAAATTATTTTAACAGTTAATGAACTGTCTTACTTGCTCTAAGCAGTTGATCATTTCCTTTCTTGTTCCTGTTATTATTACTATTATTACTATTAATAAAGATATAAAGTTATTTTTAAATTTAAAATGTTTAAAATATTAATACTATGCACTTTCAATTATATTATCATTTAACAGTTTTTTTAATTGAGATTCAAAGAAGCTAAGTAATATGTAAACTTAATGCCTAGTAAGTTTCAAATGCATTTAAAACACAAGATTCTTGGATTCTGGGTGCTGAATCCTGGGTTTTCCTTATTCCAAAGATCAGCTTAAAAATTTTTTTAAATATGTTTTAAGCAATTTGTATGAGCCTCAATTCAGTCTGAGCATTTTTCTTCATAGTACTAAGTCATGGATAGATATGCTTTTAACATTTTTTGAAATTATTATTTGCATTATGTTATCAGGATGCTTACTACACATATACATTCTATATATTCAAGTGATTTATTTTTTTCCTATTCTTGACCTCCTCTGACCCCTAGAACTTTATAAGCTTAAGAGTAATGGGGAACATCTCAAAGGAAATGGTAGATATAATTATCTATATTGAAAGCATACAATTTATTGTATTCATTAACAACATAAAAAAGCAAGGAAAAATTATAAAAATATCCTTGTTTTAATATTTACATTAAAATATTTGCATTAAAATAGTAGAAAACATGACAATATCCATAATAAATAAATAGCTTATAAAATCAATTTTAAAAACCAAAGACCCAAGAGGATAAGTGGGCAAAAGAATGAACAGATGCCTTATGAAACAGGACATCAGTTTGTGAAAAAAATATTTACCCAACAGAGGAGGAACTTCTGGTTCCTGCCCATATGGCAACTTAACATGGGGCTTCTGGCTTCCTCTGTAAAATCAATCCTTATATAGAAGTGAGGGGGAAAAT
Organism: Eptesicus fuscus; assembly: GCF_027574615.1. Lineage (NCBI taxonomy): Eukaryota > Metazoa > Chordata > Mammalia > Chiroptera > Vespertilionidae > Eptesicus > Eptesicus fuscus. Next base: position 30,550,677 of record NC_072486.1, read on the forward strand.
GTATTTCAGAAACTAACCTTTCCATAGCAATACTAAAGCTGATTTCAATAATGCGTGGAGGGACAGTAGTTGCCTAAAGCCTGGGACAGAGGACAGCTGAAGGAGCAGCGAGAGGATATCCTATATAATAAAAGGCTAATATGCAAATAGACCAAACAGCAGAACAACTGAACAACCAGTCGCTATGATGTGCGCTGACCACCAGGGGGCATGCGTGGAACATGGCAGGCGTAGGCAGCAGGAGGCAGAGCGCAGAACATGGCGGGCGTCAGCTGCAGTGGGAAGGTGGAGCAGGTGAGCGGGGGGCGGGGGGGGCGCGGGGGGGGGGGGCACCAGGCCAAGGCAGAACGCCAATCTCTGTCATCGGGGTGAGCCTCTGGTAGTTACTGAAAATTATTTGCTCCTGAGCACCACAGTCCCACCCAGTGCTCGCACCTGCTGCCGGCGCCGGCCCCGCTCTCAACCACTGCTGGTGCCAGAGATGCTGCTCGCACCCACTGCTGGCTCCCGGCACCAGCCCAAATTGCTCGGCACCATCAGCGGGTGCGAGCAGCAGCTGCTGGCCCTGATCGCCCCTCAGGGCTTCTCCATCTCCCCCGGCTCCTGAGGGGCGATTGGGGCCAGCAGCCGCCTCTCACACCCGCTCACACCCGCTGCCGGCACCTGAGCCACTGCTCCGATCCCCTGCTGGTGCCGGCTCCAATCACTCCATGCTGTCAGTGGGTGTGAGCGGGCCAGCGCCATCAGTAAATGGGAGCCGTGGTGGCGGGAGCAGGGCTGCTGGCAGACAGGGGACTGGGAACCATGATGGAAGGGGCTGGGTGGGGGCACTGAGGATGGGCCAAGACACACCCCTGTACCCACTGCAGCCTTGCAGCCCACAGTTCCTTTCAAGGTGCACAAATTTGTGCACTGGGCCCCTAGTGTTAGAATAAAACTCTGTACATACTGCATGGCCTCTCCTCTGGGTGTTTGGGACAACATTTCCTATGCCATCACCACAAAACTCAGCTACAACTTTTCTGATGCCAATGCACATGTCCTAAGTTATTATCAACAGACGGCAAAAACCCCATGGAGGGGGTAGTCTACATACACAGGGGGCCACTGAGCAACTCTTCCCAGACATTCACATTGGCCCCTGTCTCTGCCCAGTCCTCCAGGACTGGCGAGTTACAACCTAGGGCCGTGGTGGACAAACTGCGGCTCGCGAGCCACATGCGGCTCTTTGGCCCCTTGAGTGTGGCTCTTCCACAAAATACCACGGCCTGGACAAGTCTCTTTTGAAGAAGTGGCATTAGAATAAGTTTCAGTTTAAAAAATTTGGCTCTCAAAAGAAATTTCAATCGTTGTAGTGTTGATATTTGGCTCTGTTGACTAATGAGTTTGCTGACCACTGGCCTAGGGAGACAACCTCCTAATGCTTTTCTCTATAAGGCTTTACAGGAAGCAGAACAGAGATGATATGCAGGAGGCAAATTGGAGTAATCAAGACGGAATCTGTTGTGCCTGGGGCTCTTTGTACTGGGGTTCATCCCCTTTGTCCCCCAGACAAGGAAGCACTGGAAGCTGGATTTCTGCCCTTTCTCAACTCACATTACTAAACAGAGTAGCTCATCCCCCAAGGGACAATAAGTTCACAAGTCAAAATAAGAAGTGTGAGTATCACAATTTAAAAAATTTGAACTGGATACAATTTTGAAATTTGAAAACCATCTAATTCAGTAAAAATATTATTCATTATTCTACTAATCAAAGGCAATAATTTTCTAGATTTCTTTCTAGGCCTTTTTTTTCTCTGCGGATTTATTTGCTGTTTACATGAGAAAATTCTAAAATTTTGTTTCCTGCCTTTTAAAGACATATCATTATAGAAAATGCTTTTCATCATATTGGAAAGTTGATAAAATATCATTTTTGGATAGCATATGATACTGTTGAATTAATATGTCAACTTTAATTTTATTATTTTTAAAACTTTAAATGGGCATTTTCAAGCACACATAGAAATAGAGAAAACAGCCCTGACTGGTTTGGCTCAGTGGATAGAGCATCGGCCTGCGGACTGAGAGGTCCTAGGTTTGATTCCGGTCAAGGGCATGTACCGTGGTTGCAGATATATCCCCAATAGGAGGTGTGCAGGAGGCAGCTGGTCGATGTTTCTCTCTCATCGATGTTTCTAACTCTCTATCCCTCTCCCTTCATCTCTGTAAAAAATCAAGAAAATATTTTTTTTAAAAAGAAATAGAGAAAACAGTATAATGAATTGCCTAAATTAACCACATTTAGGCAATCTTGTTTTCATTGATCCCAATGGTATTTTTTAAGTAGAGTATTTCCATTTTAAACAGAAATATTTTAAATTCCAGACATAGTTTCATTTTCAAATACTTCCAAATGTATCTATAATAATAAAAGTATAATATGCTAATTAAACCGGATATCCTTCTGGGCATCCTTCCGGATGATCTTCCAGACGAAGCCAGGGCTGTGAGAAAAGCCTGGGTCCTGGGTGCCAGAGGGAAGCCAGTGCCAGCAGTCAGGGGAAGGAAGGCCTACTTTTGCACGAATTTCATGCATCAGGCCTCTAGTATTTTATAAATGTTTTTATATAACTAAAGTGATATCACATCTAAAAAAAGGTAGCAATAATTCTTAATTCACCCAATACTCAGTTTATATTCAAATATCCCCAACTGTCTCAATAAATGTCCTTTTTATAGTTGGTTTTTTAAATAGAAGCCAAACACTGCATTTGGTTGTCATGTGTGTTAAATCTAATTTAATTACTAACATGCTTCCAACCCCCACCTTTTCTTGCATCATTTATTTGGAAAGAGACCTGATTATTTGGCCTGTAGTGTGTACCACATTTTTTATTGACTCACTGGTTCTTCATAATTTGTTTTATTTCTTCCTCTCACCCCTGTATTTCCTGTAAACTAATAGTTTCCTTGATTGGAATCAGGTTCAATTTTCTCTTGTCAAGAGTAGTCAGTTTTTTCTGTTTACTCCTTAGTGCATTGCATCAGAGGCACATGCCATCTGGTTTCCCATGTTTATTATTATTATTTCTAAATATGTTTTTATTTATTTTAGAGAGAGAGGAAGGGAGAGGAAGAGAGAGAGAGAACCATTGATTGGCTACCTCCTACATGCACCCCTACAAGGGATTGAGCCCAAAACCTGGGCATGTGCCCTGGCCAGGAATGGAACTGGTGACCTTTCAGTGTACAGAATGATGCCCAACCAACTGAGCCATACCAGCCAAGGCTGTTGCCCATGTTTAGTGATACTAAGATCAAAGAGGTGCTGTCAGCCCGATACAATATAGCTCCCCTCAGTCTTTCTTTTGATCACTTTAACATTCATGCATAATGAATCAGATCCATATCTAGTACAGATGTGTTTTAGAAACAGGTTGGAAGATAGATTGTAGTGCAGATGTGAAAATTTATAGTAGAAAAGTATTTAAATTAATCAAAATTCATATATCTATAGAATAAAATGCCCTTTCTAAAGGGTAAAATACCCTTTCTCTGCCCAAGACCAGAGAAAAAAGCATTAGTTAAGATATCAAGTATAAGTCCATGATTATGATAAAAATTTTATGTAATGATAATATGCTAAGCAAACCAAAATGAGCTTAGGAGAGAGGAAGGGAAAGAAGTACCCAGAATATTGAGAAAATAATAAGATGGCCTCTTAAGGCAGTGAGGAAAAAACAGAATTATTGATCTGGGCTGCTTTGAACAACTGAGTCTCAACGTCTAGGCTCCTGCTTTTCATTTCATGTGTCAGAAGATGCCTTTGGGGGTGAGTATAAAAACCTTAAGCAAAGCAACTAAGTGAGATCACCTTGTGAGACACTTTTACCTTGAAAACTGCCTCCTCATCTCTCAAAATTGTTCTATAAATTTTGTAGAATAATTTCAGCCAAGGATTAACACACATGCATGCGCGCACACACACATCTTACCCTCTCTACCACCTTGATTTTTATAATATTTCTCTATAAAAAGAAAAATGAGAGTGGGGAATATTGCAGGGCTTAGGAATGCTTTAAAGAAGGCTCAATTGTCCTAACCAGTTTGGCTCAGTGGATAGAGCATCAGCCTGCAGACTGAAGGGTCCCTGGTTCAATTCCAGTCAAGGGCACATGCCCAAGTTGCAGGCTCAATCCCCAGTAGGGGGCATGCAGGAGGCAGCCAATCAATGATTCTCTCTCATCATTGATGTTTCTATCTCTCTCTCCCTCTTCCTTCCTCTCTGAAATTATATATATATATATATATATATATATATATATATATATATATATATATATATATATCCTATCTAATAAAGAGGGAATATGCTAATTGACCATCACACCCTCACAAAGATGGTGGTGCCCACAGCCACAAGATGATGGCGCCCAGTCTCCTCAGCCCTGCCTCATCCAGCCTCAGTCCCCCAGTGCTCTCAGCCCCAGAGGGGAAGGCATTTGGGGGCGATCGTGCTGGCAGGGGAGGGCAGTTGGGGACAATCATGCCAGCAGAGGAGCAGTTAGGCGTCAATCAGGCCAACAGGGGAGCAGTTAGGGGGCTATTAAGCTGGCAGGCAGAGTGGTTATGGGCAATCAGGCAGGCAGGCAGGAGAGTGGTTAGGGATCAGACATCCAAACCAGAAGTCGGACATCCCCCGAGGGGTTTCAGATTGGAGAAGGTGCAGGCTGGGCTGAGGGACAATACCCCCCCCATGCATGAATTTCATGCACCAGGCCTCTAGTATATATATATATGAAGGCTCAATCTTCACTGCTAAGTAGTGCAGAGATAAACTGTCATTTACAAAGGAAATTTGATTCCCTATTTGGGATTATGAATTTTGAAGCTCTAATCCAGTCCAAGAAGACATAGGATATCTTTAAGTCAAAAAAGATGGGCAACCCAAGAAATTCATATAACCTTGCTTATAAGTATGTGTCTTCCTATAGTTTTGTTGTGTTTGTTTTGTCTGTGAATTAGTTTGATTTGGTATGATATTATGCAATCTGGTTTGGTTTGATTATAGTTAATAAGAGTTTTATTCTTTATCCTGGGAATGGTCACTTAAGGAGATCATATACTGATACAAATTTAGAGTAAACACACGCACCCGGGTTCTGAATTAGGGGGTGTTGCTACCAGCAACCCTTGGACTCAGAAATTGTTGATAAGGCAAAAGTAGGTCAATTAGTGGGACTCAAAGATCTTTTAGAATAAAATATATTTTAAGCATAATTCCTACACTCTGAAACTTAAAACTGGGGAAATTGGGGGGATATATTAGATAATCCTGACCACAGTCTGGTATCAGGGTATGGTTATGGGACCTTGAAAATAATAAGACCACCTAGGCTGGTGACACTGGTTTCACACTGAGAGTATAGGGGAGTGTTGATTCCTGAACAATGCATTTCTAATGCTGGAAAAATGTCAGGTCCAGCCAGTCTGGTGGCGCAATTGGGAACAATAGCACTTGGTGGTGATAGGGTCATGGTGTAGGGGTGGAGTTCAAGCTTCCTCCCTAGAACAACCACAGCTGCCTGGAGAGTTGGCTGTGGCTGCCAGGCACATGTCTACGGGACTGTACAACCTCAGCATCAACAGTGAAACCATGATTAAGTGGGTTCCCAGGTTCCTTGGACAATTTGGCAAAGTGTGCCTCCAATAGAAATATTGGATATCTTGACAGTACGAAGGTCAGGGTTCAATAAGTTATCTGTGACAATAAGAGGCATGACTGTATCTATACTGTAGGGTTGAGAAGTAGGCCATCTTGCTCATAAATATAATTTTGACTATTCAGGGATCTTCAGTATTATTCCTTGGACACACTGAGACTCTTCCTTTTTTTAAATATATTTTATTGATTTTTACAGAGAGGAAGGGAGAGGGATAGAGAGCCAGAAACATAGATGAGAGAGAAACATCGATCAGCTGCCTCTACACACCCCCCACTGGGGATGTGCCCACAACTAAGGTACATGCCCTTGACCAGAATCAAACCTGGAACCCTTCAGTCCACAAGCCGACGCTCTATCCACTGAGCCAAACCGGTGAGGGCTGAGACTCTTCCTTGACTGTAATTACTGGTGTTGACAACTATTGAGACAAGGATCTTATACATGATCGTACAATTTAGAGGTCACATACAAGCTGATTCAAATGAGTCAGGATTGGTAAAGACTTAAAATGGGCCAGACAGAGGAAGTGTTTGCTATTATTTCCCACATTTGTTTTCCCATGCCATTATGGGTTTGAAGAAAACTGCTCACAATGCTCAACTGAGTTTTTGATGAGTTTTTAAATAGAAACACATAAAACAAAATAGAAAGTCAAAAAAACCAGTCATGTTTCTACTTTGGATGTGCTGGTGAATATTTTTACCATTGATATAAGTGGAATTGAGTATGATATATATTCTGGTACATCAATGCTACTTAAAAATTTTTATTCCATGAATTATTTCATAATGGGCATTGAAGTAAGTGCAAAAGCTTTTTAAATGATTACCGAGGCTACTTATGCTTTTAAAATGCATTAAAAATGTGTAAGAGGAGTGATGGGCTGGTTTCATAGAAATTTTAAGTAACTTACACTGGAAAGATAAAATCATCTCTGGACTATTGTGCATATGAACAACCTGTGAGTATCCTAAGTGGGTGTAATATCACTAGTACAAGATGAAAGGTTTCATAATTTACTGAAATCTGAAAATGTCATAAACAGACAGTATTTTTAATTGATTTTTAGAGAAAGAGGAAGGGAGAGGGAGAGAGAGAGAGAAATATCGATGTGAGAGGGGAACACCAATCTTGTCTGGCTCCCACAGGCACCCCACCAGGGTTCAAGCTCCCCTTACCAGGGATCAAGCCTGCAACGCAAGCGTGTACCCTGACCAGGCATCAATTGACAGAAAATAATTCCCTCTCACCATTTTCTGAATATTTAATAATCCATAATTTTAATAAAATCTGGTCAAATTAATTTAAAATGCGACTTTAATCTAAGGGAAAAAAAGAAGCCCTGGGATTTTAGAGATTCCTTTAGTCATACACAAAAAGAAATATTCAGTAATCAATTTTTAAAGTATTTTTGTCAACTAAAACTATTTTTATTATCATAACTTGTCTTATTTATGACATTTTAAGTTTGAGCTTACTTCAATCCACACATAGGCAAAAGGGTGATATCTCAATAATAATTGATAAGATATATGCGAGAATAAGAAAATGTTTCCACTAATATAAAATTAAATGTATCTTCCTTCCCAGAAAATATGAATTTTGACCAAGGGGGAAAATGTCTCAAAAGTCAATGAACAATTCTTAATTTTCTACTAATGGGCGTAGGGTAAGCACTCCTTCTCCTGCATAAACTATTGTGGAGTCCCTTACTGGGCTCCCTGCCTTTATTTCTGTCGCTTTACAAACCTCCTGGCCACACGGGAAATTTCTAAAATGGTAATCTAATTGCATCTCTTTCTGCTTCTAGTTCTTCATTGGAGTCCAATCCCCTAGAGAACAAATTCCAACTTCTTCAACACCACATGTAAAAGTCATCATTATATAGATGGATGGACTAACTTCCCAGACTTACCCTCTGCTATTCCTTTCTCACGCGTCACACTCTAGCAATTCGGAGCAGTTTACAGCATGTTATACACACCATACTGTTCGCAAGTCCACGCCATCAGGCACCTCCCGTAATTGACGCATGAGGCTGCTCCTCCTGGAGTGCCCACCTACTCATGCTCCTGTGTTCTATCTAGATCATTCTTATTCCAGTTTCAAAGGCCAATTCAAAACCTGCCTCCTTCCAAAAGGCTTCACTGTCCCCTGCCATTCTTACTCAGTTTCGATAGAGAAATAATCATTCCCTGCTCTATGTAATCACTGTTATCTTCTACATGCATTTATTCCTGCAGTTTTTCATCTAGTGTTAAGAATAGTCTGGGTTCCTTGCATTAGATTATGAGCTTCCTGCAGGCATAGCTTATGCCTGCTTTGTATTTAATCCTAGGACCTAGCGCACAGAAGGCACTCTATCAATGGTCTAGATTCAAGAAGAAGGAATATGTTCTTGCTTTAGTTTCCTTCAAAGTCACAATACATCTCTGAGATATCACCAGGCCGTGTTGTTTTATGTCAGTGATGGGCAACCATTTGAGCTTGGTGTGTCAAACTTCGCCAAAAAACTGAGCATAACTCGGGTAGTGTGTCACTTTGAGGAAAAAACTAACTCCAAGACTCTAGTCGCAAATGTTTCATCCTCAGGAGCAGCAAATGTTTCATCCTCGGCATGCGGCCGCGTGTCATCACAAATGGCTACGCGTGTGAGTGCTGACACGCCTGTCATAGGTTCGCCATCACTGTTTATGTGAAAAAGGCTTTATCAACACTGAGTCATTTAACAAAGAAACTCTTTCTGAAAACATTAGAACCACCTTCATTTATTTAAATTTTCAGAAACCTGCAGTAGCAAGCCCACTAGCAGCCTTTGAGCAAATTACACAACTTATTTCCATTTCTGAATTTTCATAATATCTAAGGACAGATGCAAGGAGAGACATAAAAATGCTTCTTCAAATTGAGGTTGTGAGCCTGCTTTAAATCACTAAGGAGTTCTGCTCTATGGGGCAAAAATCATACTAAAACAAAATATTTTACCCAAAATGGAATTTCGAAAATACCGCATTCTTCAACGTGATCACATAATGGCAAATTATGACCCACAAAACTCAGAGGAGCAACATTACATCTGAAGAAATACAGATCAAGTCAATGCAAAGCAGTTAATCTTTTTCATGGAAAATTAACAAGGTAATCACCCAGGCTCCTGGGTGATACATCACTTGCTACCTGATGGAGGACCAGTCCTGGAAGAGAGCACTGAGTCACCTTAGGAAAACCAGGCCAACTAGGAGTGGATGTGTCAGGATTAAAAAAAACCTGGTAGGGTCATCAATAACCAATAAGTAGTTGTTTATATATTTGCTGAGGACTTCAGGAGGCCTTGTGAATAACACCCAAGTGATATAAAAACCTAATCCTAGCTTTCAATACATTTATAATCCTGAAGGAAAGCAAGTCTTAAACAGAGAAAATACTAATAACATGCAAACGATTTTCAAACAGAATGCAAGGTCATAAAAGATCCAGTTCCTGACTGATTCATTTCACTAGCATTGATTGAGTCTGATTGAATACCTAATACTTTGCCTCAGAGTAATACAGACAATAGGAACAATGAGATTTCGAAGGAAAGAGATCTCTATAGTTTAGACTGTTGTCAGAAAACTCCAAGGAGAGATTTGAACTGAGTATTCAGACCTAGGTTATATTTCGACTTATAGAGAAAGGGAAATGGCCCAGAGGTGGGAAACAGATATGAATCAAAAAACTTGCCCAGGTTACATTTTACTTTATTTTTTAAAGTCAGGTTACATTTTAAATTCTTATTCAAATTCTAAAATGACTTGTGGTTTGATTTGTTTCAATTCCTGAACTTGTCTAACGTATACATGGTGCAATTCTCCTTTCCTTCCTGCTTAACACTGATTTCTTGCCATTACTGTGCTCTCTATGACCCTCTGCCTCTTTAACAACAGAAAAGAGATGGAAGAAACCTTTCCTGAATTAAGAGAAGATACAGTCTGCAATATGACTTGTGTGCTCACAGAGTATATGAACAGAGAGGGATGCACAAAGCTAATCTAGTTTGAATATTTACTTGTTGAAAAATTTAAATATCCCTTGTGACTAATAGGCTCATCTAATAAACATACTCAACACTTCAATAAACAGCACACATTTCTAGTTGCTTCTTGGAGATTGATTTCATACAACTTGCTCAAAGCTCTTCAAAGACACAGAACTAAGTTTTCCACGATTCTAAGAAGGTAATTTAGGCAGTTAAGGAAGTGTGTTAATTCTTTCTGGCCACAAGAGACACATTTAGTGAGCACATAGTAAAAAACTGAAAAAGTTGCAAAATTCCCCTGAGCCCAAAAGATGGGTGAGTGCTCTTCTCTGAGCCTGTAGTAACATCAAACTCTCTGCAGCATGCTAATTAGCACAGCGGAAGCAGAATTTTACACTTCTGTTTTACCTAGTCCAAGCACAATGTCTACCAATAGCAGACACTCTTATTTGTAAATGAACTATTTCTTCACTATTTAGATATTGTGTTAAAAAATTAAAACTTCCAGCCATGACTCCAACTGTAGCAGCCAATCAAAAACATCAACAATAGATGAATCAACACAACTCCAATGATAAATTGAGCCTAAATTGTTCTGATAATTGTATTGTTCACTTAGATTTTATTTCCTCTTGCTTAATTATGAGGTTGTTTGCAAATATGATGACCTCCCTCAGAAATCTCCTAGAGACACACCAAGGGTTTGAGATTTTTCTCAATTCTGCTCTTGAAAGCATCTTAGAGTATTATTTATTCTTGAGTAAGCAGATCCAGACAAGTAACCCTGAGAGAATAAAAAAATTAAGATCCTCTTCTCCAGCTGGGTTTGTGTATGACTCCTGCTAAACCCAAGGCAGATTTGCATCATAATGAGTTCATGTCCTTCTACCACTTTCTGGGGACAGAAGAAGCATTAAGATTTATGCTTCATTTTAGCCCCCTACTCCTGTCTTGTCATGCCTATTTTATAATTCCAAACAATTAGGAAATGACTATTAAGAATTGTTTTCACTTACATGGTTCAAATATTTACAAGTGTTAGTGAAATTGCATGTAACTAGAGAGAATAAGGCAAGAATGCAGCATTCAACTGTTCACCTGAGCTTTCTTGGCAATGCAATTATTAGGTCATAGATTGACAATTGGTGAGCAATGAGAATAGTAGGAGAGGGAAGCCATGATGAATACATGATGAAGGACCTGGCAAGCAGTGCTCAATGCATTGAGTGAGGAGGTTAGACACACAGGAGCCAGGATAAAACACCAGGCAGGAGAGTGGTTTGAACAGATTGCCATTTTCAAAATGTACCGGAGTGGGGCATAAGTAGGTCTACAGTTGTGAGTACATGAACACAGAGTTTATGCTTGAATTATTATTTAACTAGAGGCCCGGTGAACAAAATTCGTGCACTCGGGGGCGGGGTCTCTCAGACTGGATTGCGAGAGGATGCAGGCCTGGCCGAGGGATCCCATCAGTGCACGATTGGGGCCAGGGAGGTTGGCCAGCCAGAGAGGGACCACCACAGGAGGGCTCCAGGTCGTGTCTGACCTGTCCTGATCAGTCCCGATCAGCCAGACCCCAGCAGCAAGCTAACCTACCAGTTGGAGCATCTGCCCCTTGGTGGTCAGTACATGTCATAGTGAGCAGTTGAGTGGCCTTAGCATATCATTAGCATATTATGCTTTGATTGGGTGAACAGACGACCAGACACTTAGCATATTAGGCTTTTATTATATCGGATTATTGTATTATTTTCCATAGGAACAACTGTAAACCTACCTATGCCTCACTCTGTATTTGGATTACAAGCTCCTTTTCCAATATGCAAATATACCTGATAGCTTAAGTTTTTGTCATTCAAACTTGTTGTAAGTTATTTTGATCACCCAATGAGAGGTCAGCTAGAGAGGACAAGGTCTGGGGAGGTGAAGGTGGACAGTGCCCCAAATAAATTTTGTCTAGAAGCTGCTGTTTACAGTATATTACTCCTGCAAATTGTCCACAGTGACCTTCAGCAAAGGCTGTTAAATTGTATCTATCTAAGAGTTTAATGCCACTGTGCACAATTTTGCCCCAAGATATGGTCCTAAAACAACTACTTAGAGTCCATTTTTTAAAATTAAATTAATCATGGGATTCGACTGATTGGAACATAATTCATCAGAAATTCTTATGAGTGAAGGGCCCTTTACACACAACCTTGCTCAGAACAATACCTGCTCACAACACCTCTGTCAAAAAGTACACTTTTCCCTGATCAAAAGCTATAAGATATAGAACCAATACACTTCGAAAAGCAGCATTTCAAAGAACAAAGCCAGGATTTTTCTGTGACTTCAATGGTCTTTTCAATCAGTTACTTTGCTGAACTTTAAGACTGCATAATTTACATTTTTAAAATATTTTTATTATTAACTTCCTATACATCATTTCCTGAAAAAAGCCAAATGTCTCTGTGATATCTTTATAAGCACCTCTAGTTTTGAATTAATAATTTGTGCATCTAGATTATGCTCAGCAAAGCATGAATCATATAGATCTCATTGTGTGATTATGCAAATGCACACTAAATATACAATCACAAGCATATACGGGTAGTGAAATTTAATTAATTATTATGACTTAGCTCACTTGCCAAATGTAGTTTTATTAACTAACAGTCCACAGATGTGTTTCCTCTCTTGATTCATTTACATTTTAATACCATGTAGAAATGATAAATTATTGTAACAGCAGATGATAAAAACAGATGGAATAAACATAATTGAACCAAGATGATTTACATAGGTTTGAATTGAACAGTTTGTATATTTAAGACAGTCATAAATGCTTTATTCTTGTATTGTGGCTATTTAGAAAGAACTTCCCAAACATACACACAAAGTCATTCAAACCAGCCAAGGGCATTTTAAAAATGCATATGTAAAGGCTACTAAGTAGCTTTTTAAATTGATGAGCAAGCACTAATTATAGTTGCAGGTATAAATATTAAAAGAAAAAGGTGACAAAAAAATCAGACATAGTAACTAGAGATTAGATTAGTAACCTAGAGATAATAAAAATATCAATAAACATTAATGCTAAGTGAAGTGAACATTTGACAAATTACTAGGTATAATTGAAAATCTCAGCCACTTATAGATTACATTGTTCCCTGGAGGGCTGCATTCCAAACCTGAATAATTGATGACCTTTCTAGAGAAGAAACCTAAGCCATTAGAATCACTTCATTCCACTCCAGAATAATATTTATATGTGTGTACATGCATTCACATGACCATGTCTTTTAAAAGGCATACATTGAACTTAATATACAATATTATTATGAGTATTTGTTCAAAATTTCATCAAATAAAATTGCAATTACATTAAAAATTTGCTATTTTGAGCATCAAATTTCTCTGATGCCCAAAAGGTAAAGCAAACTTATTTATGTTTGTAAAAAAAATATTACAGGTATAGGATAGGTTATGAACTGGTTACCAAAAAAACAACTGTGCACTGTTCTGTGGAAAGCCTTCCTTCCTGCTATTTATATTATACTAGAGGCCCAGTGCACGAATTCGTGCGTGGGTGGAGTCTGGCCGGCCCGCCCTGATAGGGACCAATCAGGCTGGGCCAGCCAGAGGGAGGGGCTGCAGGCAGTTGGCCAGCCAGCCCCGCCCCCAATTGGGGTAGGGGGTTGTGGGCAGTTGGATGGCAGGCCCCGTCCTCTGGTCGAACTCCTGGTCAAACTCCCAGTCGAGGGGACAATTTGCCTATTAGCCTTTTATTATATAGGATGGTGTTCCTGACAGAACCCTCCTTCAGCAAGAAGTAGAGATTTATCAATGTGTTGACTCCAAACCACCTTCCCTCTCCTCCAACAGTTATTTTAACTCTAATTCATTTCTCAGGTGATAGCCTCAACCTTAATCCTTTACTTTTACTCTGATGTGCTTGGTGCTAAAAGAAAAGGCCTAGTAGAAATAGAAAAAGAGTATCTTATAAAACTGAGCTATAGTAAAATAAGCAATTGTTTTAAATGTTAGAATAAATACTTCTATTTAGGGCTTCATCCTGCCATAATGCCAAAAAGGTCTTTTCACCCCTGGATTGTCTTTGGAACTCAGAGATACATGAGAACTGGGCTTACTTCTTCAAGGTGAAAAGGACAAGTATTTATGATGGGAAGTCAGCAAGCCTAGTCAATATTACTTGGCCAGGAGAAATGAGTCTCTTAAGCTACAACATGTAGGGAAGAAGAGGCCAGCTAGAGACTAGTCCCCAGCAAGGTATCTATAATAATAAAAGCCTAATATGCTAAGTGTCCAGTCGTCCAGTCGTCTCTCCAACAATCAAAGCATAATATGCTAATGATATGCTAAGGCTGCTCAGCTGCTCACTATGACATGCACTGACCAACAGGGGGCAGACAGTCGACCGGTCAACCAGTCGCTATGATGTGTACTATCCACCAAGGGGGGCAGATGCACCAACCAGTAGTTTAGCTTGCTGCTGGGGTCCAGCTGATTAGGACTGAGCAAGATGGGCCAGACACACCCTGGAGCCCTCCCACTTCCCTCCCCAATCGTTCTTAGGCCTGGCTTGGGCCCTCTTGCAATCCGGGCTGAGGGACACCCCACCCCCACCCCCAGTGTAAGAAATTCATACACCAGGCCTCTAATTAAGATATAATTTGTATTAGAAGAAGCAGGAATGACATGGATGAGAATCAACCACTTAGCTGTCATCAGACAGGGAATTTCTGCTTGTTTTATTGTGAAATTTATAAGAAATTATAAAGCTAAGAGGTACAGTGAAATGGTCTTACTAAAGAGAGTAAGACGATTGATATTTATACAATTAAACCACATATTATCCCCTGGCAGAGTCATCATTTGTACTTGAGGTAAGTATAATGGCTAATTTTTATTTCTAATTATTACCCTGGAATAAAAAGATATAATGGAGTGTGGAGAGCAGATGCTACATCATCCCCCAGACCCACACCTCATGTCTGCATTCACTGCCCTCACAACCACTTACTTCAGTGTCAACAGAAGCTTTTACAATGGTTAAAAGTAAAACAATTATTGTGATGGATCAGGTATACAAATTAGCAAAACGGAGACCTCATGCACAACTTAAAACTTGATCCTTTTTGTGCTTTATATTTGACCTATGTTTTTGGCAAATATACATTTGTTGGCTTATCTTTCTTTGAAAGTCTTAAAATATTGATAATTTTCTTTGGAATTATAATACTCTTCTTTCTTATATACTATTAAGCCCCTATGTTGGTAGCAATAAAAATTTTGCATCTTCATAAATAAATAAATAAAATTTATAACCTAAAGTCCATAATCTCAGTAGTGAAATTTCATTTCTAATATCTTGATACCCATAATAAACTTAGTAAATTAGATTTCCTGGTGACATCACACCACCTTGTGCCAGGCTGAGAGCTCCAACCAGGGGCCGGCATGACCGGATTGCCTGCTTTGAGAGGCCCGTCAGAGTCACATTCTGTCTACATTGTCAACTGTGCCTGCATTTGCAGTAACAATTGTCCTCCCCACTTGACCATCATAAATAAATGTGTTCAAAATGGTTTCAGTGGCATCCGTGGAAAACACGACCTTGCAAATTCCCTGTTCACAGGTATATTTCCACACATGATTAATGAAGTAAATGAATCATCTGTCTGTATCACAGAATCCTGTTTTTGCCTTCATGCATGGAAATGTGTAACAGCAGTATAGCACCTCCCCACACTCTGACTCAGAACCTTGGTTGCTGTGCCAGGCTCCCGCAGCCAAGCAATCAGACGACACATTATGTTACATATTCAGCTTCTTTGGGCCTTCGGTGATTTAAAAGTTTTGTTAATTTGTTTTGATTTGTGATTGTTTTACTTTCCAGTTCTTTAGCATTCTCACTGATTTCTGTTCAGAGCAAATTGCTGTTGTGTCAGATATCTTAGCTTCACATCTTCTGTGATTTGATATGCTAGTTCTCTTGGTCATCTTAGCCCTTCAATTTATCAGAATTCCCCAATGTTATTAAACCCTAGGAAAGACAAAAAGAGATCCACTCACAGTCAGAGATTTCTAGATAACCACATCCCCTTGCTGAGTTCCATACAAGGCATTTCATTCCAAACTACTTGGTCTGTGATAGCGTGAGGGAAACTGGGGACATAATTCTATAAATCCATTTTCGATTTCAATTGGGTGCATGTCCATTGGCTGAGCTGTCACCTTCAACATGGCCATAAACAGTCCTGACTCTTCAAAGTCAGTAAGGCAACTAGTGTTTATCGTATACTAATATGAGATATCTTCCTGGGTCTGTCCTGAGCACTTAACATGCCTTATTTCATGACCTGACCATTGACCATCTCCAGGGCCAAACCCCTTTGGCCACCATTCTTGCCTTTAACAAGGAAGCTCATTCCCGCTTTAGAGCACTTGCAATCACTGTTCTGAAAATCTCTGCTCCAAAATCTTCCCGACTTACACTTTCCTACCATTTACGTCAGTGGGTGAAATGTCAGTGGTGCCTTACCTGATTTCTCATTCAGAATTGGTCTCCCCACTCCCATACACCCATCAAATAAACAAAGAAGTTTCCAGAGATGGTAGGGGTTTCCCCATAGCAGCTTAAGCTGGTAAACAGGCCATTCATTTGTAAGGTCAAAGCTCTGAATGCTAATCAACTTCCTCAGAGTTTCAAAAGTTGAACAAGGCTAACATCTTTACTTTTTCACCATATAATCTTCAAGGGTTTTCTGTAACTGAATAACAATCGACATTATTTTCATGATGAAGGCATTTTGTTTCATTTTAATTCTCCACAAAACAGCATTCTGTGTGAGAACTTCCATGAGATGAATAAATCTGAAACAATGTGTGAAAGCACCTGGCACTGTGCTAAGACATAGCAGATGCTTGTTAATGCTTATTGACTGACTACACATGTAGCACATTTTGAAACATTTACATTCTCTGACAGGTCCGGGGTCATGCAAGTCAACATTGTAGTATGAACTAAGGAGTTCTGAAATGTGGTACAACCACAAAAATCTCTCCTCTCCTGCCCTGATGCTACAACCAGTATAGTAGTCCCCCTCTTATCCACAGTTTAAATTACTCATGGTCAGCCACAGTCTGAAAATATTAAATGAAAAATTCCAGAATAAGCAATTCAGACATTTTAAATCATGCACCACTCTGAGTAACGTGATGACATCTCACGCGGGCCCTTTATGTCCCACCCAGGACATAAATCCTCGCTTTGTCCAGTGAATCCATGCTGTATGTACTGTACAATATGAAATTTTGAGAGAGACCACACTTACATTACTTTTATTAGAGTATCCTATCTAATAAAGAGGGAATATGCTAATTGACCATCATACCATCTCAAAGATCACGGCGCCCACAGCCAATAAGGAGGGAATATGCTAATTGATTGCCCCGCCCTCAAAGATGTTGGTGCCCACAGCCAATAAGGAGGGAATATGCTAATTAACTACCCCACCCTCAAATGGTGGCACCCACAGCCAATAAGGGAGGAATATGCTAATTGACTGTCCGGCCCTCAAAGATGGTGGCGCCCACAGCCACAAGATGGCAATGCCCAGTCCCCTCAGCCCCGCCAGGGCAGCAGGCGCGTGGCAAGCCTCCAGAGTCCCCTAGTCCCCTCAGCCCCCCAGCCACCCAGGGCAAGCCTCAGATGGCAGCTGCCCAGCCACTCAGGGCTGGCCCGAGGTGCAGGCAAGCCTCAGATGGTGGCTACCCAGCCGCCCAGGGCCACCCGAGGCTCAGGTAACCAGGGCCGGCCAAGGCTTGTGCTACTGGCAGTGGCAGCAGCAGAGGTGTGATAGGGCGTTACCTTCTCCTGATCACAAGGTTGCCTCCAGCCCCTGAGAGCTCCCAGACTGTGAGAGGGGGCAGGCCAGACTGAGGAACACCCCCCCCTTCAGTGCATGAATTTTCATGCACTGGGCCTCTAGTATTATTATAATTGTTCTGTTCTATCATTAGTTATTGTTGTTAATCTCTTATTGTGCCTAATTTATAAGTTAAACTTTATCATAGGTATGTACATATAGGAAAAAAACATAATATATATAGGATTCAGTACTAACTGTGGTTTTAAGCATTCAATGGGGGTCTCGGAACAAATCCTCCATGGATAAGGGGGCACTACCTTATGTCATTTTAAAGTTATTTATTTCTCTTTCCATTAGGGACCTCTTTTTGAAATGCAAAGACTTCAGGGTATTGTAGAGAACCCCTGCTGACCTGCATATTCAAGCTCTCTTCTATAGGAAATTACCCCTTAACTCCAACCAATTA